>NW_026733271.1:0-320924 GCF_028476545.2 Physella acuta
CGGTATTTAATCGTGCATGTGATATATTATCGTGGGGGTTTGGTGGGGGGGGGGGGGGGGGGCTTAAAGAACGTTTTTTTCCCTACCCATTCTAAGTGTATCAACTGTTCAAAAGCGGTTTTCCTTTTTACATAATCAATCATTTTTAGCACGATTATTAAAGTGTTTTTTCTGTCATTGGCAAAATTTGTCGTATATTAATATGAATTTTTTTTTTACTTTCAGATGCATTAGGTCAGTGAGGTTTAAACACGGCATGACAGCTTCTCAGAGCACTAACCTGGCGGGCCGCGGTTTCGAATCCTACTGACGCCCACCATGGTTGGATCAAGACAGGTGACATGTGTGTGGGGGGGTAGGGGGGGGGGGCTGCCATTGTTACCGCCGGCCTCGTTCATTGCTAGACCGATCACGTTAAGTCGATCACGTTCATTGTTAGGTCGATCACGTTCATTGTTAGGCCGATCACGTTGATTGCTAGGCCGATCACGTTAAGTCGATCACATTCATTATAAGGCCGATCGCGTTTATTGTTAGGTCCTGTCTCGTTCAATATAAATTATTTCCCTTTTCACCCAACACACTATGCAACAGCTGTCGCCAGCAACATTTTTCTAAATGCTTTAATCTCCCCCCCCCCCACCTTCCCCCCTCCCCACCCCTCCCCACGGCTACAGACTCGTGGCTGGTCTAGTACAATCAGAGATGACGTCATCACAATCATCACCAAAGTCCAATTAAATGGCGCGGGGGGGGGGGGGGCAATAGGCTTAATTACCCCCTTCCCCCCTCATTTTTTTTAAAAACGACCACTTACAATGTGTACCAGAAATACACTGTAATACCACTTTTATACCATCAAGACCACTTTTTACAAGCAATAAAACAACATTAGGTAACACAGATGTATACAATAAACCAATTTAAATCCCATGTGATCAAGTTAATGTTTTTATAAAAATGTGCGGGGATTGAAATACAAAACTTGAAACCAGTGTACTGATCCAGTGTTGGTCTAACTGTTGCGACAGTTTTAGTGAAGATCCATATTTTGTATGTGGTAGCGCTGATACTTCAAACTCTAGAATGTATGTTTAAATATGTGTTTACTGTGGAGCAGGGGGGGGGGGAGGGAGAAGGGTGTCAATCTTTTAGTAATGAAGGGAACGACAGTGTGTGTATTTAGATCGTCATCACACATCTCACAGTAACCGCTACTTGCTGGCCGGTGGGCTGTAAGATAGGGTGGTTGTGGGGGCTTGTGGGGTTTGTGGGGGTTTGTGGGGGTTTGTGGTGGTTGTGGGAGTTTGTGGTGGTTTGTGGGGGTTTTGTGGGGGTTGTGGTGGTTTGTGGGGTTTTCGTGTTTTGTTAGGTTTGTTTTTGAATGATTGCTTACGTGTTTGTTAACTTTTTGTTTGTTTTTTTTTGCTATGTGTGTGTTGTTGTTTTTTTCTGTCTATTTGTTTATGTGAGCACCACAATCGTACATCCCCCCCCCCCCCCCCACTTTCCTACGGAATACCCACCGCAACTCTCCGGAAATTTCAATTGCCTCCTCCCGAACTAAAATATCAAAACGAATCCCTTGTCTTAGTCCTGGGCACAGCTCTTTTAAAACCCATTTACATTAAACAAAATTTACTTTTCCTATTTAATGTATTAAATGACAAAACGCATATTTTAAAAATGCAGTGTCCAGTGTAAAAACAAGCTTTTAAAATAAAAAGAACGGTGTGTGTTGTACAATTATCAGTCAATTTGTCCTGTTTCGGTGTGTGTTTTCGTACGTTTGGCAGTCAATTTGTCCTGTTTCGATGTGTGTTGTACAATTATCAGTCAATTTGTCCTGTTTCGGTGTGTGTTGTACAATTATCAGTCAATTTGTCCTGTTTCGATGTGTGTTGTACAATTATCAGTCAATTTGTCCTGTTTCGATGTGTGTTGTACAATTATCAGTCAATTTGTCCTGTTTCGATGTGTGTTGTACAATTATCAGTCAATTTGTCCTGTTTCGATGTGTGTTGTACAATTATCAGTCAATTTGTCCTGTTTCGGTGTGTGTTGTACAATTATCAGTCAATTTGTCCTGTTTCGATGTGTGTTGTACAATTATCAGTCAATTTGTCCTGTTTCGGTGTGTGTTGTACAATTATCAGTCAATTTGTCCTGTTTCGGTGTGTGTTGTACAATTATCAGTCAATTTGTCCTGTTTCGATGTGTGTTGTACAATTATCAGTCAATTTGTCCTGTTTCGGTGTGTGTTGTACAATTATCAGTCAATTTGTCCTGTTTCGGTGTGTGTTGTACAATTATCAGTCAATTTGTCCTGTTTCGGTGTGTGATGTACGATTGGCAGTCAATTTGTCCTGTTTATCTGGCCGTGTGGAGTTAGTCGTATTTGTGATTGTTGCTGTAATGTATTCAAGCATGAATTATGCAGGTCTGTATTGAGCCAGCCTGCATATAAAATAGTAGTTGCATAACTAACACAGACACTAGAGATGTGTGTGGGACGGGGGGGGGAGGTGGAGTCCGAGTGGTGTGTATGTGGGAGGGTTGTGTTAGATGTGAGTGATGTGTGGGGCATTGTTAGATGTTATCATACATGGGGCCCAGGCAGGGGCGTAGCGAGGGGGGTGCGGGGGGTGCGGACCGCACCGGGTGACACCATTTAGGGGGGGGTGACACCATTAAGTGCCGCACCGGGTGACACCCGACCTCGCTACGCCACTGGGCCCAGGTTATACTCCTAGTCTTAGAATAGGTTAGCTAATTTACCTGCAGCTCCAATTCGAGGGTGGAACGTGCGGTGGTGTGGCTGCATAAGCGGCGTGGATCAGACCTGCTGATAGTTCTTTATTAATTGTACTCATCATTGTATTTTCTATATGTGCATGTGTGTAGATTATATTTATTGATATGGGTATTTGTCTACGTGTATGTCTGTATATCTGTGTGTAAATTCTGTATGCACATGTGTGTATATTCCCATGTGTATATTATGTCTGAGTACGTGTATATTACGGGATATATATATATATATATATATATATATATATATATATATATATATATATATATATATATATATATATATATATATATATATATATGTGTGTGTGTGTGTGTGCGCGTGTGTATTTTGTGTTTGAGAATGAGTACATGTATCATTGTGTACGTGTCTTATTGCATATACATATGTGTATGTATGTATACCACAAGAAACCGTGACTTTCAACAAAGACACATTTTGCTACACTACACACCAAACACGAGTAGACGGACGATTGCTAATACAACTTTCTTTTTTTTTTTTTATTGTTTCCATATCATCCAATCACCCTTCGCCCTCCAGCGGTCCGATTGATTTTATTGGAGTGTGTGTGTATGTATGTGTGCGTGTGTGTATGTGTGTGTGTGTGTGAGTGCGTGTGTCGTTTAATTTCACCGACGTGGGAATGTAGGTATGCAACACACACCTGTTGTCGTTTCACTCGTGAGTCAATGTGGCGATGTGGGGGGGGGGGGGGGTTGAGGGGGGGGGGGGAGAAGGTTTCCTATCCTGACCTGCCCGAGCTCTATATTACATGTGAACATTATATATTCAATATCCTTAGCTCTACTTCTTAGCACATCGCCGTAAGCTCCATGTTGTAAGCTCTATATTATAAGCTCCATGTCCTGACCGGTAAATCATAGGACCTATATCATAAGCTTCAAGTATTGAGCTCCATATACATCCTGAACTATAAACTCTTGCTTATATTTATGGCAGCATTGGGTGTAGTGGGGGATTGTGAAATATCGGACAAGATTGAGGATTGGCAAGTGTTGGGAATGAATGATTGGAGTAAGATTGGGGATAATTGGAGAAAATTTTGGCAGGATTGGGAAGAATTGGGAAGAATTGGAGAAAGGTTGGCGAAGATAATAGAAAGATCGGGTAAAGTTTGGGGAAGAATTCATTAGGATTTAGGATTGTAGATGATTGGGGAAGATTGGGAAGGGTTGGATAACGTTTGAGGAAGGATTTGAAAGAACTGGGAAGCAGTTGATTGTCATTATTAAAGTAGAAAACCACTGAAGCGATAACGAGAGTCTGACAACTATTGTCATATTTTGCCCCGGGATAGAAAAAAAAACATGACGCTAAATTACATTACGGTCACGTGCGATACTCGACTATAATTAAACCCTGACCACTTGTTTTAATCATTAATAAAAGGTGTAATTGTTATTTTTTTAATTAAACAAAACGGTGAAGTTAGATTATTGCTTTTTTTTTCGATTTGGCTTCAATCACAGAATAGTGTCAAATGGTGCATAACCCCACACCCCTAACACCCCCCCCCCCCCCACATCCCCCTCACACACACACACACACACACACACACACACACACATACACACCACTTTCACTTACCTCGTGACTTCTTTTCAAACGCAAAAAAAAATGTTACATAATTTATTCAACACTTTTTAAAGTTTTGCACTCAATTTTCTGATACCCCCTCCCCCGCCCCCCCCCCCCTACGCCTATAACAACACACGCCCGACCTGAGTGTAACAACGATACTGTTAGTAACCTCATAACCGAACACCTGTCCATCTATCAGCCTCACCCCCCCCCCTCCCCACCCCCCCACCCTTCCCTCACCGGCCGCTCGATACACTCCCCAACCGGGCAATACGACTCGCGTTTTATTAAAAAATCTGACATCCAAGGGCCATAACAAGCACAATAAACAAGGGGGCTTAAATTACCCTTCGATTAGCCACTTAAAATTTATTAATTTTGCAAACGAGTTTGTGTTCCAATCCAATATTGTTCAGACGTGTATCTGTGCATGAATAATTGCATGTTATTGGCACTGATTGTTTTAATACATTTTAATTACTTTCGCATATATATATATATATATATATATATATATATATATATATATATATATATATATATATATATATATATATATATATATATATATATATATATGCTCCCGGTGGGGGTGCCATAGAAATTTTAGTGGGGGGGAGGGTGTTTAAGTAGGCCTATATATTTTCTACTTAAATTTAATGCTAATAATATCTCATTTAAACGCCTCGGGCATCCCCCCCCCACACACACACCTCACACGGGGAGATGCCTAAAAGAAACAAGGGTGATACAGACTGGAGCAGAAATTCACACAAAAAGGGGGGGGGGGGGAGCGAGATTTTCACTCATCTAAATCAGATCTTGTTTTGTTTAAATGTTGCATGTTATTACTTTCTTTTATTAATTACTAGCAAGCCTAAATAACGAAAGAAAAAAAAATGTCATCGAATCCGTAAAAAAAAAAAGCCTTTCTGGACAATAAAGCTGAGGCTAATATTGCCTCTCTCGCAATGAAAAAAAAAACTGGACTAGATTGTAGCAGACGCATCCGACCAATCATAACACGTGTACGTCACGCTCTGCTGGTCCGGCTGCAGCTGCGCAAAGGACGCGCTCCTGTGACGGAGATAAAAAATAAACTCCTAGTGATTGGCTGGCACTTGAAAAGGAAATGAAACATTTTTTGAATGTTTAAAAAGTTTCTAAAAATACATTTGATCAAACTGTATCTAAAAACCTAGCATTATTTTTTTTCCAGTAACCATATTGTTTCCTTTAAAATAACATTTGTTTTTTGTTTTTTTCTAGTCAGAGTAAAGGGCTCTAGTACACATAGCCTACTATGTGTTACACAATCGTACGCTATAAAATAAGTAAACTAGAACTTAAGTAGCGGACTTAGTGGCCAGTGGGGCAGGTGATGTAGAGTATATCTGGTTTTGTGGAATCGTGTGGCCAGAGCTGGTTGGACACAGGGACGACCTGCGGACTCGAACCCTCGATCCGAACTCATGACGTTCGGGTTAGCGTTGGCTATTAGTACACGCTATGGCTACTTAAATTTTAGAACACACTTATGAAAGCGGGGACATGTTTTGATAGCACAAATTCTTGGGGGGGGGGGGGGGGGGGGTCTCACTGTTAGATGTTACAATATCAGCCAAGGGATTCGGTTCTAGGTACAGCACCGTGACACTCCGTTATGTCAAATACCACCGTGACACCCTGTCAAGTCTTGTATACCACCGTGACACCACGTCATGTCATATAGCGCAGTGACACTTCGTCACGTTATATATCAACCGTGACATCTCGTCAAATCTTGAAGAGCACTGTGACACCCCCGTCTAGTCTGCCCCACCCACCACATGTCGTCACGGTGTGTAAGTCAGCCTGCGTCACATCCGGTGTGTCAACTCGACCGTGTTCATCCCCACCCTCCCCTCCTTTCTGAACCGTGTCCCCCAAAACTTCACTGAGCCCCCCCTCCCCCTTTCTCCCTCCCCTCTCCCACACCCAAAAAAAGGTTTCTCTTTTATCGTTTTCAACTTTGTTTACATGAACTTCGACCTTTAAGTTTACAATGGCGCCACGCTTTAGGCCACGATTCTTCCAATGTTCTTTTCTGTGGATCGGCCGGGGTAGTGTTGGACTGACTCAAGGGGGGTAAAGTAGTAGCACATGACGTGACACACAAGGGTAAGTCAAAGCTTCTGTGACATCTTCCTTGTCAATGTCACTGTTAACTTCACTGTCAATATCACTGTCAACTTCAATGTCTATTTCCATGTCAATGTCACTGTCAATGTCACTGTCACTTTCCTTGTCAATATCACTGTCAACTTCAATGTCTATTTTCATGTCAATTTCCGTGTAAATGTCACTGTCAACTCCACTGTCAATCTCACTGTCAGTGTTACTGTCTACTTCCCACACTATCCCCACACAAAACGGTTAGGCACCCACTCTTCGTATTAAGGGACCCAGCCTTGTTTTGATTACCTGTAGTACATTTTTATGTTAAATAACTTAACCAAAATAAGGGATCCCACATAAATAAGGACCCCCATTCTTTAATTTAAGCGCGGCGGGACTGACCGTGTAGTTATCTAGATGAAGAAAGCATCTTGCGACTCTTTAAGTGAATTAGTTCTCTATGAATGTAAACAACAATTCACTTCATGCCGTCGTTTGTGTATATCGTCTTGTAAGGAGGTCAGGATCTTTTCAACGTTGACGTCTGCTGGTTCCACAGGAAGTACTGGTGCCCTGCTTTTTCTCACCCCACCCCCCACTCCAACATTGCTTGGCGCACCTGGCTTATGTTGTTACTTTTTAAGCTGTTTCGTAGCTGTTTTAAGTTGTTACATAGTACACACTCATACACAAACATACACACATATAGCTTTTACATGGTACAAACCCATACACAAACTACCCACTCACAGTTTATAGGGTACAAAATCATACACAAACATACACATACATAATCTTTACAGGGAACAAACTAATACACAAACAGACACATACATAATCTTTACAGGGAACAAACTAATACACAAACATACACACAGGCACATAGTGTCGTCTATTAATGAAGTCACGTTATTTTTGCAAAAACAAAAAAAAACTAGACACTCCCAAATAACAATTCTAACATAAGATAAATCCGTCATTTTTGTTCTTTAAATATAACGAATGGATGCTACATCACATCCCCCATCCACCAATCACCCCCCCCCCCCCCCCCACTCCATCCTCGTATTAGACTGAAACCCCCACCTCCCCCCTAAGTGTATGACGTCATTTATGAAATTGAAAAACGTGTACGGCAACCACACAAGAAAAGCCATCTACAGCAACTTACTTGCGGTACGGTAATAAAAGTAATAACTTAAAGCCTAGTACGGTAGGAGTGGGGGGGGGGGGATGGGGAGCGGGGGTGTCGTAATTGGACTATCGCTGGTGATGATTGTTCGATTGAATCTTTTATCGAAACAAGCCATCTCATAACTAGCAGGCAGCTGTTCAGTATTGGAAACTTTTTTTACTGAACTGTTGGTGTATAGACCAGACCTCTACCAACTGGACGGGCCTTCTGTGACATGTGTTGGACGTTCATTGTGGGTTGTGGAAGGACCTTTACTGATTCGTGAGGAAGGACCTTCCATGTGAGCTGTAGCAAGAGCTTCACTTAATGATATTGCAGGATATTTTCTGAATATTACAGGAAGAAATTCACTGAATGATGCGGCAAGACCTTTACTGTAAATTGTGGGAGGACCTTCTCTTAATGATGCGGCAGGACCTTTTCTGAATACTAGAGGAAGACCTTCACTAAATGGTGTGGAAGGACCTTCACTAAATGATGACAGTGATGTGGGATGGACTTTACTGAATAATCTGGCAGAACCTTCACTGCAAAATGTGGCAGGACCTTCACTGTAACTTGTCACAGGACCTTTCACTAAATATTGTGGCAGGACTTATGGCAGGACTTTTCACAGATTGTCGCGGTCGAACATAGGTGGCTACCACCAAACGTATTGGTACACAATAATATGTGTGTATAGTGACGTAAATGTTATAGTATGTGCCTTGTATATGGGGACTTGCTGCTGGTTCTTATGTCTGTCTTGTTACATTTATGGCAGTAATATTTTGGGTGGGATTTTGAGATATCCCGCTGAATTGTGATATTTCTGCATGTCACTGTTGTTGTATGTCACTGTTGTTGTATGTCGCTGTTGTTGTATGTTACTATTGTTGTATGTCACTGTTGTTGTATGTCACTGTTGTTGTATGTCACTGTTGTTGTATGTCACTGTTGTTGTATGTCACTGTTGTTGTATGTCACTGTTGTTGTATGTCGCTGTTGTTGTCTGGTACTGTTGTTGTATGTCACTGTTGTTGTATGTCGCTGTTGTTGTATGTCGCTGTTGTTGTATGTCGCTGTTGTTGTATGGTACTGTTGTTGTATGTCACTGTTGTTGTATGTCGCTGTTGTTGTATGTCGCTGTTGTTGTATGTCGCTGTTGTTGTATGTCGCTGTTGTTGTATTTCACTGTTGTTGTATTTCACTGTTGTTGTATGTCACTGTTGCTGTATGTTACTGTGTCGTATGTGTGCATTATCGCGACATCATTGATTTTCGTACATTTTCTTGGAATGAAACTCATCTAACTATTGGCAGCTAAAGAATGAATTGTATTCTACTCATTAATAAATTAGGTACTGGGCACTCTGAGCGTCTAAGTGGGTCACGCTCGCGTGTTATTATTCTACATACGGAGGAAAAAAGTTCAATACATTTTTAAAAATTGTGTCTAGCCTCTAGATTCTAGATGGTAATCTATCTTTCTTGTGCTAGATTCTCCAACTGTCCCCAGTGGTAACCCATCTTTCTTGTGCTAGTTTCTCCAACTGTCCCCAGTGGTAACCCATCTTTCTTGTGCTAGTTTCTCCAACTGTCCCCAGTGGTAACCCATCTTTCTTGTGCTAGTTTCTCCAACTATCCCCAGTGGTAACCCATCTTTCTTGAGCTAGTTTCTCCAACTGTCCCCAGTGGTAATCCATCTTTCTTGTGCTAGTTTCTCCAACTGTCCCCAGTGGTAACCCATCTTTCTTGTGCTAGTTTTTCCAACTGTACCCATCTTTCTTGTGCTAGTTTCTCCAACTGTCCCCAGTGGTAACCCATCTTTCTTGTGTAGCATCTAGTTCATATCTACAAAAACGTTGTTTTTTTGTGTCTGCATCTTTAATTTTTACTAAATTAACCTCTCCGTTACGTTACTCACCGCCCCATCCTTGCTCATGGGTGCCCGGGGTTTTTACCCCCGTTCACCTCCTTTAGTAACGCCACTGATGAAAACACACAGTGTATGCTGGTTCTCAATGACGAATTCTTTGTTCCAAAAAACATAAAACATACACGCGTGTGGGACAACAGCTGAAGGCTCTCTCGTCGTCTGTTTGTATTTTAACCACGAGTTAATTACCCGATGGATCTATTTGAATAATGAGTGTAGCTGGCTCGTGCCGGCGTGTTAACACACCCAGTTGTTGCGATATGACGTGTTCTTTTCCTACAAACACCGCAGGGATTTTATTAGACGTTATTTATTATCCTGTATAAAAACCAGTTAGATTCTATATATATTTTTTATCGCGTGTGATATGCTATGTGTACTTAATCCTACTTTGAGGCTGACTTATTTATATTTCTTTCGTTTGACAGATGGCAACTGTCACAGGACTCGTGGTGAGCGCGAGACACGGACCTTCACGTGTCAACACACGCGCCGGGGTTTTCAAGGGAAATAATTATTAATACCTAAAAGGGAAGTAACAAGGCTTTGTTTCAATCGTGTGTTTATATTGTGTAGCATATGTCCCATTCACTCTGTTTGCAGGGATATGTTGGTGAGTATTGTCGGGGGAATATTTTAATTAAACATGGCGCCTGATCAGATACATGTTTTTCATTAGCTTGTGATGTTCTATATTTATTTTTACGAATGTTATCATTTCCTATAGCACGGTATCCGGGGTTCTAAATTATTATTTTTGTTTTGTTTTTATTTGATAGTTACTAGATCTAGATTCTATGTAATATTTTGTTTTTATAATGGTAGGTTTGCATTAATTTAATCCGTTTTTACTATTTCACTTTCATTAGTATAATTTTATTATTTATTATAGCTAGTCTATACATAATAATATATCTATTCAAATTAATATTGGTGTAATAAAATGTGTCCGGAGACTCAAGGATCCCGATATGTAACAAGAGATTTGGTTGGCTCATTTTTTGATTGTTGCTCAGAAAGCCGCTGCCATTGGACGGCGCTCGGGCTACAATCAAACACTGACGCTGGCTAGAAAGCTGCAAATGACGACAACACCGGAACTTTGATCCACAAACATCAAACCTGACTAATGAATATGTTGCTGTTAAAAAATACATTTTTGTGTGTGTTTGTAAACAAAAAATTTGTCGTCTTTATGCAAAAGAAAAATTAACCCTGTTAATTGCTGACTCTGTAATTATTTTCTTTAACTAACAGCAACAAGCTGGCAAATCTAAAATACCTGGTCAGTTGAAAAGTTCTCCAAATATGAACATTATGCTTTGACACTTTGCATGGGTTCACTAAGTATAGCTAAAAATATATAGAAAGGTACCTCCCAACTTTTTTTTTCTTTTTTTCTTTTTGTCAAATGCAATGCTAACAGTTTTTCAGAATTTTTATAAGGGAAATAACCCTTAATCGAATTCCCAAAATATTTTAAAGTTGGGGTTACTTCCCTTTCTTCAGTATTACATGGATTACACACCTTTTTCTTGACAAAATATTTGCAAAACTCGAAAAATATATACTACGGACTCATTTTTCAAATGTAAAAACTAATGTTTTTCACTTCTTTCTCAACACAATACACAGATGATGCCTAATCCTGATCCAAAGAGTTGCCTTCAGTACTGGTGAGCCGAATTCAAGATGGTTGCTGTCTACACGAAAACTATGATTTGCAATTGTTAACACTATATTGTTCTCAGTAATGTCTTTAATTGTTACCTCATGACCACGGTTTTGTTATTAGTAGAAACACTATCACTCTTGTATTAATTAAAAACCATTATAGAATTTTAGAAATAAAGATTATGTTACATTTTTTGTGACTATGTAAATGTAATGGTTTAGTTATGAAATATTTTTTTCCCTCTTTGAATCACCTTGTAACTGCCATTTCCAAGATCATTAAACCACAAAACAATTTCCAATCGGAGTTCCAATTTTTAACAAAAAAATAAACATAGGACAACATGAGGCAGATCAGTGAGATATGTAATTTTATTTATCAGAATGTTACAGCCTTTTTTTTAAACATAAATCTTGTTAATTATATCTTATTTTTTAAATTTTATCAGCTGGGTCCTATTTAACTTGCTTGATTAACAAAAATAAAAAATCTCATTACATTGCTTTATCACATCTTTACCTCATACACTTGAATAATAAAACCTAAGCACCTGTGCAATTCATTACCTCATCAGTACTTACACTAGCTCTACTTTTTAAAATGGTCTTTTAAAACACAAGGAAATCTTCAGTTACTGTGACAATCACTTGACAAAAAACACCAAGGTTCTACACTCACTTCACAATAAAACATCAAGACTCTAACATCAAATTCAAAATGCAATTAATTACAACTGGTTGCTCTAAAAAAAGAAATGACACTGGTTTTTTATTCAGCCATGGGGTGGTATTGCTTCAAGTTTATGAAAACAACAAAAGGATCTTTCTTTACAGTATATCAACAAAGAATCTGATGGGTGATGGAAGATAAATGATGCAGGATACAATTGATACAGGGGTTAAGGTCTTGAACCAGCTCAATCTGGCCAGGCTAGAAAGACAATCATTAAGTCATCCCTGACATCAATGCTACCAGCAGCTACACAGTGGGGCTAACCTTTCTACCCCAGCCCAATGTTGGGTTCTGCTTGTGTACAGTGTTCTCATGTTGTTACCTAATGGGAATGGGACCCACAGTTACCTGATGGGACCCACAACTACTGCTTGTATAAACTGCACTCAGTTACTTCTCCAGTGCCCCCACCCCCAGCAAGCCCTCTTACCCCCCCCCCCCCCTCCCCCACAGGCTTGGTACTGCTGACAAATAAACTGGTTTCAGGTAATGCAGTGGACCCTCACCTCATTGTTTACAATGAAATACTGAACTATAAATAAAACACAACTGTCATGTCTTTGCAGTCTTGTAGTGTTGTGAAACTTAAAATAACATAAACTGGGTCTTACAGTATTGGATCTTACATAATTCCATTATAGTTATAAAAACTGGCAATTATTGGGTCTTACAGTATTGCTATCACCACTTTACCTAATACCATTATAGTTATAAAAACTGGCAATTATTGGGTCTTACAGTATTGCTATCGTCACTTTACCTAATACCATTATAGTTATAAAAACTGGCAATTATTGGGTCTTACAGTATTGCTATCACCACTTTACCTAATACCATTATAGTTATAAAAACTGGCAATTATTGGGTCTTACAGTATTGCTATCAACACTTTACACTAACACTATTATTTTTATAATTTTAAAAACCGTTGCAATTATTGGGTCTTACAGTATTATTTAACACAAATTAATCAAAATGTTTGACTGGACCTTAAATATATGTACCAAATTAATCAAAATGTTTGAACATGGTACACACACACACTAACTTTGTAATGTAAACAACAGTCAGTGAAGATATTAATAGAATTTTTCTTAGAAAGTTTTCCAAAAAAAAGTCAGTCAGCTAAGACTTAAAAAATAATTTATTTAATATCAATGTGGGCCTGTTTATGTACCCTGAAGTGTGTGGTAACTTATTCTTTTAGAATCATGATACATGATGTAAGGGTGTTTGACAGCGATGAGATCCACCTACAGGATAAAGTTTTAAGTTGAGACAAACTGGTCATTCAAGCTAAGGGCTTCGTGTCATTTTTTAATTCATTCTCATACTTGTCATATTTTTGCAAATGGCTGGACGAAGAAACTGTCACAACTGGCAAAGACCTTATTTCTTACAAAACAACTACAGGCATTTCATGTGGTTTAGAATACAACCACAGGCATTCCATGTAGTTTATAACATAGATGTGGCATGTGTGTAATACTTGTCTGATTGAATAAGATAAACATTTAGCAAACATTTTACTTCATCAGCTTTGTACTCTATTATTTGAATAGCAGCAGCTCCAAACATTTCAAAAGGCTTAACATTGAATTAGCCCTAAATTTTTTTATAATGTTTAAAATGCAGACCTAATTAAAAAAAAATTAACAAAAAAGAAATCCCCAGGGGAGGAGGAAAGTATGCCGGCCCCAGGGGGAGGAGGAAAGTATGCCTGCCCCAGGGGGAGGAGGAAAGTATGCCTGCCCCAGGGGGAGGAGGAAAGCATGCCGGCCCCAGGGGGAGGAGGAAAGCATGCCGGCCCCAGGGGGAGGAGGAAAGCATGCCGTCCCCAGGGGAGGAGGAAAGTATGCCGGCCCCAGGGGAGGAGAAAAGTATGCCGGCCCCAGGGGAGGAGGAAAGTATGCCGGCCCCAGGGGAGGAGGAAAGTATGCCGGCCAAGGAAATCCTCGAAGATAGTAGAAGAGACAAGGGCTGCCGGGCTTACGTGGGTGCAAATAAAGAGAGCTGCCCAAAACAAAGTCTGATGAAGAGGTGTGGCTGCAGCCCTAACCTCCCCTGGGACCACAAAGGAATATGTGAAGTGAATTTGTTGACTAGAAATATGATTGCGTTTTTAACTAATGAGATTTTACTGAACAGTACAGCTCCACCAGTTTTTAAGGCTGCCATTACTAACCAACAGTTATTTCAAGGATATAAATCTCCTTTAATCACCTACATAGCACCACCATGCTGTAGAGAGGGTTTCTCAATGTAAATTTAAATATAACCATTAATATTATGTGAGATGTTGTGGGTCAGAAGATGGGGATTCTGGGTTATCTAATACATAAGGGTTATCTAATACATAACAGCCCCTTAAATACTAAGCTTAATAATTAAATATGTCCAGTCTGGGGGAAAACAATGTCATGTTTTTTCTGTGATCTAATGTGTGTACAGGCAGTTGGGCTTAATTACAACTGTATAAATAAGTCCTGTGTTAGTTCTGTGTTAGTCATAAGGTTTTGGTCTTCCAAATCTAAAACAAGTGTCAACAAAATGGCTGTGTAGCAACAGACATATAAGGTAGAGTAAACACACACCTGAATCAAAAAGTTAGAAACTTGCAAGTCTGAAGTATAAGAGAAAACAAGAATAGAAATTTAAAATACAGGTTGTTTTAAAACATGATTTTAAAAAAAAAAAACAGTTCTGTCTAAAATAAAATGTTAGTTTAAAAGTTACATTATAATCAAAAATGAGAAACAACTCATGCAACAAGTTATGGAATAAGGTAAACTTTTTTTTACATGAACAAGTTTATGTAAAAAGAAATAATTAAATAAAATAGCAACAAATATCAATAGGTTAGCCTTATCCAGAAGAAAAAAAAAATTCCAAAAAATATGGAAAATAATCGCAAATCTAAAAGAGCAAAGAGAAAAAGCTTTAAAAACATCATCTTTGGGCAACTTTTAATGTAAATTTTTAAAATTTGGTTTACATGCACCTATAGAAACATGACTACATATAGAGCAATTCTGTCCAAAAAAAAAAAATAATAATTTACATTTTGTAAAATGGCATCAATTTAAACCACAGGATATCAATAGCAACAATACTGAAACTCTGCATATACACACATCAACAGGTAGATTGGTCAAAAACTGACAAAACATGGCATGTTAACAACAAAAAGCCAATCTGGCAAGAGTATTCTCTTTTACAAAGCAAGTCGCAGCAAACTTCATTAGAAAACAGTAAGATATGTAAAAAAAAAGGGTAAAATAACCCAATTATATTGTAACACAAATATCCATAATTAACATTAACAAAATACATGTGTGTGTGTGTCAATATACAGAATGTACAACACTGAGTGCTACCTAGAGCTGCCAACTTTTAGGCGACTAAAGTCAACTGTGATCCTCTTTTTAAATGGATATGTCGATTTTTTAAATAAAATAATGAAATCATATTTTTTAAATCAAATTTTTCAAAACATTTTCAACATTTTAAAACAGCCTTTTAGTAGCTCTAGCTGGGAAATAGTTCAACTGTATTAACTGTATATTATGAAAAATGTTAAATACCTAAACTAATCTAAAGATTTTTTTTTAATTTATAACTTTTTTTGTAGCTTTAAGAATGATACCTTTAATTTAGCTTTTTCAAAATAAAAAAGGTTCAACTGAAATGTTAATGATTTTTGTTGGCAGCTCAGCAGACCAGTTTAGACCTATTTTGATAACCAGTCTTTAACTGGGTAAAATCTCGTAAATGCAAGTCAAATTGGGAACTCAGAGACACCCTCGGTACATTTGTTCAAACATCACTCCATTCAACTGGAATAAAACCCCAGAAAGGATGATGTCTTGTTTTAATACATTTACAAAAATACTGTTCCTATGCTTTAAAAAAATATTCCGCTTCAGAAAAAAAATTGATAATTTTACACACAAAAACCAGTGATCATAAATTCATATTTAAAAATTATAATAAATGCATATACATTCTATTAATATCTTATTAAATATTCATGTCAAATAAATTAATTGAAACAAGCAAATTATAATTTTATTTTATTTCTGTACTGCTTTTCTCCAAATACAAATGTAAGCAGGATATTTTACTGTCCGTCCCTTTCTCTGATAGATATAAGTTAATGATTCCAAATCCGATCCTTCCTCACAGCCCTGATTGTTGGCATCAGCAGATATTTGACACTAGAAAACTACAAGAACTTACACATTGGGGTGAAGATTGTCTCTGTGGAACAGTGGACACGCCAATGTGCTAACTACCACTCCCACAACAGGGTAGCCAGGCTTTGCCCCCCAGCAAGGACCGACTGTTTAAGTTAATGTTGCTGTGTTGGCCGGGGTCCATGTTTGCATCATCACCAAACCGTCTTTTGAGTTCCTGAAAAAAGTTTTTTTTTTAATTATTACTAGTCTAGGTTATTTTGGAGCTTCTAGATTCTACTAACAAAAATGACAAAATAATACCAACAACAATTAAATCAAATTATACCAAACAAATCAGAAATAATAATTTTAACAAATTTTGTATTTAATTAGCTAGCAATTTATGCCTATGAAGCACATTTTTACTATCACAAATTTAAATAAAACAGGAGTGTTCTCCCCTAAACTTTCACGTATATTCTATTTTACAGTAAGGTAGAAGGCACTTCCAGTGCAATCTGAGTAATCTGAAGATAGAAATGTTTTGTATTAATTTTTCTTATGACTGAAATTTTTTTAATAGAATAAAATCGAGTAGAAAAAAAGAATTGCACACCAATTGGTACACCTATTTGTAAAATTTTGTTCATCTAACTGTAACTTATTTTGTCTGTATTTTACAAAGCAAATAGAGTTAAGTACCACTTCCAGATAATGTAGGTCACTCAGAATTTGAGAGTAATCCAAGGATAAGATCTTATGTATGAATTTTTGTTTACCTAACTGAAACAGTATTCATCTTATAATGTTCCCAAGAAAATAGAGTGTACAAAAGTTTAAAGGAATTTTTGCATGCAATTGCAATCTAATAATTATATTTGAAATTGTGTCTAGCTAGCTTAAACAGTATTCAAATTATCAGCTTTTGAGAGACAGGAAGATTAGTGTGTATCACTTTACATTACTGGAAGTCATTCAAAAGTTGATAAAAAACTACATTTAATATTTGTATATGAAATTCTGTCCACATTAAGTGAAAGATGCTCAAGTTATCGTGTTTATTGATAGAATGGTTATAAAATGCCAAAAATGTCGAAATCTCAATTTACATTTTTAGAAGGATAACAATGCATCCTTTAAATTCCAGTGATACAGTGAGGTGTAAAACGACAAAAACTTAAAATTTCATTTAATTTTTCTGCAAGATTTTAATACTTTCACTATTCTCTGTATACAAAGAAAGTAAAGTCAATGCAGTAACACTCTCCCTTTTTTTTCGCTGTTCATTTGTTACTTCCCCTTTTTTCTTTATTATACTGTGATCTAAAATACAATTTTTTTTAATTTATTAAACATTACATCAAGTCAACATTTTTATAGAATATTGCATAGGAGATGTAAAAATTGATTGCAATATTCCATCTAGAGATGACAGGTGATGAAGAAGCAAGTTAAATAAAAAAAAAAGCTTGCAATAAAATTTTACTTCAATGCCAAAGGATAAAGACACTGAAATAATACTTTATGTACCAAATGCTAATTCTACTAACAAAGGCTATTTCTGTTTAAGAACTATACTTGTCTTTATATGAACCTTCCATCAATGATAGAGCAGTAGATTTAAAATTTAATTCTTATCCCTTATGCTAAGGCAGCTATTATAAAATATTTGTAAGAACACTGACTTTAGCCATTTTAAGGAATGTGTCATCAACATTGGTGTTCTCTTTAGCGCTGGTCTCAACTGCCCCAATAAAACTCTGAGAATGTGCCAAGGCCTTGGCCTCTGCTGCGCTCACTTCTCGCAGGCTGTCCAGGTCACATTTGTTTCCTGTTATCAAAACATTCACATTGATGAAAAAGGTATCAAATTAACAAATTATGTAGCTAAAGTTAACACTGAAAACTCGAGGAGACCCACCAACTAGTAGTTGCACAACATTAGAGCCAGCATATCTTTTTACATCGTCCAGCCAACGTGGGATGGCTTCAAAGGTTGTTCTTTTGCTTATGTCATAGGCAATTATAACACCATTAGCACTTCGATAATAGCTTTGGGTTATTGTCCGAAATCTCTCCTGACCAGCAGTGTCCCAGATTTGTAGCTGTCATGATTAAAATGAGTTGACAAGTTAAATAATTATAAGAGAACTCCTTGATAATTGTTTGTTTATCAAGGAAAGTTTCAAAATAATAGTTATTAAAGAACAATAATCAACCTACACATTTTGTAAATTAAATATTTAATAGTAATAGTAACTATATTGAGCACAGAGTAAACTAAATTAATTATTCATGTTTATTTAACATTACTGAAATATTTTATAGAGGTCTTGTAAACTCTAATGCTGTTTTTCTTGTGCCCAGTGTACAATTATTGTGCTTATGTCTTTCAATATGTAGGAAATGAACATTGACAGCATTTTAGATTGGGACCTAGTCAGCCCATGGTCTGCCTCCACCAATAAGTTCAATGTAGAAAGCTGCATGTATTCAAATTATTTACCAAACATTATAAAATCCATCTTATTATAACTATTCATTATAACTTTGAACTGTAATTCTTATAATTTTGATAAATTTAATGTGTATCATATTTTAGCTATTACTTTGAGATTATTTTTTAGCTCATATTCATTTATTAGAGTTCTACCATTATTATTGATGCCGTTTGATAAATGGCAATTTTTAATATACCTTTAATGAGTTTTAGATATTGATACTTAATGGCATTCAAGATTACCTTCTAGATTTGACACTTAAAAACATTACCTTCTGCACCTGACTAACATTGATATACTTGACTATTACTAATTTACTTAGACTAAATCAATAACACATACCAAAGTCTAATAGAGGCTGAAATAGATTCTTAACCATTTTTATAAGTATAATGGGAATTAAAATAGGCTATAGGCTAGTTAATATTAATTTAAATTTTCTAACATCATAAAGCTGTTAATTCCTGTGAACAAGTTTCCTCATGGCATAGTCATACCTCCACCCACACTCTTGGTGCCTTTTCTGAACTTTTCTACTTCACCTTGTTGTCAAAGACCGGGGATTCCAACTAGTGTGATACCGATAGTTTTGACCAAAGAATATGAATACAGCTAACAAGTAATTTTATTCCATTTTAATTTTATTGCATTATGCATACTGATTGCTTGCATACTCTGTGCGCAGCGGAGAAGCTTCTTCTGTCGCAGCGGAGAAGCTTCTTCTGTCTTCTGACAAGTCACGTCGTAAAAAAATAAGACAACAAATCATTTAGAGATCTAGATTCTAGATCTTACACATCACAAACCTTAACAAGTTTTCCATCTATATTGAGTGTTTTCATTGTGAAATCAACTCCTATTGTGCTGCCATGCTTTTCTGTGTAAGTTCCAGATTTAAACCGTTGAACGACACAAGTTTTTCCTACACCAGCATCACCGATTAGAACTATTTTAAAAAGATAATCGAAAGATTCGTCCGGATCGTTAGCGGAATGATAGGCCATTATTTATGACTGTTAATATATTATACACTAATAGTTACAATTTTGAAGTACTAATTTAATTAGAGTGGCTACAATTTAAAAGATTAGTCATGTTTATTTTTCTTTGCTATCGTAGACATTGTTTTTAACGGAAGAGGAAGTGGCAATAGTAGTGTAAATTTATTTATTAAAAAGTACGATTCGTTTATATTTTTAAAATTATTTTATTTTGAAAAACCGATGATATAAATAGTTTATAGATAAAAGCTTGATGTCAGCACAACGTGACATAAATTAAGTTGTTGGGCCTATACAAGAAAGGCAAATTTATATGACAGCAGGCTTGTAAAACTCTCCCACTCCATTGACGTTTAACATTTTAGATTATTTTAGATCGAGATAGGCCTATCTTCTTAGTATTAAAGGCTAATATAAACATAACGTTTCGAATCAAACTAACCATATTAATAAAGTGGGCTTTCAAAGAAATGACATGCAGTTATTGTCCTTCAGCCCCCGATAATGATAGATAAAATCATATCTAATTTATAATTAGTTTTTGTTCAAGGACAGTCAAACAGGTTAGCGTCATTTTATCAACGGGAAGGGCAGGAGTAAAAAGACTAATCTAGCACTTTTTAATCACATTTGAAGTGGGGGTTTTTCCCTTATTTACATAACATGTTCGGGCGATGTGTTTCAGGTGTTAGGCCTTTATCTAGATTCTAAACAGACTTTACCGTATGGTCTAAAATAATTTTAATTTCCACCGTTATGACACTTAACCTATTGCATACAATTTGATTTTGAGCGAGTAAGTTGTTACTTGAGATTATGTGGGATTAGAGTAAGTGGCTTAATGAACAATTGCTTTTTGCAAGAATATACTTACAATTCTCAAGCGTAGAGTTTCTCCCAGGCATCTCTTCGGGTAAGGTGGGCGACCCCCCCCCCTCCCGGACGAAATGGAATTTATATAGAAAATATATACTTTTAACAGTACCCCCCCCCCCCCCCAGAGAAAAAAGTCGGGAAGAAACGCTGCTCAGCGGGTGAGTGTTTCGGACATTTAGGGCACCGTTTGTAAGAGGAATTAGCCTCACACCCCACCCCTACACATCCCCATACTGGTGCTGATGACAAGTACAGTACAGCCTATTTCATGGGTCTCCAAACTTTTCAGCCCGAGGGCCGCATTAACTGTCAAGTATCAGTTCGGGGGGACAGAGTTTCTTCCAGGCATCTCTTCGGGGTGGTAGCGCCCCCTCCCCTGAAGGACGTGTACCCCCCCCCCCTTAACGAAATAGAATTTATATAGAAATATATACTAATTTTAAGTGCCCCCCCCCCCCCGGAGAAAAAAGTCTGAAAGAAACACTGCCGATGGCCAACAACACACTCGAGGTCCAAGTTTGCTCTCAAATTATTCTTCACGTATTTCAATTTTGAAAATATTTTTTCACACAGGTATCTTGTTCCAAAATTTGAAAGGTAGTTTGATGCAAAAATTTTAATATTAGGAAAATCTTCCTTTTGCAAAAACTTATAAAAACCCACGCGCCCTTCTTTGAGTGTGTCTAATGACCTCCAGCTGCAGTTCACCTTTGCAACTGGCCACATTTGCTTCAAATGGGTTCTGAAACAGTCTCACTTTTTTCTGCCTTTGAATCCAAGTCAAAAAACCGCAGCTTGAAGTCTTTGATGATCTCGTATGCACATGACGAGGGTAACTCAGTGGTTGCTTCAGCCTAAAGACCTTGCACTGCTGAGTGTGCGTTAAGTTGTTGGCTTGTACTTGTTCCAAAAACATGACAAGTTTGGATCTGAAAGCCTTTAGGTGGGTGTATAGATCAGAAAATAAATGTCCATCTCTTGTAGTTTTAGGTTCAGAAAATTTAAATGAATAGTTATGTTTGCAGCAGAGGCCAATTTCTATACCTACTCTTCATCAGACAGTAAGTGCATCAGCTTGTGGCTTGCCTTTACTTTCAAGGAAGTCACCTATTTCCTTTCTTAACTTAAATACTCTGCTCAGAAAAATTTCACGCAAATTAGCCATTTTACTGCTGTGAAACATGGTAAATCTTGCGATTCTGTGTTTCTATCTTTTAAAGTGCCTCTGAACTATCTATATTCTCTCCGGTAACAGTGCTATACATTCTATGTAGGGAAGCCAGCTCTTGTGTTATGTTTATGTCTTCATCCACACCTCTAATGAACACAAGCAGTTGATATGTGGAACAGCTGTCCAGCAACTGATCCATTTCAATTAAAAAATTGCGAAACTTGCTTTCACGGTGGGCAATGGTATTTGCACCCAAAGCTACCTTTTCAAATTGCTTTGACTTTTCTGGACATAGTTTCTCAGCCACCTCTAACAAACATTTATACCGTGGACAAAAAGATCGCCGCGGGCCGGATGAGAGGACCTCGCGGGCCGCATCTGGCCCACGGGTCGTAGTTTGGAGACCCCTGGCCTAGATCTATATACTTAAGCTTGCTGATTGTAAGTATAAAGGCCTATACTATATCTTGTAGGGAGCATAGAAGTTGAATGGGCCACACCCAACCCCCATCCAAGTGCTAAAAATCTCTGATTGTAGTCTACAATTAAAAAGTGTGTCCCCATCCCAATGCTGAGGACAGATATAAACAGTGTTTCTTCCAGACTTTTTTCTCCGGGGGGGGGGGGGGGGGGGGGGCACTTGAAATTTTCGGGGGGGGGGGGGCGGACACTGTTAAAAGTATATATTTTCTATATAAATTTCATTTCGTTCGGGGGGGGGGGGTAGACTTCTAGCCCCCCCTACCCCCCCCCCCCCCCCCCCCCCCCCCGAAAAGATGCCTGGAAGAAACTCTGGATATAAAGTCTCTGGTAGTTATCGAGCTATTTGACTATTCTTATAATTTGAAGACATCGAAATCCGCAAGTGGGGAGGTGGGAGGTTTGGGCATGCGACGAGGAGAAGACAGGCAAACATCGCCGAGCTGGCAGTAATCTATCCGTAGCGAATGGGGAAAATGGGCAGATCGATCATGGGACGTTACGGGTCACACTGAAGAGAACCACCCAAGAACTGAGTTCGTTGGGAAAGTGTACTTGTAGACCTTCGCTCCACGGAGGTGTCACAGGACTAAGACAAGACATTGTTTTGAAATTGTTTGAAACACCGTCCCCAATCGCTGTAACTTAACAAAGCTCATTTAAGGGGTTAACGTGTGAGTAGTTCTGGACCACCCCCACACCCAGTTTTTTCCAGGCATCTCTCCCCCCCCCCCCCCGAAGAAAGTCTACCGCTATGCTATCCCTCGCCATCATTAGGAAAAAAGTTTACCCCCACCTCACCCCACCCCCGAACGAAATGGAATTTATATAGAAAATATATACTTTTATATATACTATATATATACTTTTACCAGTGTCCGCCCCCACCACCGAAAATATCAAGTGCTCCCCCCTCCCCGGGAAAACAAAGTGTGAAATGTCTGAAAGAAACACTGATCTACATACATGACACCATGTTGATCTCATTGTGCTTTTTCACATTCTATTTTTATAACTAGACATTTCAATAGCTCTGGTTTCAACATTCCCTTTGCCGTCTTGTAAAGGCACATTGGTTAACTATTTACTTAGGATACTTTACTATTGAGTGAAGTAAAAATGCATCGTCACGGTCATATATTATACAGTGTTTATACATGTATTACCAATTGTTCGCCTTGTCTTCTGGTAATTAGGCCTTTTCACCTCGGAGGAAAAGTTCAAGGAGTGCTGATTAAATAGTTGTTTTTTTTAACAATGTAAGAAAAGAGATAATTTTTTATTGATTATCTGATGAATGGACGATCGATAGATCGATAAATTACCTCCCACGTCTCTACAGTTAGATTCTTCTTGCCAAGCCTAAAATGAATCGACTAAAGCCGTTCAATACCGCTTGTTGAGGCACCGCAGTCGAGGCTACAACTCCCGGCTTGCAAGAAGAACTACGACAACTCACATGTGTGTGTGTGTGTGTGATGTGTTTAGTGTGATGTTGATGTGTGTCAGCGTGTGTATGTGGTGTGTGTGTGTGGTGAGAGTTGGGTGTGTGTGTGTGATGTGTGTCTGCGCGTGTGTGGTGTGTGATTAGTGTCTGTGTGTGATGTGTGTGTGCGTGTGCAGGGGCGGATTAAGGCTGAGTGGGGCCCCAGGCTGAAATTTTTTGGGGGCCCCATATATATATATATATATATATATATATATATATATATATATATATATATATATGCGTGTGTGTGTATGTGTGTGTGTATGCAATGAAACGAAAAACAATAAGTAAACAAATGCTAATGAAAATACGCTAGTTTTCCAAGATATTACAAAAAAAATTCAACTGATGGGGGATTTAGCAAAAGAATTTATACACGTTAGCCTTTGTATTGGGTGGCTCTCTCAGTATTATCTAAGCCACTGAAGCTTGGATATACGCTTAAACATGTGAAAAATAAACAATTCTAAATTCATCGGCTGGGGCGCCGGCGGGCCCGCCTGATTCAACTTAGTAAACGACTATTATACCCCTACTTATCCATAAAAGAAACAAAAGGCAGTATTTAAAATATCCGTGTTTTACTTATCACAGTGCATTTCATCAATCCATGCTAATTATAATATTCTAACAATAATGTCCCCTTTTACGTCCGCATAATTTACATTCACATTTTATTATTAGCGTGAGTTGAATTTATTTTTAAATTAACCTTCCCTGTCAAAAGTATACAATATTTTAATTAATTAATTTTTTGACACTACTGTTATTAAAAAAATTTGTCAAAAATTTTCTAGTTATCTAAGCGAAAGTATTATTTGACATTGGTCCATTTAATATCTTTTAGAAACGTGCGTTTATTTAATATTTTATTTACGTTATGCGAAAGAGTAAATACAGTGACAACTATACAAAAAAATGTTAGTCGTTATTTAAATAAAATCTATATATGTATTATAATTAGTCACTGCGATGCAAGTAAAAAGCACATGTGTAGAGTTGACTTTTTCGGTTCCAAAATCTCTAGCAATGATAGAAGGAATGACTACCGGTAGTGAACTGGACTGCTAACCCGTAAGTCTCGAGTTCGAATCCGGGTTTTAAGTCAGGAGACCGTACCTGAGTCCACATAACTCTGCTGGGTACCTAACTCACGTTAGGGGAAACAAATTACAACTAATTTTACAGTAACAAAAATGTGCCTACAAAGTGGTAGAGTTAAGTTTGATATGCAGAAAAAAAAAGGAAGGACTACCATCAGCTTTATATTATGGATGTCTGGGCAGGATGTGGTATTTATACATAAGTGTGTTCAAGTGTTAGAAATTTTGAAAAAAAATTGAAGCTTGTGATGCAAACATTAAAACTTTACTTTTTATAAAGAAAACTAACAGTTAAGCGGTAAATTTGGGGGCCCCTAAAAATCGGGGGCCCCTAGCTGCAGCCCTTTCAGCACCCCCCTTAATCCGCCACTGTGCGTGTGTGTGACTCATTTCTGACATTTAAAGAGCACACTTTTTTTAACATGGTAGAGCATCCGAACGTTTCAAGTCTGTAGGACGTCCCTGACTCCACCTAATCCTGATGGGTAGACCTTCTTGACTCACATCCCTGACTCCACCTAATCCTGGGTAGGCCTTCTTGACTCACGTCCCTGACTCCACCTAATCCTGGGTAGACCTTCTTGACTCACGCCCCTGACTCCACCTAATCCTGATGAGTAGGCCTTCTTGACTCACGTCCCTGACTCCACCTAATCCTGGGTAGGCCTTCTTGACTCACGTCCCTGACTCCACCTAATCCTGATAACTAGGCCTTCTTGACTCACGTCCCTGACTCCACCTAATCCTGATAACTAGGCCTTCTTGACTCACGTCACTCTCCACCTAATCCTGATGGGTAGGCCTTCTTGACTCACGTCCCAGACTCCACCTAATCCTGATGGGTAGGCCTTCTTGACTCACGTCCCTGACTCCACCTAATCCTGATGGGTAGGCCTTCTTGACTCACGTTAAGGAAAGCAAATGCGGCTGGGAGTAGTCCTAAACAGTGGCGTAGCGAGGTCGGGTGTCACCCGGTGCGGCACAGAGGCGTAGCGACCCTTCCCGGGGACAAATTTTCGATTTGCACCCCCCCCACTCAAGTTTTCGATTTATTTGCACCCCCCCCCCTCAAACTTTCGATTTGCACCCCCCTCAAGTTTTTCTCTATATATTTTGCAATTTTTTGCCTTGGTGTCACCCCCCTAAATGGTGTCACCCGGTGCGTTCCGCACCCACCCACCCCCGCCCCCCCCCCTCGCTACGCTTCTGTGTTGAGGTCACCGAAACAAATCTAATTCATCTGCCCCATGGACCATCAAATGCGCACGGGTAATGCTTTAAATTATTTCCTCTATCCCTTTAGGAGCCAACCCTTCCCTTCGGGGCTCCTACACCCTAACCCAAACCTAGCCTTAAAACCTACCCAAACCTAGCCTTAAAACCTACCCAAACCTAGCCTTAAAACCTACCCAAGCCTAGCCTTAAAACCTATCCAAACCTAGCCTTAAAACCTACCCAAACCTAGCCTTAAAACCTACCCAAACCTAGCCTTAAAACCTACCCAAACCTAGCCTTAAAACCTACCCAAGCCTAGCCTTAAAACCTACCCAAACCTAGCCTTAAAACCTACCCAAACCTAGCCTTAAAACCTACCCAAACCTAGCCTTAAAACCTACCCAAACCTAGCCTTAAAACCTACCCAAACCTAGCCTTAAAACCTACCCAAACCTAGCCTTAAAACCTACCCAAACCTAGCCTTAAAACCTACCCAAACCTAGCCTTAAAACCTACCCAAACCTAGCCTTAAAACCTACCCAAACCTAGCCTTAAAACCTACCCAAACCTAGCCTTAAAACCTACCCAAACCTAGCCTTAAAACCTACCCAAACCTAGTCTTAAAACCTATCTTTATGAAGTCGTTTCCTGTAGTGACCTGATACCACATGAACCAGGAATGAGCCAAAATGTCCTTTCGCTTTGTTTTACGCGTTTTGTTCCATCGGAAATTTGTTAGGAAGATTGTGGGACTGAACCAGCGCGTTTAGTCGGCACATCTAGAACCTAGCCGCTCTTTTTTAGTTCATTCGTAATATCCGGGTATCGCGACCGGTAGGTTCAAAGCAACCTCCGTCACAACATAGAACTAAATGTATAGATCTAGAAGCCACTGATTTCATGAGAACATATTGAATAATTTTTTATTTATTTTTTCTAACTTAGACGTTATAGTCGAATGTTGTGTCGTTTCTAAGTGGATGGTGATTACAAGATACGATGATACACAGATAGGAACTTTGACCGGATAGAAATCTTAAACGCCCATGATTCCATTTCTTGCTTCAGGTCGACAAAATGCGGCTGTGAAACATCGGGTACGTTATTGTTTTTTTTTTTTTAATCTTTGTCTGGCTTAACTTTAACCCTTAAACAAAACCCATCACCATTCCTAGCTCCACCCCTTCATACAATGTCACTAACTCAAACAGGATCGGGTCGATCCTATCCTTAGTAGGCTACTATCTAATATGCACTTAGTGCTGTCAGGTGTTTACGTCACAAGCAGTGGCGGCGCATGCAGGGGTGCAGGGTGCGGACAGCAAAATACAGCTAATTTTAAACCTGCTTTTCACCGATGGCTTAATTGCCTGTTAAAGTTGTGTGCATCATATCACAGAGTAAAACCATTTGAGATAAGATGACACTAAATTACTTATAGTGTTGGTACATGGTATATAGTCTATGCAGAGGCGTAGCGACCCTACCCGGCGCCCGGGGACAATCTTTCGATTTGCACCCCCTCTCGAACTTTTCATTTGCACCCCCCCCCCCTCAAACTTTCAATTTGGCGCCCCCTAAGGTCGGCGCCCGGGGACATATGCCCCCCCCCCCCGCCCCCCCTCGCTACGCCTCTGAGTCTATGACGGAATGGGTGCTATTTTGAGTTACCCTACCGGATGTTACATGGCCTAGTGACGCCACTGATTACCAGATCTGAATCGGACGGTGCAGATCTATAACCAACTGTCCCGAGTTCGGTTCCGTTATGGAATGTAGAACATCCTATATTTCCCAAGTCCCAGATGGGGAAAGAACGAACGAGGAAGTGTTGGCGGGACTAGTTCGGATCCATCTTTGGCCGGTTAGGCTGTCTGTAACAATACATCACTGTAAGGAGATTTTTCTTTTCTTCTGATAGTATCGTTGTTAGTATTTGGGCTTGTAGAAATAAAATATACTAATGAAAACTGGCATCAACATCTTTTCCCGTTCGTGTCCAAGACACATGGGGCAGATGAAATAGAGTTCATCTGTTTCAATCACCCCCCCCCCTTTTCGAAATTGCAATTGTCTCTCCGAAAGTATCATACTCAAAAGAAATTAATAGGAAGAAAATTACAGTTTACTCGCTAATGTCCATTCAAGATACCTCTAGACATAACCCAAAACAAAAATAGAGGCTTAGCCTCGTAAACACCCAACGCTAACCAGTTTCTTTCAGGTATCTTTTGGGGGATTTCACTGTCTCCCCCCCCCTCCCCCCCCCCCTCCCCCCCCCCCAAGTACTTCCACCGTCCCTCCCCTCTTTCCCATCGAAATATAATTTATACTGAAAATATTTACTTTCATCAGTGTCCACCCCCTACCCCGAAATTTTTAGTCCCCACTAGAAAGTTTCAAGTGCCCCCCCCCCCCCCCCATGGAGAAAGATGTCGGATAGAAACACTGACGCCACCAAAACACCACCACCTAGTTCGTCTTAGTAGCCCAACACTATCTTATGGCCTATAACATGTTTGACAATACTATTGCCTTGATTAATACTTATGTAATGTGTAGCTCCGCTGAATTCTATATTTAATCTAGATTATCTTGTTCTATTTTTGATTCGGTGTTTTCCCCAAAACACACAATGACACACACTTAACATGTTGCTATTAATATTACTAGATCTATAAACCATGGTGTTTACGTGTAGCCTAGAATAATCTAGATCTAGATCAATGCACTTTCAAGAGAAAAGGGCCATTGGATCCTTCATTTTTTTATCGTTGTGTTTTATGAGTGTCGCGAACAGATCTGAATTGGCTAAAAGACTATAACTAGAAAAAAAATGTGTACGCTATCAATTGAAATTAAAGGGCACCAACAAGGAGTAATTTATGCAAAAAGTTATTTCTTCAGCCCTAGATCCAACTCCCCTCTCCCTTTTACGGAACTTACATATGAACTGGGCCTAGACTACGTCAGTGTGTTGTATAATTATTTGACCTAAATGACGTAAGCATTTAAAGTGTTATTTTTAGTTACTGTTTTCCAGTTTTTTAAACATCTTTCGGTCCCATAATGCACACCGTCACCGAGTTGTTGTCGTAGGATACAAGAGGAAGTCTTATTTGTGATCTAGAATTAGAATATTAGTGTTGCATTGTATTTATTCTTTATCTTTAAAGGCCTACTGTCTCTTTTTAATTAATATATAGACTATTGCTGAATCACAACACTTACTTAATTACCGGTTACTGTAGAGAGAAGACATTTTAAAAAAACCAAGTGTTGGTTTAAAGTTTAAGTCATTTCGCAGGCATTATCTCAGTAAGACTGAGTAAGTTTCTTACGTAGCAGACGGCGAACGCCGAAGTCCGTGTTCGTTCTGTCACACTGTACTGAGTGACGCGATCATAACAGTGTTAACGCCTACGGCTAACGCTGTTAGCCTATAATTTTTTTATTTATTTGGGTGAGTACTCTAATTTGACAGCATAGCCTAAATCGCCACAGATAAATATTAAATAATAATAATGCTGCCATAATACACTAATAAAAAATAACAATAGGAATACTACTGTAATTATAATATAATATAGTCTTAATTAGGCCTATAGTAGACTCTAGTACTAGAATCTAGATCTAGATCTAGCACTGGTCTAGTGTAGTACAGTAGATCTAATAATATTATTATAATATCTATAGTAAACTAGGCCTATAGTTAATCGTGGGTAGAAATCTAGATCTTTCTAGATCTAGGATCGATGGATGACTCAAGAGTAGAGTCATGAGTCACAAGATCTAGATTCTAGATGTATTTCTTAGTTTTGACAAATTAATTTAGATCTAGATCTAGAATACGACAAAACATCATTGCTCACTATATTTTTTGTTTTGTACTCCCAGATTTTAGATCTAAATCTAGATATTATCATGATCGAGATATATCCAGAATCTAGATGTCTTTCTTTGGTATGAATAAATGGCCCATTGGACAAATCACCCATTATTATTTGTCTGTTACCTAAATGCAACAACAGTGGGTTTTCTTTGATGCTTGGCTTGCCAAATTGGCAACTAAGAACTTAATAACTACATATATATATGTTACAGTCAAAGCCCGAAGTGCTGCCTAAGCCCGCATTGGCCGGCCAATGAGCGCATTGGCCGGCTCTCTTGGCCAAAGCCCGAAGAACTTAGCACTAAGAGCGTATTTCTTACATTGGCCGGCCAATGCGCGTACTGGCCAAAGTCCGAAGCGCTTAAACTTTACAGTGTATTTTGTACATTGGCCGGCCAATGGTCTATCTACACTAAGTTGTGATCGCTGTTTCATTTTTCTGGGTGCGGTTTCATTATGAGTAACGTATTGTTTGGCTCTTGTTTGTATAGCATTCTATATGCAATGCGACATGGACCAAAAGGACCGTCAGATCAAGAGACAGACTTACCAGATAGCAGCCATAATAAATAATCCTAATCCTAATGGAAAAGAATTTGTGGCCTGAACTTAAACTAGTTCACAGAAAACCAAGGCATAGCCAAAGCCAATGTTCAGTAGAACTTGCTAACCAAGATGTTCAAAACATGATGAGGACATGGATGTAGACAGATGAATCAGCTCATTGGGCTGATAGTCTTATGAAAAACCGTAATTTTAATCAAGGAATCCAACAATTGCCATACGAAGCCTTGTTTGGATGCAAAGCAAAAGTTGGACTCAGCACTTCAAATCTACCAAGAGAGGCTCTCGATAAGTTAGCTACTGAGAAAGATCTTGAGAACATTGAACGAGAAATGGAGGTTGCCATAAATGCAACTACGTCCTCATCTAAAACATTTGCTGCTGTGGTGCAACGTCCAGACCAGCTGCGTGACAATAATAAGGCCAATAGATTATGTGTAGTTTGTGAAACATATTGAAATTCTGCCCATTCCTGTGGATCCTCTGGCAACTATGTCCATGCAATATGCGGGATAGCCAATGAAGCAGACGAAGGGTATGGAGGGAACAGTACTCGCAGAATATGTCACAATAAACAAGAAACCATGGACAACGGGTCAGCAGCTCATACTACCTTGCAAACTCAAGGTGCTAAGATGCTAACAAAATTTAAACAAGCTAAAGTGAAAGATACTGGTAGCATAAGATACAGATGTTGATTGAGGTCGCGGTGATCCCCAAAGCGTGATTGCAGTTGTCATGAGCGTAGAGGGCGCTTTCTACAAGCTAGGAACGGAACATGGTGTATTAAAACAACTATAAGCTAGAAGTGAGTTTTCAACTCTTCACGGAAAACTGACCTCATTGTCACCCGTTGGCACTGAGGAAAATCACTACGAACCATCGCATCTTCACAATCACTGACCGGCGGCCAAGACTACATTTACTGCAATTGCACAACCTAGTGCACAACAAATCGCTGCAAGTGTAAAAATAACAATGTAATTCCAAATAATAATCAACAATACTTAATTTTTATGATTCTTACTGTATAAAAAAACCAAAATCTGCTCATGATCTTCTAATTCGGCCTTTGTCCCTAGATGATCTTCTAATTCGGACTGGCCGAAGGCCAAAATGAAGTAAAGTTTCAGGCTTTGGCCGGTCAATGGGAGGCAATATTGGCCAATCCGCGCTTTGGCCGGCCAATCCGTGCTTTGGCCGACTTCGGGCCTTGACCGTAACATATATATATATATATATATATATATATATATATATATATATCATCTCCCGTTAATGCCCAAGGCAGATGGGGCAGATGAAATAAAGTTCATCTGCTTCAGAGACCTCAGCATATGAAGGGATAACATTGTCAGCACTATACCCTAGCGTGAGTTAGGTACTCATCAGAGCTGGGTTGACTCAGGGACATTTAACTTATTTGAACCCGGATATATATATATATATGTTACGGTCAAAGCCCGAAGTGCGTAAAATTGACAGCGTATTTTGTACATTGGCCGGCCAATGCGCGCACTGGCCGGGATGTCCCGGCCAATGTTCTATCTAGACTAAGTTGTGATCGCATTTTCATTATTCTGGGTGCGTTTTCATTGAGAGTAACGTATTGTTTTGCTCTTGTTTGTATAGCATTCTATATGCAAGGTGACATGAATCAAAAGGGCCGTCAGACCATGAGACAGACATAGCAGATGGATGTCAAAAGAATAAAATGTAAATCCATGTTAGTTTCCATATATGGGCTCTCGATAAAATAGTTACTGAGGAAGATCTTGAGAACATTGAACAAGAAATGGAGGTTGCCATAAATGCAACGACATCCTCAGCTAATACATCTACTGCCGTGGCGGAACGCCCAGACCAGTTGTGTGACAATAATGTGGCCAACAGATTCTATATAGTTTGTGAAAAACATTCTAGTGCAGCTCATTCTTTTGGATCCTGTGGCAACGATGTCCATGCTATTTGTGGAATACCTAATGAAGCAGACGAAGGGTACGGAGGGAACATTACCTGCAGATTGTGTCACAACAAACAAGACATCATGGAACACAGGTCAGCAGCTCATACTGGCTTGCAAACTCAAGGTGCTAAGATGCTTAAAACATCAAATACAAAATTTAAAGATGGTGAAGTGGGTGACAATGTACGCATCCGTTTTCCAGATGTTGACAGAGGTCACGGTGATCCCCGAAGCGTGATTGCAGTAATCATGAGCGTCGAGGGCGGTTTCTATAAATTAGGAACGGAACATGGTGTTCTAAAAAAAACTGTATGCTAGAAGTGAGTTTTCAATTCTTCACGAAAAACTGCTCTTATTGTCGTCAGTTGGCACTGAGGAAAAATCACTACGAACCATCGCATCTTCACAATCATTGACTGGGGGCCAAGGCTACACTAGCTGCAATCGCACAACTAAGTGCACAACAAATCGCTGCAAGTGTAAAAATAACAAGCTGCTATGTAATTCTAATTGCCATAAAAGTTCAACTTGTTGTAACAAATGATGATATTGGTAGATTGAGACTATAGTACAATAACAAATTTGAATGTTTCTGTCATTTAATTTATTTAATAATCAATAAAGACTTAATTTCATGATCCTTACGGCATAAAAAAAAACCAAAATCTGCTCATGATCTTCTAAATCGGACTTTGGCCGGTCGTCCCTAGCCAGATGATCTTCTAATTAAGACTTTGGCCGGTCCAACATGGCCAGTCCGCGGATTGGCCGGTCCAACATGGCCAGTCCGCGGATTGGCCGGCCAAAGGCCGAAATCAAGCAAAGTTTCGGACTTTGACTGACCTATGGGAGGCGATATTGGCCAATGCGCGGATTGGCCGGCCAATCTTAGCATTGGCTGACTTCGGGCTTTGACCGTAACATATATATATATATATATATATATATATATATATATATATATATATATATATATATATATATATATATATATATATATATATATATATACATATATATATATATATATATATATATATATATATATATATATATATATATATATATATATATGGTGGCTGAATTGTTTGTAGAACACTTACCTACAGTAAAAACAAAACTCTACTTGATCAGCAATGTTTGATATTTAAAAGGTTTTTATTTTTGTACATAAATCCAAATTGATATTTAGAAAACTTATCATTTATAAAATACTAGCGTCTCTTGCCAGGCCCTGCACTGGCCTCTGTGAAAAACCTATGTGTAAATAACCATGACTTTTGGGTTTATTAAGCAGCATATACCCGGTGAAGTTTGACAAAAGAACACATAACCCTAAACCTAACTCTAACTTTAAGCTTAACACTAACCACAACCAACCAAAACCAAAACACGAAATAAACGCTAACATAACACAAACACAAACGCATACTAAAACACAAACCCAAAAGCAAACATACACAAAAATGAGAATACAGACATAAACAAAAATGCAAACATCAAAGGAAACACAAACACAAATGTAAACACTAACAAAATCGCAAACACTAACGCAATTACAAAAGCAAATGCAAAAGCGAACACAAATATTATCACAACACAAATACAAACGCAAACAATAATGCAGAATATAAACACAAATTTAATGCAAACATAAATGCATAATGCTCACAGTATATCCCATGGGGCACCCTACTGGTGCACAGGCTGAACCGCCTGATACAACTTAGTAAAAGACTATAATACCCCATCTTATTCATAGTCTATTGAACTCACTAAACCAAACGTAGGCGCCATAGCGCTCACTGGAAGGCCTGGGGCGCCAAATACCACTCTCTTGGGGCACGGGAGGACGCCTGGATTAGCTTTAGTTAAGGACTACAGTAATCTTTCTTATTCATAGTCTATGGCATTTTTTAAAATGAATGTATGCACTAAAGCGCTCACAGAATAGCCCAGGGCGCAAAATTAAACCCTGCCGGGGCGCCGATGGACATGCCAGATTCAGTTTTGTGAACGACTTTAATTCCCCCAGCTTGACCGCAAACCAAAAGATAGAAGAAAACATAGATGGCAACACCAAATCAAACTAATAAAAAGTAATTTTTTTCCAAATGTCATGTTTTTTTAAAGGGAAGTACTATTTTTTTTTACAATAAAGGAACAAAGTGAGGTAATTTGTACACTTTTAAAGGATGATACATTTTCTTTGACTTTATTTATTCCACATGACGTTAATTAAAATGATACCTTTGGAAAATGAAACTTTCTTTATAAAACCTTCCATATTAATTATTTAAATCATTCATTTAGACAATAAACGCGTTAAGAATATTACACTATGGCGATCAAGTCTAGTTTTTTACTATATGCATGTGTACCACAGGATCATCTGCCTGTCACATACAAACAGAGCCACAGAATCCATTTTTTATATATTAGAAGTGCTAAATACTAAACATTTTAATCAACATAAGGTGCAAAATTAACTGAAATTTATTATTATTCACAAAAATTAAAAATTGTTATGAAAAAAATTGTACCAATTTCTTCCCTTTAAGTGGTAGATGATTTACAAAAATTAAAATTACTAAAGAAAAAATTCAAATGTTTGCTTTGTTTATGTATGTCTTTGGTTTTGTGCTTATGTTTGGTTTTATGTTTATGTTTGTTTGTGGTTTAGGTTAAGGTTGAGGCAATTGTGGGGGTTAGGCTTATGATTAAGTTTATGTTTGCTTATGTTTAATTTTTGTTGTTTAAGTGAGGTTTAATTAGGTGTAGAAGTGCGATCAGAGCGTTTATGACATTTATGTATGGATATGGGTATGTATTTGTGTATTTGTGGTTTTTCTGTTCATGGTTGTGGTAGGTTGTGAACAAGATTAGTTTTAGAGCTAGGGTGAAGATTATATATACTTTTTCAAAAGTTAATATTTGCATATAGACATTTAATTGGAAATTCAATATGTTTCCAAAACCAGACAGCGCCTGGTATATGCTGCTTAATTAACAAGCAAGTCATGTTACAGATGTTTTTCACATAGGTCAGTGTAGGGCCTGGCCAGTTAGTGTATGTATAAATATATATATAAATATATATATATATATATATATATATATATATATATATATATATATATATATATATATATATATATATAATCACACAATACTTTATTTTTCAACAATCTACAATATTCTTGGCAACTATTTGAAATTATATGCTGAGATTTATTTGGTCCACAGAAATAGAAAAATTAAACTTACATGCAAATATTAACTTGGTCACTTGAACCAACCAGGTCTATATTATTATACACACAAACAAGCACTCACCACCGCTCTTTCACTATACATGCACTTATTCAAAATTGCTAACTTTTGTTGTTTATATTTTTATTACCTTTTTTCTTTATGTTTGCTTCTACCAACTTTCCACCAATAACCATCTCAAAATAATTAATGCATAAACTAAATTATAGTCACTGTAAATAAAGACTGACGCAAATTTTTATAGGCGGAAAGTACTAGTTTCTTTTTTAAACATTATAAACTTGAATATAAAATGAATGTAAATAATAAACTCAAAACAAGAATTTTGTGCAGCTTGGCAACGTTTAAAAATTTTTGCTCTGGCAAACCATATACTGCATTCAAGACCGCCATCTTTATCGAGAGTCGATTTTCACCGCTTTGTTGAGCTAGTCGAAGATTCTCTCTTCGGTTCTTACTTAATTCAGGTAGTTTGAAAACTAAATGGGATCTTTGTCGAGCTTGAATGTATACATCTTAGATACCCACCAGAACATTAAACTAGTCTATAGACTAATAAAAATAATTTTAAAATCCAGCTAGCCTGAGAAGAGTGCAGACTCAGACCGAAGGAAGGCTGGGGCCCAAGCGAGGACATAGACTAGGTTGAGGATTAAAAAAAAAACAATCATCACTCAATTAGTAAGCCTAGCCGGCTTAGCCCTAAGACATGATCTAGCTCTAGATTTCTAGATCTATATTCTAGACCACAAATCTAGATTTACTTGTAGAAGTAGATACTCTAGCTAGATTCTAATTCGTACTGCCAGTACTGGAGTAGAATCTGCACTAGCTTTTTTCTGATCTCTAGCAGCTACTCTGCTAGATTATTTAAAAAAAAAAACAACTACTAACTCTATTCACTAGGTAGTAATATCTAGAATCTCATAGTAGATCTAGATCTAGTAAGTTGACTATAGTTTAAACTAGATTGACTAAAAGTTATTACAAGACTAGATTCTATCAACAGATCCAGTCAAAATAAAAAAAAAGCTACTTGAGTTCTAAATCTATTTCTAGAATCATTTTCCACCTTCTAGGCCTAATAAACTCTAAAATACCTCTACACAGCTTCGTCTTCTGCACCCTGTTTCATTATTATTTGAAGTAGAATGAGAAGAAACGCTTCCAAATACTTATCTACCAATGGGGAATAAGAATATGTAGACTCTATTAGCAAGTCATGTGTAGTTAGTATTTAGTTATTCCATTCAGAAACCTAACACCTCTGTTTTAAGAAGATTCTATTATTTTGCCATTATTGGATATTGGTATCCTATGGGTTTTTATAATATAATTGGATTTAGATTCTATTTCAGAAGTGTATGTTAGCTATAAGACCGTTAAGTTGAAGATTTTGGCGATCTATAGGCCTAACTAGTGCAGGATTATTTTGGCCTAGTAATTTTAATATGACTAAGGCTATTCCCAGCCATCAGCTACTGGCAATAGTCACTTCATTTTTATATTACTACAGATAACACAACACTCCTAGTTAGAAAAGGTTTTGAGTACTTTAGACTTGAATCTTAAAAAAATGTAGGCCCTATTTGCATTATTTTATTTGCACAATTTTTTTTGTTAGATGTCCAGTAGTAACGGGTCACCTCCTGAAAAACGAGCCCGACTTACCATTAACTCAACTGACGGTAACTCTGAAGAAAGAAATAACGGAGTGCTTTTAAATGTAAGTTGTTGCAAATTCACTGTTGAATTTTATCATTCGAAAATTACATAAAATTGATTTATTGAAATATATTCTATTGCATTGCAGATGGATGGTGTTAAAAATGGAAGTACTGAAGACATTGATGAAAGTTTGTATTCCAGACAATTGTAAGTTTTTCATTTTAAAAAAGATTTATTACATTATTTTAAAAGTTACTGAAATCTGCTGGCAGACTTTAGTTGCTATTACAGATCAAAACCATTCCTTCACTTAATAATCGGCCTAGTTGTAAATTGAAAATAATTTATTTAGGTATGTACTTGGCCATGAAGCTATGCGCAAGATGGCAAGTTCAAATGTCTTGGTATCTGGAATGGGTGGTATTGGAGTTGAGATATCAAAAAATGTTGTGCTGAGTGGTGTTAAATCTGTGACCATTCATGATACTTTGAATACTACATGGATGGACCTTTCCTCACAAGTAACTTTTTTTTCCTATAGACTTGATCAACTTTAAGGTTATTTATAAGAATGGTATAGAGTAAAATCTTACTTAGAATAATAATATGCCCTCTTGTTGAATATTTTCTCAGGAAATGTTTTTTTGTTCCCTTTTAAAGACAAAATTTAAAATTTAATTCTAGTTTTTTCTGAGGGAAGATGATGTTGGTAAGAATAGAGCCGTTGTTACATTGCCTCGTCTTTCTGAGCTGAATTCATATGTGCGTGTGTCCAGCAATACTGAACCCCTGTGTGAAGAGTTCCTTAAGCAGTTTCAGGTATTTTATAAAAATATTTTAAAATATATTTTTGTTAATTAAGCCTTTATATTTTTTTATGAATGTGAATGTTATGACATTTTACATCAGTTAAGAATGTTTTTAACATTTTATAGGTTGTTGTGTTAACAAATAGTAGCCAAGATGATCAGATAAGATTTGGGGAATTCTGCCATTCAAACAATATCAAATTTATTTCAACTTCCACTTATGGATTGTTTGGGTATGGATTTTTTTATAAATATGCGTCACTTTTAAAAAACTATATTTCATTTTGTTAACATTCCAGTGTTTTTTCCACTTGCAATATAATGCAAAATATATTTTTCAAATATTTCCTCAGTCATATCTTTTGTGATTTTGGTAAGAGTTTTGTGGTATCTGATGTGGATGGTGAACAGCCCCTTTCAATCATGATTGCAGATGTTGAAAAGGTTTGAATTAATTTAGATTCTGTTTTTGTACTTAGTGTATGAACCTTGTATTTTCATAACGTTTTACAATAGCTATAGCCCAGGTAATATACTTCCTTGAGTTAACAAGCAAATTTTTTTATAGAGTGAACAAGGTGTTGTAGCTTGCTTGGATGAAACCCGCCATGGTTTTAATGATGATGACTATGTCACATTCTCTGAGGTTCAAGGAATGACTGAATTAAATGGTTGCAATCCAATCAAGATAAAAGTGCTTGGTATGGGGTTTTTAAACAAGTTTTTATAAATGTTAAAAACTAACTTTTGTTTATTGATGAATGCTATTTATGTTACCCTGTCTAGTATATAGAACTGTTTTTCTGCTTTTTAAATTTGAATCCAAACATTCCAGGACCTTACACATTTAGTATTGGTGATACAAGAAAATTCTCAGACTATGAAAGAGGTGGTGTTGCTTCTCAAGTTAAGATGCCCAAAACTTTTCATTTTGTAAGTTTTGCAATTATTAGCTTTTTTGTGTTTGTCATTGTAGTTTGTTTGTTAAAATGCATCATGTTGTGTCTCAGTAACCTATGTTATTATTTGGAATTGACAGAAATCAATCAAACAATCTCTAGAGGAACCAGAGTTCCTATTGACTGACTTTGGAAAGTTTGACAGACCTGCAATTTTGCATATAGCTTTCCAAGCTCTACATCAGTATGTCAAGAAAAATGGTCACATGCCAAAACCTCGTTGCAAGGTAAAATATCTTTCTTAATTTAATTGTATTAAATTAATTTGTTTTGAAAGGTAATGGTGTTTCCTGACATTAATACATTTTTGTTTATATCACCGTCTAGGCTGACGCTGAAGAATTTGTAAATGTGTTCAAAGAAGTTAATGCTAATTCAAAAGCTAAAGTTGATGATTACAGTGAAGAACTTTTACATGAATTTTCTTACTCAGCCCGTGGAAATCTTTGTCCTATTCAAGCATTTATTGGAGGAATAGCTGCTCAAGAAGTTATGAAGGTCTGCTGAAGGTTTTTAGCATTAACTCCCTAAATTAAAGTGTTAAAAAGTTTTTTGTTTACTTGCCTTGTGGAAAGTTTTAAAAAAAAAGTTAATTATTCAATTTTGTGAACAGGCCTGCAGTGGAAAGTTCTCACCTCTTGTCCAACATTTATACTTTGATGCGTTAGAGTGTCTTCCCAAGGACAAATCTATCCTAACTGAAGAAAGTTGTTCACCTGTAAGTTATTTGATATTTTAATAGTATTGAGTTAACACAATAGGCATATATATCTATATTTTAATTTAAATAAGTACTTTGCTTATTCATTTAAGATCTATATTCAAGAATCAATCTTGACACTTTATGTAAATATTTTGGTCATTTTATTTTCAGAAAAATAGTCGCTATGATGGTCAGTTAGTTGTTTTTGGTGACAAGTTCTTGGATGTAGTTCAAAACTTGCGCTACTTCCTTGTTGGAGCCGGTGCTATAGGCTGTGAAATGTTAAAGAACTGGGCAATGATGGGCTTGGGTAGTGGTGAAAGAGGACAGATTTTTATTACAGATATGGACCGCATTGAAAAATCCAATCTTAACAGGCAGTTTCTTTTCCGAACATGGGATGTAGAGGTATAAATGAGTTATTTTATAGACATTACTTATATAGTAGCCCATTGTAACTTGCAGTGTGTGCCTTCTTTAGAATAATGCTAAATAACATTAGGTGTTAATTATTTTATCCATTTTCAATTTACCACATCTTATTTTTTTAATCCTTTCATTCTTCCCTCCTCTTCTACACCCACAATAAAAATAATCACAAAAAAGGGGTTTAAGAAACTTTGTTTCAAACAAAATGCTATGAGACTTGTGTTATTAAACTTGAATTCATTACATAGCTCTGTTCAAACTACCATCACTGTGTAGAATTCTGTTGTGAATAAACGTAAATAAAACTTTAATTGTCACAAATTTAAGAAACCCAAGTCATCAACTGCAGCTAAAGCTGTATTAGCAATGAACCCCAACATTAAAATTGATGCTCGTGAAGACAGGGTAGGACAAGAAACTGAAAACATTTTTACTGACAGTTTCTTTGAGAACTTGGATGGTGTTGCTAATGCTCTTGACAACATTGATGCAAGTGAGTTGTACTACGAGTTGCTTTATGGTATTTTTTGTTTTGTTTTGCATAATTAGTGTAGAAAAATGTTAATATAAAATGCTGACCACCCTTACTAAGTTATAGCTTGAAACACCATTTTAAATCTGTCAATGGTGGAATTGTTTTTTTGTCACTAATATATAAGTTTTGTATTAATACTAAAATCATTTACTTTGTAACATAAATTTTCAAAGTGATTCCATTTATTGTCTAATGTGATTAATACTTTTGTTTGTATTAGGAATGTACATGGATAGGAGGTGTGTGTATTACTGCAAGCCACTTTTGGAGTCAGGCACACTAGGCACTAAAGGGAATGTTCAGGTTTGTAACTGGTGGCTAATCTCAACTCTATACCCTTGAACTAAGGCCAATCCTTATTAATTAATGAATACTGTTTATTTTGAGCGACTGAAACATTCTGGTTTATTCCATGCATTGCTCGTACAGGTGGTCATTCCACATGTGACAGAATCTTACTCATCTTCACAAGATCCACCTGAAAAAAGTATACCTGTATGCACTGTGAAGAACTTTCCAAATGCAATTGAACATACATTACAGGTAGGTTGTAATGGGCACTTTAAAATATTCTAATATATTACAAGCGCCTGTAAATAAATCCATATTTTAATGTTTTTTTTGTTAAGAATAATTCTGATTTTTGTGTTACAAGCCATGCCGTTTGTTTTTTTAAAGGTAACTTAAACTACAATATCTAGATTGTAATATCCCACATAAGTCATGTAAAGCTGCTACTTTTTTTTTATATAAAGGAAAAAATTAAAATGCCTGTTTTGATCTCTTCTACAGTGGGCTCGTGAAGAGTTTGAGAAAGATTTCCATGATGATCCTGATACTGCTAGCCAATATTTAACAGATCCCAAATTTTTAGAGAGAACATTGAAACTTCAGGGCTCACAACCCGTAAGCTTTGTTTTCATTTTCTGATTTTTAAATAAGTTAAAAGAAATTCATTTTTTAATAATCACATGTCTAAGTGTTATCTATTGATGTACGCGATAAGGTTATATTATGATTTCCATACCATATTTTTGCACAATTTAGAAAGTTGCAAATGTAGCTTTTAAATTATTATAAAAACAAAGCTGAATTTGGGGTTTATTCTTTTAATTAAACATTCCAGCTAGATATCTTGGAGGCTGTAAAACGCACCTTAGTTGATGATCGACCAAAGACATTTGAGGAATGTGTAAAATATGGGCGTTATGCATTTGCAAAGAACTACACAAATAGAATAAAGCAGTTGCTTTTTAATTTCCCTGCTGATCAGGTAAAATTTATCTTTGGAAAAATTTTGTCAGACATTCAGCTTATTCCTCTTTTTACTCTTGTTAAGTTTATATTCAATCATTTTTTTTTTTGTTCTTTTAGAAAACTAGTACTGGTGCTCCATTTTGGTCAGGTCCCAAGCGTTGTCCAACTCCTTTAGAATTTGATTCAAATAAAGTAAGTTGTTATTAAATAAAATAGTTATTATTAATCTAAAATAGTAAGAGATGTTAAATTTGATCTGTTATGTTGGAAACCTTTTAGATTATAGTCATTTAGAAAAGTATTTAACTGTTCCAGGAAACACATCTTGATTATGTTATGGCAGTAGCCAATCTGAAAGCCCACATATATGGAATTCCACAATGCAGAGATAGAAGCAAGATCAAAGCTATTGTAGATACAATATCAGTACCAGAATTTAAACCTAAAGCTGGTGTCAAAATTGAAGTGAATGATAGTGAAGTTGCTTCAGCATCAAATAACCCAGAAACATTAGGTACTTTTTTTTTTTTGGATACACAATATTTATAATTCATCATTCATCATTTCTTATCTACTGGCTCATGAAAAGATTGGAGTAAGCACTATGCCTGGGGTAGCCACACTTTCCATAAGGTAGAGCAACCATTAGTCTTCTAAATCATATACTCCACCAAATGACTGCACAGCTCAAAAAAAATTCCTGTATTTAATTAGGAGTTGTCTTGAGTTACAAAAAACTCAAACTTCTATATGGCAGGAAACAGATTAGTACCGCAAAATGCATATTCGATCTTCGCCGTTCATAAACTTTCTAACCAGACATCGTTCGGGGGTTTTGTTTATACTAATAAATAGAGCTATGTTTTTACAAGCTTCGTTAGCAACATTTTTGTGGAATACGTTTTTTATGACATTTTGTGCCGAGGCGAAGGATGCGAAGTATGCAAATCTAGACGGAATGGATCTACTTGGAAAAGTACGTGTACTGCACTAATAAGGTAAGAAATAATATTTTGTAAAAATAACTATTATTTTTATGGATTTTTCATTAGAAATGATTGCTGTAAATTATGAAAGTAAAAAAAGTATATTTGAATGTGTTTTTTACTTTAATTTGAACAAAGTGAATGGCCATAATTACGACACATCGGCGTCGTTGAAAGTGGGGATTTCAGTTAATTTTTTACGGATATAAAATTGTATTTTTTTCCTCCGAGGCATGTATTTAAATAACAGTTTAGTTAAATGTATTTAATTCTGTAAAATATAAGTATTATTTTGCCGTAGATACTTAAAAAATTTTTTTTAATGATTTTCTGTCGGGGAAAATCGATATTCGCACCATGCACGCACACGTAGTAAAACTAGACTTATCTTTAAAACACGAGAATCTTGAGTACACTGCGAATAACAAAGTTTTTAAATTTTAGTTTACTTTTGACTTTAAGCCATTTGTTTTAAATCGAAATTAATGGATAATGTAATTATTTCAAAGTAAAATTTTCCGTCTGAAATTGGGTTCTAATCTTCGCCCACTGAACCAGCCTACGCACGACATTCGCGCGAGTCTGTTTCTTCGCAATAGTCTGTATAGTGTCGAGGGCTATTTCTAAAAAGAATCGAGTCCTTAATAATCCAATGTTTATTAAAATTAGGTACAATTGTTGGAACGCATGAGAAATAACAAATTAATATTTCTTTAAATCTTTAGCCAAAAGAAAGTAGAACTTTCTAACTCTGTAAATTATGAATCGAGTGACAGCTGTCGTGAAAACGGGAGCCATTTTACTCTTTTTTTTTAGGGTGACCTACTTTTATTATATAAGTTTAAAATTCATCGATTTGATAAGCACCTGAGTAGCTGACTACGCATGCGATATGGCTGGCACGTTTTGGGATAGGGATCGAGTACACCATCGAATTTTTTTTTCTTAGAACTAAGCGTATTTTTTTTTTAAATCAAAAGATACTTACATATCAGTTGTTGCTTTCAATTTCATTACAGATCTAATCACTAACTTCAGTTTTTAAAAGTGATTTTGCATCTAGATCTATTTTTTAGATCTACTTACTATACTATTTGACAACCGTGTCAGTAAAATGAGGTCAGCGCTTCCAGATTCTTAGGTTTTAATTATGTTTGTCATTTTGATCTATTATAAGTAGCATTAAAACAACTGCATCTATTATCAACATTGTTTTTATATGCCAGTTCTAATTATACATTCTGTTCATTACCAATTCTAATGAAATCGTATCAGGCCCTAACACCCTGTTCCCCTACACTGACACTACACTTGAAAGACGCCACAGAGAGTCGTAACTTTAAATTAATGTTTAAAGTACTAAACAATTATAATTAGCCATGTAAATGCTGCAACTATATTAAAAATTGGCATAGAGACATATTTTATTAATTATGTTTTTTATATAGACCTTCTATATTTAACTCTGTTATTTTTTTCTTCCCCAGAGTGTTTCTAAAAGCCAGAATTTTAAAGGGGAGGGCGGTCGTTTTTTTTCCCTCAAGAATAATTATAGAAATAAGCTATAAACTGGTATATTTTGTAAAGTTTTACATAATTACAAATAAATGTATGCCTAAGTGACATTTCTGTGTAATTATATTGTTAGTTTTGTGAATTTCATGGATTTTTAGACCTCACTACATTTAGATGTAAAAAAAAATCTCAGTAGAGTGAGTGTGGTTAATCTACATTTTGAACGTGATGTAAATGTCTAGTGCTATTAATTTTTATATTTTTGAATTCCTCGATTGTTAAGCAACAAAATTGATATATAATATGTCAATAATTGTTACTTTGAAAATTGGCGAAAATCGACCCTAAAAGTAGATGCTTGAGGGTTGAATCTGTTTCCTGCCATATCCTGTGTTTTTTTTCCCCCTCAAAGATAATTAGATTAGAGCCACAACAAACAAAAATTGCTATTTAAATAGTAATATTTTTAGCAGAAGCATCCACATGTAAGCTTAAATGCTGGTATTTTGTGCTATGTGGTTCTAATCATTGACAGAAAACACTAATTTCTATACTAATCCATAGAATTTGTAACCTTAAACCCTGTCTTTAGAAGCATGTCTAGTTAAGTGCAAGTCTACTCATTTATCTACTCTTATTGAATTACAGCAAAAAACTTAATGAAGTACAAGCAGCATGTTAACCTTTTTGAAATGAATGATTGTTAATGTAAGTTCTATTTCTACACAGCTTCAGATGATCTCTTGAATGTTCAGAAAGCCCTCCCACCTCCCGCTTCCTTACCTGATTTGAAGATAACACCTCTGGAGTTTGAAAAGGATGATGATTCTAACTTTCATATGGACTTTATTGTAGCAGCATCAAATCTTCGAGCTAACAATTATAACATACCAGAAGCTGACAGACATAAGGTAAGTGTTGTTACTTTAATTTTATCTGGCCAGAGGAAGCTAATATTTGTTTATTTATCAGCTTGTGTTATACAATTTTTATGTTTCCCCAGAGCAAACTAATTGCTGGTCGAATCATTCCTGCTATTGCTACAACTACAAGCATGGTTGTAGGCCTAGTGTGCCTAGAACTTATCAAGGTATGGCTTTCTACATTTTTCCTCGATCAACATTCTGTGAATAACTAAGAAAAGTTGTTTTATATTTTCAATTTTATTTGTGACCAGTTAATTTTTCTTCTGCCAACCATCAATCTAAACATTCAGATTGTTCTTCTTGCTACCTTGTAATATCAGAACCTTTTTTCATTCTAGCTTGCTCAGGGTCATAAAGACATAGAATCTTTCAAGAATGGTTTTGCTAATCTAGCTTTACCATTCTTTGCCTTCTCTGAACCCATACCACCAGCAAAAAATAAGGTAAAAAAAACATTTCTTACATGTTTATTTTAATGTAATTGAATGAAGAGAGAATGAAGAGGTTTATTTCATAAGTAATTTTTAAAATCCTTCTCAGTATTATGAAAAAGAATTCACACTGTGGGACAGATTTGAAGTTCAAGGAGAAATGACTCTTCAAGAATTTATAGATTTTTTCCAGGTTTGTTAGTTGTTTTTTTTTTTGTATGGCTATTTCAGCCTATTGATCAAAACACTTAATTTTTGAACTACCAGTTCACATTTACCTTCATGTTTTCCTTCCAACCTCTTTATTTGATGTATTTTTTTCAGAGAGAATACAAACTGGAGATCACAATGTTGTCACAGGGTGTCTGTATGCTCTATTCATTCTTCATGCAGGCCTCCAAACGTCAGGAAAGGATGGATTTGCCGTAAGATTAAACACTTTAATTTCTCTTAATTTGCTTTTGTGGAGCAGTTAAGATTCTGTTTGTTTAGATCTAGAGGAGTTTACACTTTTCGGACACACACCAAAAATTACGTAGGACCGAACACTTCGTCGGTTTTTGGCTCATAGAAACTTTAATTAGCATGTCTCACGCGAAACCACGGCGCCTGCACGTAAACTGTTCATTTATGAACACTTCCGTGTCAAGTACTTCCGTTTCCTTTCTCAAGAATTATTTTTAGAAATTTTTTAACGTTGCATGGTACGCACATTTCTATTTTTACACCAGCCGGATGAAGTGACCTAGGGTTGGACTTAGGGGCAAAACTTGAGCCAATCAATGCTTAGCTAAAAGGTTACACTATAAATAGCTTCTATATATGTATGGAACATCGTAAATGTCAAGGTTAATGGGTTTTTTCGTGCTTGAACAATAAAAAAGGGGTGTTCGCTAACTTATTTGGCCTTACATGGGACCGGACAGCAACACAAAAATATTATTAAATAAGAATTTAGAGCATAAAAGGGGCTGGTTATTGAAGGGAAAGGGTCAAAATAAGGTCAAGAAGGCAGTGGAATGCGAAAGAGGAGGGGGAATCATGTGACCTGGCTGGCTTAGCAGCGTACTGCGCGAGCCGCAATGGCTGAATGGGATGAACTTTGGGAGTGTGGGAAAAAGGTTTTATACTATTAAAATTACCTCACAAACAATCAATAACACAATATAAATGCATATAATATATGTTTTTATTCATTAAATTGACTTTAAATTATTCTAAATGAACAAAAAGTGCTATGTCCGATGACGGGTAAAGGTGTCCGAACACATGTAAAACTGTATTACATGTGTTCGAACACACGTTAAGACCCCCCAGTCACTATAACAAGAATAGCTTAAGTTCTATGCGTATGAATACAAAATGACACACACATTATTAAAGTAGAATGGTTGCGGATAGATATGATACTTTTTTTTGTTTTCTATGTTAAGCGGTTACTGAATGAGACCGCATGGAATTTTTACGTTGCGTTTTTTCGCTATGTGTGTCCGAAAAGTGTAAGCTCCTCTAGTGATGGTTTGCATTCAGGCATCCTAGTACAACTATCTTAATATATGCATTTCTCCCCAGGCTATCTGAGGTAGTAAGACGAGTGTCAAAGAAGAAAATTCCAGCTCACGTCAAGGCTCTAGTACTGGAGATCTGTTGTAATGATTTAGAGGGTGAAGATGTAGAGGTGCCTTACGTCAAATATAATTTACCTAAATAGGTTTGCTGCATTTGTCTTTTCAAAATTTTCTATTGGCATAACAATTTTTTTACATGCATAGTCTATCCAGTCATTTTGTTTCTTAAAAAAAAAAAAAGTGCAATCAATGTCTTCTATAAAATTTATGGACCTGGTTTGTTAAAATATATAGTAAACCATCTGTGACAACCATTTGATACCAATCTCATTTGCTAACTGTGCTGTACACAATTTATAAGTCAGTTTTGTTAGGTGAATTAGTTATATTGTGAAATAGCTTTCCCACTCAACTTAAGGGGAAGTGTACAAATCCTCCACTATTGAATTTTTTCATAAATAAATTATTAATAATGCATTTTTGTTGTAATTGTGTATTTCTCCTTAAAAGTGGTATGAGAGGATGAGTAAAAAATATATCAAAACTCCCATCATTTTTGTTTGTCATTTTCCCAGCTTCAGTGTTTACATGTACATGTTTAAAGAAAAAAAATAAGAAAGAAATGTGATGCAACTCCAATAAGTTGTCATGTTTAAAGTAGAAACTTTATTAATTACAAATTAGGGACGTAAAACTAAAATAAAAAAGTTATATATGTATATTACAATAAATGCAAAGCAAAATTGAAGAAGCGTGAACTATTGTAGCAGGATCATACACTCCCAGCCAAATAACAGAATGAAAGGTTTCAGAACTGCATTGTGCACCCCAATTACCGGGCTTAATTCATATTGCAGAAACTGATCCCCACAGCCACAGGGATAAAATGTGTGGTATGTTAGTTATGGGGGTGGAGGTTTTCAAGTAAACCATAAATTAGTTAAACACATGGAATTGAATAATGACTTAATGAAATCTTTATTACTTGTCACAATACAGATTTAAAACTAATATAGAAAATATTTTATACCTGCAAGTTAAAAAAAAAAACTGGCATCTGGAATTTTTTGCATATCCAAGAGACACCATGTTTAGACTTGTTACTATATTTGAGTAATGTATTTACTAATAAAAAAACTAATACTTAAAGAAAAATACACTACATGAACAATTATATCACATTGTTTGCTCTGATAATGACCCACATTGTAACAACCATGCAGAATTTCCTCTTTATGGTTGCTTTATGTGCATCAGTTTCCCCCAGCCCAGAAAATAAAAACATTTATATGATAATAAATAAGTCATCATTAATGATTCAAAATTGAAGAGATCTTGGGGTGGGGAACTTTCATTTCCATGCACAACACAAACTGATATATATATATAATATAAAACAGTTAAATCTAGTTTTGAGGTAAGATTTTCAAACTATATAAAATGGCATGAGACAGATTAACAATCTAATTTGGTACCAGGGTGGCATACATACAGTGTAATGTCATTTGGTTTGAAACTGGAAAATGTTGAACCCAGCCACATCATTCATCAAAGTGTTTGACAGCCAGAAGAAAAGGTTTTAAAGCCTAAACTAAGATAAGGAGGGGAAATATTGGCCACAGCACAGACTACACTATTTGCAATACTGTACATAAGAAGAGATCTCAAATAGAAAGTACAAAAATGTTGAAATATTAAAATAGAACCATTTCAATCAGTCTTAAAGAACCAGTCATTCTTATATTGATCATTGGTAACTACACCCATTAATATTTTTTTTTAAATAAAAAATTTTTTATCCTAAAATTTGGAAAGATTTATTTTTAAAATTCAGTTTCCATAAATCCTACACAAATTTTAGTGTTCCTGCTAAATAAAATATGGATAGCATGTTGCATCAAGATTGGAAAATATTTTCCTCTTTGAAAATACTTTCCTTGCAGTAAAAACAAAATCTGCAAAAGAATTAAGAGCACAAAAGAAACCACAAGCATTCTTTTGGCTGGAAATACAAAACATTGGAGGAAAAACATTTCCAAATGAACTAAGTAACAGAAATTAAAAACATAGTTTACACTCCATTAAACTGGGTACACATTCAAATCACTAGCATAGGAACAGCAAATGATGAATCCATGAAGTCATTTTAAATACAAGTCTGAATTTTTTTTCTAAAAGAATAAAAATCCAATCTTAAAAAAATATGTGGAAAAAGTCATGTGTTGCTGTTTGTATTGGTGTTGAAATCAATGGCCTTTTACATGAATCAATGCAGCTGTTAAAATTTTTGTAGACAAATGATAGTACAAGAGAACATTGTGCACATGGGCTATTATTGAGTAACTAGTACCAGGTGGGGGGCTAAAGCTTGCTATAAATAGAAAAGATGTAGTGTTGCACAGTCAGCAAGCAATAGAAAAGGTTTGTCCACTATCATTAAACACCTGGGAAAATGGTAATTACTTCTACAAGACAAAGTGTATTACCAAATGAAACAGCATTTTCTTGGAATGCCAGCAAAATGGAAAAAGGGGTGGGGGTGAGAAGAGAAAGGAATCATGCACACTTTCAAAAGTCTGAACAAAATTACAAGATGACAGCTCATAAATTTCATTCTTTAGTTTCATTCATCATGCTAAGTGCTTTGTATTGATTTATTCTTAATTAGCCCCAGATGATAAAAAAATACTACTTCCCCACACACACACTTATAGAAGAAAACAAATAAATATTTTATTTTAACTACTTTATTACACATGGCATAAGGTACAGATATATCTCGCAACAATTAGAAGTAAAAAAATTATTTTTTTAATCATGTTTTTGTGTATTTAGGATGTCATTGTTTTGAAGAAATATCTATAACCCATTTTGTTAAGATTACTTACATTTTAGTAAATTAAACTACTTACATTTTAGTTTGATTTCCAGTTTTAAAAACAAACCACTTTATTTAGATTTTTTTTAAAATGACTAGCTAAGACTAAGATGATTTATAAAAACTTTGGGAGAAATGGAAGGGACCAAGGAATATATATAAAAAAGATGAAACCAGGGACACATGAAAACTGCAGGCTACCTACACAGTTGACTGTACAGTTTTTAAATGTTTCTTTCCTCTCTCTATTAGTGCTTAGCCTGAATATCAATGTCTAAACAACATGTCTCAGTCCTATTATGCAGTGTTACATAACATTCTGTCTGTGGTCATCAAGATAAAAACTTTACAAAACTTGAGGCATAACAAAAGGTAAGAAAGCAAGGAAGGAACCATGACAATCATTTCAAGAGCTGCAAATGGTTCTACTAATAAATTTGACTACAATGTAGTTTCTATATAAAAGTGACAATTACATCTTATTTTTAAAAATACAAACTGGTAAAACAGACAGGTTTTTCCTGTACATATGATGGAAGTATGAGAGAAAAAAATGGGAAACAACCTTTCTTTCTATACATACATATAAAAGAAAAAAAAAACATTCCTTCACCAGGAGTGCTAGTTGACTTATTTGACTTGAGAACATTTCCATTGTACACTCCTGCATGTCCTATCATCAAAGGCAATTAAAATAAACCTTTTCTTGTTTTTTTTGTTGAGCATGTAAAATAGAAAACTTTCCCTAGCAATTTGTACTGAGAAAATTTGATTTCCTTCTTAAAATAATTAAAATCATTATGTTATGCAAAAATTTAATAAAAACAAATAAAAATTATATTCATTTAAGTTTATTACCAAGAGGGGATGACAACAAATTAATGATGAAAATCTATAATATGAATAGCTGGAAGGGAGGCGACCCATGCATCACCACAATATTTATCTATTTTAAATATAATAAGTTAAATGTAATCTTTTAAAAATATATAAAACAACAATTGCAAATTGAAGAACCTACACACACCCCACCTCCATCATGAAATTTTTTTTTTTTACAAAATTAATTTTCATTCTTCAAAGACTGTCAACTTTCAAGCAATGAGAAATATGATACACTTTACTCATCAGCATATGGTATGCTATCACCCCTGCCAAACCAAGGTGTATTTGTAGTGACTTCAGCAGCCTCTGGGGAACTGGCCAAGTTGGGTTTCCGGGAGACTCCCATTCTCTTCTCTTGAAGTGACTGTAGGCTGATGACTGACGGTCGACTGCGCTTATCATAGCTGTCCATATGCTGAGAGTCCAAGTCCATTTGAAAAGCATTTACCACACGAATCTAGAGGGAGTAAAAAAATTGATTTATACATCTTTGGAAGAACTTTTAAAAACAAAACATCAAAGTGCATCCTTTAACTATATGTGTGCTGATGCTGCTAGTCTCTAACTAAAGCTTCAACATCTGTGTTTAGAATGTATAAACAAATCAACTAAAGGTAATAGTATTAACAGTTGTAAATATAATTTAATTACACAAATTTAAAAATTATATTTAATTTTAAAATATAAATCAAAATAAAGTAACAAACCTAATTTACACTTCCTAATTTTTTAATATTGCATTTTAAAAATTAACTGAGTATAAAATATAACTTAAAATATATGTTTTAGTCAACTGGTATTTTTAACTTGTACATTTTACAAACATGGCCATCAAAAGCACCATGCGATGAATACAATATATTACATTCAAGCACCAGTACCAGCAAATGCACTGCATATCTTAGAGTCAAGTATGTTTCTTACGCTAATCAGCTTTGTGATTAGCTTACCCTAATTACTTAAATCTTTATCAATATCTTATATACCTATAACAATTTTAAAATATTTTATCTTAAAAATGTGTGGACTACAACAGTATATATATGCCCCTTAGCATGCCATTTAACAACAGACTAACCCTTGAAACCTTAGACCAAGTAGCAATACTAAAAAAAAAAAAAGCAAGCAAGAAAATAATCCAAGCAGAGGAAAAGGGAGGGGGGATAGTCATGCACATGCAAGAAGAAAGCAAATAGATTTTCTGCACCAATAACTTCATCATACACCACTCCTCCCTCACCCTTGCTAACCAAACTTTTGTGCTAAACATTACTTTCTACAGATGAGATGGTGTAGGGCTTTGTGTGTATGTGTATGTATGTGAGGGAGAGGGGGGATGTGTTTGTTGTTGTACTGATCAATAATAACAAACTCATAAGTGTTTTGATATGGAAAGCTGAAAAAAGAATCAATCAATTCAAATAGTGTCAAGTACCTGCTCAATGTGGTCATGATAAAAAAAAAAGTTAGTACGACAAGAATAACTTCATGAAAATATGACAAAATAAGATGGGTGGGACAGGTGTTCAGCTGCCCCTAATTCCTTTTTATGTGTACATCAACATTATTTAACCAATAGCAATTTATCAATATGTAAGTTATTTTATAGAAAAACTAGCAAAAAGTGTAGAAGAAAATTGCTCAAAAAAAATTTGTCAAGAATAAAAAAAAAATGGCATGAATTGAATAGCTTGGTGATGATGCAGATTAACTGTCAGCCATTTACCTAATCCCTTATTTTTTTTAATTACACAATTTCATTTCACGTTTATTATTTTTACTTCACTCTATCCGATTAGGTAGATAGCTGAGCAGTCTCAATATGATACAAGTATCAAGCCAAAGGAAACATAAGCCCATAAGCAAATATTTACAATAGAATGTATACAATATTTTTTCTTCATTTATTGATCAGAGTGAAGCATTCCATCTCTCTAATTTAGAAACCCTTACAAAGAGAATATATTTAAAAATTTGCATAAAGTTCTGTGTGGTAAATTCAAGCAATAGCTTTTGAGATGGCTTAAAGGGAAATGAAAAAAAAATATTAGAATCTACTCACATGGTGATCTGTGGAATAAACGCAGCTGGGCCTGTAGGATGCAGCCATCTAACCCCACTTAACTACTCCTACACAGCTTTTGATAAGAACAATCAAGTCTCTAGGACTAATTTAAAGCCACTTCTTCATCACTACTATAGCCTCAAGCATGGGGTCACGGAACACCTATGGTACTCCTGGGGGATTTTCTTTTCAATTTCTGACTCATCTAGACAATAACCTGATCCTCTAATATAGCAACACATATTGAGCATACCACCAACAATATTCATTGTGTGCAGTCTAAATGTGACTAAATGGGCTTGAAACAGAGGAAATATTTGACATGACTAACAACTCTTTTAATAAACAAAAAAAAACTGGTTTAGATGAGTGATTCAAACAATGGCAGCAACATATGAACTTTACAATAACAAGTTCTACAAGATTTGTCTTGTTCCTCCAGCGCATGTTTAACCGACCTCATGTTTCTTGTGAAGAAAAACTACCCTCCCTCCCTCCCTCCCTCCCACCCAACCACCACCGCTTTTAAAAAAATCATGCAATATATTTTGAATAAGGAAAAAACATAAGGTCAGTCAAACATAACTAGCTCATCACACAAACAAACATTTCTCTGACCAATCCACTTCAATCCTGCTTCAGTCCAGCTTCAATCATCCAGTAGTTCAGACATCTTGGTCCAACTTCTTGCCTTGCTTTATGAAAAATTTCCAAGATCCAGTCCCATCTAGAATATCTCCATTCCTTACTCATCAAATAGGTGAAAGGTCGGCAGCTCAAGAAATGATACCCCTTATGTACACCCACTTTAAATGAGCACATTTTGTTTTTGGTCGTAAATATCTTCAGAAAACCATTCAAGAAAAAATGGACTAAAGTAGATAGGATAAAAATTTTATTTAAAAAAAAAAAGAAATAAAGCAAAAATTTAAACATAACTGCGAGGTACATGAAGTGTTTACAAAAATTTCTAATCAAATTGTTGATAGCCAGTTGCAAGTCAACTTTTTTTTTGTGTAGCTTTCACCCCAGTTTCATTCCTTCACTTTAGAATAGCCAGCAGTGTTAAACCATCTCACTCACGTATACACACACTCAGACATTTTGCTGTGATTTTAAAACATTATTTATTGGAGTAAAAACTACTGAAGGTACATATAAAAAATAAGAGTATCAACCATCAAGTTTTTACTATTGAAATTTCACACTTCTAATTTGTACAATATGTGCTGCATCTAACTGACCAATTTATTCGAACATTCCGTTATATATATATATGTTAATATTGACATGATTTATGATTTTACACAACATGAAATGTATGTATTAGTACCACGGAAAATTCTCCCACAATTACCTTCTATAGACAACTGATTATAAGAGTTTTATGATAGTTTTATAAGCTAAAAGAATTATTTTTTTCAATTTAAAGGTAAAAATAGCATGCAAAGTACTGAATAATTGGTAACAGTTAAAATATGGAGGTTGGTACATCTAATATGTGCAGTTTCCATCTTAAAACAACAACCTCTGCATAAAACTGCACTAGCACTAAAATTAACCAAATACAATTAAAGGTAAAACTGTTTTGATGAAATAAAACAATGGAAAATTGTGTAGAAACATTCACACAAACTGGCCTCAGAAACTAAAATCATTGCCAGCTGTCTGTTGACATTGTTGGCCAAATTCACTTTACCAGTCTCATTGTACACATAGTGGATGAATTAAATCTTTACATTCAGTGCTACATAACAGAGTTCTCTAAATGATGGAATCAACAGTTTCAAAACAGCATGTAAACTGTTTTCATGTGCCATCAATCACACAAACAATGAAAGACTAAAAATTTCAGAACAAAACAAATCTTTAGTCATGTAATGGACACCACCTCAGAGTGAAAGGAAACTTGGTTGGCTTCAATAGATTTGGATGGATCAGACCAATGGAATGGCGAGGTGTAACCTTAACGTTACCTGCTGGCTGTGGGTTAAAGACTTAGCTTCTCTGAAAGTCTGTGGTGAATCGGTGCTGGAAAGATGGGAGTGTCAAGCTCCTTGTGTATCTGGGGCTACCAACATGCTCTAGCAGTGAGTAAAAGTCAAAACTACTTCCAGCCTGTAATCAATAGTCAAGAGATTATCATTCAGGTCAGTTTTCATAAGCCAAAAGTGGCGCAGCAATGAAGCTCAAGCAAGCGCAAGCAGTTGGTGCCCGGACCAGCAAACAAATGAGAGCGATTGATATGAATTGATTTAGCTCAGTGATAGCAGTTTAACTGTCTTCTGGTGCTTGTCTGAAGAACTTCTTTCATAGAAAGAAAACTGATGCTTGCAAAATAAAGAACCAACTAAAGAATGAATGAGTTCCTAGCTGGACGTGAGAGAGTTCAATCCTATCTACCTACAGCTGTGTATGCATCTGTTTATGTCATTGCACATCATTTAAACAAGTGATCTCAGACAATCAACAATAGATTGGTGTGGAATGGTCAACCAGTGGAGAGTAAAACAAAAACACTGCCTAGAAAAAATTTGTGCCAGAATTTGTGTCTATTCCAAACAGTCAACAAATGCAATCGATATGATATGCCATGATAATTTAGCTACCAACCAACCACTACAGAATGTGTTTACAGGGATATGATATTATGTACAACTAGTTGATAATAAAAAGTATACAATGCAATTTTAAAATGAAATATATAATTATAATCAAATAATAAATTTAAAACCACTTATAATAACCATTAATGTTAAGGAAAATTATTCATATTTAAAAAAATGGAAAAGATAAACATGAATAGAAAATTGGATAAAACGTCATGTATGTTACCGAACAAGGATGTTAACATTTGGAACCATAAACAAAAATTTAACGGTTATAAATGGACTACATACAATATTTTTTGTTTAAATAGATATTTATTGCCATTCTAATCACATTGGCTTAGCCTAAAGGTAAAAGTAATGTTTAAAATCTAAAATTTTGTGTATAGTAATAATAAAAGATTAGTACAAAGATGACAATCTTTATGCATGAAATTTGTATTTCTAGTTTTGGTTTTTGTCACAAATTCTCAACAAACATTTAAACAAAAATAAAACCAGTAATGTAATGTTCAGAGTCTAAATTTCTCAGTGATGAAGCATCCATGTTATAGACAGACATGACATCAGGTCTGGCAACAACAAAACAAATAGTGTGTGGACTTACAGAGAAACATCTGACACAACGTGGCACATCACACTCATGGTTTGGTCAATACAAAATACAAAAGGGCTTATCAAGTGGTACTAGTTAGAGAGGGTGGTTTTAGGGAAGATCTATTCCCCCGACACGCTCGCTGCTTAGTTTGGTGAAAAACATTTTTATATTAAGTGGGTGAATAAAAAATACTAAACACTGAATGTACAGCTGCTCAGTCTGAGTTGAGACTATGTACTTGTTTAAAGAGCAGGTCATCTAACTACTAACTGCCATTCAATAAAAACAATTTGAGCTAATATTCTGGGGCTACATTTTTAAGTTGGAAGAAATCACATAGCAGTTGTTTCGGAGAACCTGCCCGGAGCTGTGGCGGATGAAATTAGCCCGGATGAGGGCGGAACCTCAGCCATTTCTGTTGAGGACTGGTACAGGGGTCTTTTGCCCCCTCTTATGTTTTGTACTGAATGGTAGCTTTGCAAGGATGACATGCTACGGTTGTCGTAGCGTGTATCTAATGTCATGCGGAAAGCATTTATTACACGGATCTGAAAGGAAATGGAAAGAAAAAAAAAGAGAAAAATAAAATATCAAAACACACTAGAAATGAGCAAACAAAAGTAAAGAGAAATAAGCTAGATAAGGGCTGCAGCTGTCTTCCTAGGATCAACAGAGAACAACAATGCTGAGGTTTGTTAGGGTAATACGCAGATAGAAAGGGGAAGATCCCCCATGGAGGCTGGAAAATAAGATGGATATTAATATAAAATATAACAGCAAATAAAATGGCTAGCATATCTAAACATAACAGTGCAAACAATGGTCAGAGATTGGTGCTAAATGTTTTTCATCTTTGCCATTCTAAATAGGTGTCAAACAAAACAGTGCAGCATGGTGGCTAATTGAGGCAGTAGCAAGTGCTTGCCACCTGACTCTCCGAGCCACCATTAGTGCTAGAGACTGACAACAGAGGTGGGCGGGGCGCTGACTTTTGTCTGTGATAGGTGTTCCGTGATAACAATAGTTCTGACAATCAGGCATCAGCAATATGACAACACCATGAAGAGAGAGAGAGACACCCCCACAAAATGGCGGTGACAGCTGAAATGGCAGTGGTGTTTGGCAAAAATCACGATGAAGACGACGAAGATGCTAAATAGTTAATTGACAACAACTTTTTGGTGACTTTTACTTGCCATGTTGGAGTATACTTCTCATGTAGACTGCCTTCGTGACTTGATCCACAGAGGAATGGAATGGTGATGAGAAGGAGGGAGAAGAGCAAGAATGGAAAGAGAGAGAGAGAGCAGACAGCTCCACTGAGCCACACATTATGTCAACACCTTCTTCGAGACCACCATTACATTCCGTTTTTAAAGCAACAGATAAATGCAGCAAATGTCTTGTAAAAGCAATTTGATCAACCAATCAGTAATAAATAGACACGCCCAAGTTGGCCATGGACCAACTAAGGGGGCTGGAAGGATGGGAGGAGCTTATTTTATAACTATCTGGGTGTAGTGTATATTTACATGAGAAGTGTATTCTAGTTGTTGCTACTACAAAATATATTTTGCAGGGGGAAAATATGTTACATTTTTTTAAAATGAATTTCTTTGTTTGCAGTGAAAAGCCACATGCAAGTTTTGCCTTTTACATGAAACAATTTTTACATTTTAAGATTTATTGAAAATATTTTAGACTAGATCTAGTGCAAAAATAATCCCTGTACCTTTGAAATAATAAAAGAGAATAAATTCTACACAAACTTTTAGCAGGAATAAAACATGTTGGTTCTTCTATCAACCCAGCTGTTGCCTAATGGCCATGTGTGTATGATCATGTCATCTTTTCAGAATGTTTAGTTTATTTTAGTTGTGCATAGAATGACAGATGATATCAAATTCTACACTACAGAGAAACAAATCTTACACAGATAAAATGTTGCTGTTATAAAACTTTTTCTATACAAATGCAGGCAAGCTAGTCAAACTAATTAGCCAATGGCTATCTGCACTAAATTAACTTTCAGCCATTCCATGGAGACATTTTTTATAAGATTCAAGTAAAGAAAAACTAGTAACTAAAAATGTAAAAAAAAAATACAACCTAAAATTAAATAAAATTATTGACTTGATAGCTAATAAACAGACATTAGTCAAATGCATCTAGACTTACTTCCCCTGGATTGTAGATACACAGCAGATTATACAAAAAAAAACAACACCAAAGAACAACATTGCAGCTTTGGCAACATAGATACAGGATGTTACACACTCACACACAACTGTAACACCTGATCACACACGCACAAACAAACAATAGCACATGGCTTTGTCAGAACTGGTGTAAAAATAACACTCAACATCTCAGATTGTGGTCTGCAGTGTAAAGATTCCAATCTACTTAGAAATGATTTTATTTTCTTCATTTTTTTCCTACTAAAGTTAGTGTTAAATATTTAGGAGAAAAATTAAAAAGACTGCCAAGGAACTTCTCAGATGGTATTTACTAGAATATTTTCCTACCAAAAAAAAAATCAAGAGATGCTTCAAGAAGCAACAGATGACATCATGCAGCTTAATGACATAGCACAGAGAAACAATGAAAACAATAACGTCTTGATTAAAAGGTGGGTAGGGGTGTCAAGAGAAAAATGACATATATTAAAGAGAAGTGGGTGGGTGAAAGAAACCTGTGGGGGACAAATTTTATCTGATTGGTACTGACAACCAGCCACATTGTTCACTCACCCGCCACCCTCGCTGATCTTCAACATGGGCTACTATGCCATTGGCTCACTGTACTCATACAGCTTAAAGCTCTGCATGGGTAAGAAAACAAGTAGATACAAAACTCTTTTAATGCAGTTTTCACATGAATTAGGTGGATCATTTACAGGGTCAGTGGTTAATGAAGGGACTCAGAAGTGAGTTCATCACCTCAACATTTCTGTTAGTCTTATATTACTTAACAAATCTCTAACTCAGTATTCAAGACATGTTCTATACAAAAAAAACTATTTGCATGGGTTTCAGATAGCTGAAAAAAAATAAAAACCAACTTTTGGACAATATGGCTCCATCTATGCCAGACTAGCTATTTACATACATGAAATATAAAAAGTCCTCTAGATAGAAGTTTGTGTAGGGAAATTCAAACTGTCATATAGCTGTTTCAGAGTGTTGTGAGATGTCGGAATGGCTTAATGTTTTTGATTTTTTAGCGGGGGATATGTTACATAAGGGATTACAAGGGGCCTCTACAGTGGTCCGCTGGTGGGCTACCAGGGGAACATTCTCATAGGAATAGCTTTTCAACTGCAAGTTAGGGTAAGTGTTGGAAGGGGAGGTGCTATAGTAGCGGGCACTGTTGCTGCGTCCGGTGCCACGCAAGCCTGGATTTAGAGAATGTTGGCCGGTGGTTCGAAGGAAGTGTGACTCATAACGAGAACCAGGATCATCCCCAAAATTTCGGGGACCATGATGGCTGCGTGATAAGCGCAGACTGTGGAAACTGTGGTAGCTGTTGACGCTACGCTTGTCGTCTAGGTCCTCCAGCATACTCCTAAATGCCCTGATCACGCGCAGCTGTCAGAGGGAGAGAAGAAGAGACAAGTGGAGCAAGCATAGAGAGATATGACATTAAGTAAATAATCAGCCATGTCATTTCTGCCATTCTATAACCACCTCTATTTTTTGCACTAAGTCTAACACAAAACATCATCAAGCTAGTCAAATTATTGATCAACAAACAGGAAGAAAAAAATACAATAGGTTGATACAATCATTTACTTTTTAAAGAAAAAAAAGAATGCCACTGTTAAACAACTCAGATATTTCATACATTGGCCTCTAGTATGATCAAATAAATGAAGCCATGCTTTATCAATACATTTTCCCTTCATTCTGCTTATTGGAAACTGCTCATTTAATTTAACTTAATAACCAACTAAATAAAGAGAGTTGTTTATGACTGCCAACAAATTTCTACCAGAATACCAACAAATTTTGAACTGACTACCAAAATATTTTCTACATGCCTGCCAAAATTTTTTTGCATCGTCAGCCAACAAATTTTTAACAGACTGACCAAATTTGTATACTATATCCTAGAATTTTTAAACCTAGAGCCAACTCATATTTAATCAACCAGCAATAATTTTAAGTTACGGCCAACAAATTCACTATTAGCCACCTCTGCTCTAGACCATCACTAACAGAAAGACTTCAGCTAATTGTTAAACTAATACAATTTTACCAAGAGCTGTGAATTAAAAGAGAAAGGCCATAGATAAAGTTTTAGGATGAAAATAAAGACCTTTCATCTCTACATACACTCCCAATCACTATTCTGTAGCTTACTGTTTTGTAAGAATAACACATCTTTGAGTCCTGACCAAAAGCCAGTCATATTAAGTTATGTTAGACTGGCAACTAGACCCTGTTCTCAGCCTAAACCAAAAGCCAGTCATATTAAGTTATCTTTGATGGGCAGCTAGACCCTGTTCTCAGCCTAAACCAAAAGCCAGTCATATTAAGTTATCTTTGATGGGCAGCTAGACCATGTTCTCAGCCTAATGACCAAGGGTAGCCAGACAAATGTTACCAGGAATAGCCAGACAAATCTGTTACCCAAAGTAGTCAGATAAATCCTTTACTAAGAGAAGCCAGAAAAATCTGCTACTGACCAAGAATTAGGATTGCCAGATACCTTTTCCGAAAATACTGGACACCTTTCCATCCTTCCCTTCTCAGGTATGCCACAAAGCAGAAGAAGGGGGGTAACAGAGTATTATTCATATACTTGTCCAGTATTTATATTTATTTTATCCTGGACAGTCTGCTCAAATACTGGACTGTCCAGTTCAAAACTGGACACCTGGCAACCCTACCAAGAATAGCCAGATAAATTTTACTAAGAGAAGCCAGATAAACCTGCTGCTCACTTAGATTAGCCAGATAAATCTGTTACCTAGAGTAGCCAGATTAATTTGTCACCAAGAGTAGCCAGATTAATTTGTCACCAAGAGTAGCCAGATTAATTTGTCACCAAGAGTAGCCAGATTAATTTGTCACCAAGAGTAGCCAGATTAATTTGTCACCAAGAGTGGCCAGAAAAACTTTTCAATATATACCCCTGACTTATATTGATCTAGATAAAACTGTTATAAACATTTAGTCATGATAATTTAAGATCTATCACGACTACTGATACAGAGAGAGAGCACAGGTCAGTGTGAATCAGATTGTTTATCACTTTTAAATTTTAAAGTATGCTTTTAGAGGCTTCTGCATGAAATACTGCGTTAACAAATGTATAACCAAAACAAAGAACTGAAAAATGAACTGAAAACCATAAAAAAGGTCATCATCAACGCCAACAGAACGGTGACTTACACATCAACTGACGCACTTTACGGAAAGTATACATGGAACAAAAGGCGCCAGACATAATGAAGACTATGAAATAAAAATGATAAGCTGATATTTCTACACACAACTGTGGAGAGACAAGGTGTTTCATATTAATTGTGAGTTGATGTACTATTATCTACTAGGCTATTGTAATCCATTTTATTTAGAATTTAAGAAATTAAGCTTTTCCAGAAACCTTTAACTGTTTCTTAACTTTTATTACAGTGCTACTTACTTAGTTACACAATATAAGCATGCCTGTAGATCCTTTTGAAACTAGGTTAAAAAAAAGTCAGGTTCAATTTATTCTACTCTCCAGTTTATTTTCACAAGACATTTCATAAGGTGTTGATTCACATACACTGAAGCGTTCAGTTGATTTTCTCTACAATTACAAAAGTCATGAGCTTTAAGTTGTATTCTTCTTCTTCTTCTTCGTTCTTAATTATTAGTGTTGAAGGGGATCGAGATTTATCTGCCAGTGGGTTTGAACTCGAGACTTTGTTCGAAGTTATCAACCATGTGCTTTTTACCGACTCGACCACGCCTCCAACACAATTAAGCGTTACGTGTCAACTGGTTATGCGCCATTGAGGCCATTGACTCCGATTTCAGCCTGCTTTTCTTTTTGGATTTGCTTCCATAGCCTTTGTCCTACCAAGAACAAACTACAAGGCAGCAGTTGTTTAATTTTGGAGTTGTCTCTCCTAGAAGAGTGGCTGTCCCCAGCTAACGAGCCTCATCTGCCCGAGGGTTCGAACTCGAGACTTTTCGGTTTAGCAAACCATGAGCTTTACCGACTCGACCACGCCGACCCCTTAAGTTGTATTACTGTAGCTTACAATTACAAAAGTCATGAGCTTCAAGTTGTATTACTGTAGCTATCAGCACAAGTTATCTTCAGTCAAATTTTAACTTCCCCTAACTATCAACACAAATATCTAGTCAAATTTTAACTTCCCCTAACTATCAACACAAATTATCTACAGTCAAATTTTAACTTCACCCAACTATCAACACAAATTATCTACAGTCAAATTTTAACTTCCCCTAACTATCAACACAAATTATCTACAGTCAAATTTTAACTTCACCCAACTATCAACACAAATTATCTACAGTCAAATTTTAACTTCACCCAACTATCAACACAAATTATCTTCAGTCAAATTTTAACTTCACCCAACTATCAATACAAATTATCTACAGTCAAATTTTAACTTCACCCAACTATCAACACAAATTATCTACAGTCAAATTTTAACTTCACCCAACTATCAACACAAATTATCTACAGTCAAATTTTAACTTCCCCTAACTATCAACACAAATTATCTACAGTCAAATTTTAACTTCACCCAACTATCAACACAAATTATCTACAGTCAAATTTTAACTTCACCCAACTATCAACACAAATTATCTACAGTCAAATTTTAACTTCCCCTAACTATCAACACAAGTTACAGTCAAATATAAATCTGGCCCAAAGGGAGATAAAATGGATTACTGGATCAATCTATTTGCAGTAATGTGGAAAGAACTAAAATTTTAAAAGTGTCCAAATTGCACAATAGCTACTTCTTGCTGGTGATGAGTGTGAAGGGGAATTAACTGTTGGCAAGAAAAATTCTATAAGTATTAAAATACTGTTTGAGACAGTTGTCATTGAATAAAGAATGAATAAATAGAAATTACCAATAAGAGAAATAGAAAGAGGTATGAAGGCAATAAATGTCAATGCTTGCAAATAGTCATTGTATTTTTAAACTGTAGAGTTAGTAGCCATCTTGTTTTGGTACCCCTTTCAGGTGAATGTAACCCAGTATTATTTCCATATGATGCTGTATTGGAATCATCTAGTTGCATGCAACAAGAAAACTAGCAGACCAGAGCTCTCACTCTGTTTTCAGTGCCACAAGTTGTGCAACAATGTTTTGCAACTTTACTTTGAAACTTGTTCCTTTAAACATTCTAACTGAATTGATTCAGCATAAATGTTGCAAAACTTTTGGCTTTCATTTTTGCAAATATTTCAACACATTATTCAACCAAAAACTTGAATTCATTCATTAAAAAAAAAAGGAGTGAGAAAAAAAATTAACTCTAAAGCTTAAATAAAACTTAACACAGTAGAAAATAAACTGTAATTACATGTATGTAACAGAAAAGGTAAAGTAATTACAATGATCATGCTAAATCTGGCTAAAGCAATTATGTCATTTAAAAAAAGGTATTTTTAAAAAGCCTAAAACAAATAGAGAAATTTCACACAAGTTAAATACAAAAACAATCTACTACTTGAAAATATAGGGAAGGAAGAAGTAAAAATGACTAGTTAAAATGACACAGCTTGTAACTATGTATTTAAATGATGTAGAAATATATATTAAATGAAACTAATCAACATATAGTGATAGAAGCAAAATGGTATGAGTATAATCCTGAAAATATTGTCATAATTTGTCAAGAAATATGTCAACATGCCCTATGAAATGTTAACAAGTGCTCCAAGCAAGCAGCTTAGCATGACAATTGAATGAAATATGACAAACAATTCTTGGATCTATTCAAAGATGAAAACATGATGTTAGTTGTTAAAAAAAAATGGACAAAATGCTGCAAGGGTTAAGCAAATCACAGTGGTATAGCACTTCAATGGTAGCACCAAATGAATATAGTAGAGTAGCTATCAAGTAACTGGTCTACACATAAAAAAAACCATGAGAACTCTGGTGGCACATCTCATCAGGCTGGCAGTGATCAAACAATGTTTACACCACACTGAACCCACTTGCTCAAGCAGAGTGTACAAACTAACTGCTAGTCACAGCAAATAAAAAACTTGAGATCACGCACAAACTTCAGAATAAGAAAATGCTACAGATATTCTATACAAGCTCAACAAGAATAGAAACTATAAATTATAAAAAAAAAAGGGGAGAATAGATCAAATTATAAATAAGCAAATTAAACAGGCAATTAACAAGACAAGTTGATATTTCTACAGATAGAATACATCAAGTCAGATCTACTTTGACAGATGTATCTAGTGAAAGAGAAGAAGCTGATACAGCTAAAGATTTTCTTAGAATGTCTAACTGCTGAGTGAGAACAACACAAACTAGAGAGCAGCAACAATAGATGAGACTGACTGTAGGACACCATACATAGCCTACTGCTGAGAGAAGTGGCAGTTCAGGCAAGATCAGACTGACTTAAGAAAAGGATAGCGTCACCTGAAATTGGTTCAAGTCAAATGCTGGGGATAATGGTACAATAATTTAAAACCACATCAAAAGCAGAGGAAGCAACAACACCAAAGCCTACCTGCTGCTGTAATCGGGTGAGCCCGCGCACCCACAATATCTGGCCACGCCCACTAACTGGGTCATCCTCTGGATTATCCATATCATGCTCATCTTCCATTTGGTCTTTTTCTGAGCTCTTACACATTCTAAGAGATGGTAGGCGTTTCTCTGGAATCAACGTCACCAACTGAAAAATATAAAATTATTTTTTTCAACCAATTTAAAAGAAATGCGCAAACAAGTTTTATATTTTACATTCATCTTTCAATGCAGGTTTTTTAGTTAATAAAAAAATGTTTTAAGCTGCAGTAAAAGCGTTTAGAAAATCTCTAAACCAAGTTGGGTTAAAAATTAATTAGTACAACTGGTCATTTTTGTGATATCTATGCCATAAGCTAATTGAAGTTTCAAACTGTTAGGCTAAAAAAGTAAATTTTTACTTACTCGTCCCCATAATAATGTTCCAAAACCAAAAAATATACACCATAGCCACTGTGCTGCACTTAGGCTTGTTGTGTGGAAGGCAACACCTCCAAATTGAATGATGATAGCCTGAAATAAAATGGAAGTCATACATTGATACATCTGAAACATGTGATTGCTGTCTGTCTTGAATAATGACTGCTGTACAAACTTACCTGTGCAGCTAGAGTTCCAATCCATATGCCAATAAAGATAGGGTTACTGAAGATGCCCTCTGCAATGTTGTGCTGGTTATGGATTTTACGAGCATTGATCTCATTAAACAATGTCATCATGACAAAAGTGTTGAAGATCATAGTAAAATGTATCGAGGGTGGGGCATGCACATTGTCCACATCAGCTGTACCGTCATCCAGACCCAGCAGCTCTGGTCCTGTTTGGGGAGACAATGAGGCACACGTTTCTAACTCTCATTACAATAACTGGCACATTCATTCATATCCACCTCTGACATTACATTAAAAAAAAATGTCCAGGTTTCAAGCATTTTTAAAAATAAGGAAACAGAGTTGATTGAAATATTAAGCAGTACATCTAACCTTTGAAGAGTAAAACGGCAATGACTGTCAGCTGGTAGATAGAATGAAACAAGATATTTTTAGCCATAGTGCGTGAAATGAGTGGCTTGGTTCGGCCGTAGGGCTTTCTGAGCAAGAGCTCATCAGTTGGTAACTCTGTGGCCAAGGCAAGTGAAGCTAGTGTGTCCATAATAAGATTTACCCACAACATTTGAATAGCTTTCAGAGGGCTGTCCTGCAATTGATACAAGTGATCAAAGTCAGCTAACTTATAATGTAACCCACAATTTTTTAAGTCATCCTAGTTGAGATAGGTAATACAAAATGTATACAAAAATATAATAACCATATTAATGCATTCAATGTTAGAGAATAAACTTTATTTTTTTTAGATATAATAGTAAACCAAGTTTGTAACTAAAATTTGCTAAAGAGATTTCACAAGAAACTAAAACTATTACATGTATTTTCATATTTTTAGTGCATTTATTAAAAAGAATTTTACAAAGTTTTATTTTCCAATTTTTAGTATCTTAGTATCTAAGAATATAATTTAAAAATAAAATAGTTTGATGATGCCATTAATGTAAAAATTTGAAACAATCTGCTAAGTAGCCAAACGAAAAATTAACTGTAACAACCGCGTGGGCCCAACTTACATTGATAATACAGGCACCAAAAAATGCCACAAGCACAGCTACTACATTGACTGTCAGCTGGAACTGTAGAAACTTGGCGATGCTGTCATAGACATTACGCCCCCACATCACTGCCTTCACAATACTGGTAAAGTTGTCATCAGTTAGGATAATATCTGATGCCTCTTTTGCCACATCAGTGCCAGAAATACCCTGAAAATGGATACATCAATTTTAAAACCTTACACTTAAATGCCAACAAGATGGCTGAAAATTCATGGGGGAAAAAATGTATTAATAAAACATCCAGTTTATTATGTGGTAACATTCAATTCAAACTAACTTTATTTTACATTACAAAAAATACATTCTTTAGTCTTGTCTAAATGTTTTCTACACAATGTTATCGCATAAGCTCAGAAGAAAATTATTGTGTGTCAAGGAAAACTTACCATAGCAAATCCGACATCGGCCTTCTTCAAAGCTGGCCCATCATTAGTACCATCACCGGTGACAGCCACAACCTGACGCGTTACCTGACACTTGCTGTCAATTATACCTTTCACAAGGACATACTTATCCTGGGGGGATGACCTGGCCAAGACACGCAAGTGAGGCCAAACTTTGTCCATTAATTCTTGGCTAACCTTTCAATTAAACATTTTTTTTTGTTCAAGTTATTTACATACAGCAATTTGCATTGTCTATAAGAAACAGTACTGATCAAAATAATGGAGAGATAAAATTTAAAGGAACAAAAATGGTGAAACTACAAAGAATAAAAATTAACTATCAAAAGTGATGGAACTACAAAGGATAAATTAACTTTGAACCAAGTGAGAAAATGAGCAAGAATGTAAATTATCTTTGAACCAAGTGAGAAAATGAGCAAGAATATAAATTATCTTTGAACCAAGTGAGAAAATGAGCAAGAAAAAAACTTACTTCACCCGTCTGGTCCCTGACTCTTCTGTTAAATTCTTTTCCTTCTAAAACTAGCCCTTCTTCCCCTGGTCTTAGGATACCACACTTGGCAGCAATGCTACGCGCTGTGTTTACATTGTCTCCAGTAACCATACGCACTGTGATGCCAGCTCTCTGACACTTTTTAATGGCTTCAGGTACCTGGTCAAATCAAACAAATTTGTCACTATATTAAACTATCTTAAGCAATTAACAATTTAAGTAATAAAATATTTAAACATCTAAGATGATCTTACATAAAAGCTAACAACTTGTACTGACCTCTGGTCTGACAGGATCTTCAATTCCCACAATACACACGCATGTCAGACTGCGATAAATACTTGGTTCATCATCCCAGTCAACACCATCCAGTGATCCTTCATTTTCAGCTTTTTCTCCTAAATCAAACATTCATTTGTGAATAACTGCACCAACTCTTTTTAGATAGTTAATTAACAGATTTTTTAAGATTAAAAAAATGAGTTTAAATATTAATTACCCCGAACAAAGTCTTTGTAAGCCAAACAAATTGTTCTTAACCCATCACTGGCCATTGGCTCAATAACATCATTAACCACCTTCTCTTGCTCTCGTTGGTTGAAAGGTACTGCAATACCACTTTCATTTAAGATATAGTCGCACCTGAGGAATAGACATGCAATTGTTCACAATTTTATGAAACATCATGTTAAACTCAAAAAGCTTAACATAAAAATTAGTAAATACAAAATAATGCAGTTTCCACAAAATACTAGTCATTTTCATATTTTCCTCTTAAGAATGAAACTTTTTACTCTCCTGTCCATCACATAACAAATAATCCAATTACCCCTGACTGAGATGCACTAAATGATTACAATTTATTTATAATTTACAATATAGTAGATGTAGCTATTTAGATGCAGTTGAATGGCAAAATTATATGATGACAAATTTATTTTTAATTAAAATAGTGCATCTGACATGACATATTTTGATAAATGTAATTTTGGTTAGTTCTACCAGTTTTGTATTAAACAATTTTGCATGTTTTATTAATGAATATCACTTTCAAATAAAATTGTATTAACCAATATCACTTAGCGTCAACCACAAACAACCACATAAACTAGAATTTTTTACTCACTTTTTAACCACTACTTCTGATGCTCCTTTGCAGAAGAATCTGTATGTGTCAGGTTGATCATCCAATTTTATCACCGTGCACATAGATTTACGGTCAGAGTTAAAAGTGTACACCTTCACGAGATTCTCTTCTGGGTACCTCTTCCTAATCTGTAAGTATTCATTTAGTTGTCTATATCCTAACACTACAAATAACAAGCTATAAATAAAACAAAGCAAAGAAAGACTGTGTTGCTGTGATTATTAACCTAAGGTCTTTCCTTTCCAAAATTATCATCTGTAGCATGACCAAAGTCAGATAGTTCAAAGTTCAGTAGTTCAACAAAAAGAAACACCATAAGAAACTAATGCGTTACCAACTTATTAACAAAACATTTTAATTAAAACCTCAATCAATACAAAGATAGAGACAGAAACATTACAAGAAAAGCAGGAAAAAAATTTAAAAAGATGCTGATTGTGAGGGAATTGTGTGAGAGAACGACTGGGCATAGTCTACAGACTCAAACAGAACTCTTTTCATAAAACATTACTTTATAAGTATGTAGCAAATGATGCATGGTCCATGAGGCAAATGTGGAAGAAAATAAAATTGTTCTATGATTAAAAGTTGTCTGTGGTACTCACGGCATCGTAGCTCTGATGCAAATTTTGAATAAATCCAAGCAGGGCACACTCTGTTTTGTTACCAAGTTGTTTGGGAAGTTCACCTTCATGCTCTGGTGGCTGAAAATATTCAAACCATCAAGAGGTCATTCAATACAATTCATCTTTTAGTCTTCAATCCAACAAAACTATAATTACATTATCCTGAAAAGCAATTTCTTATAAAACCCAAATTTTTTTATTACCTTATACTGATTATCTTATATTCAGCAGATGCTTCAATAGAAATTTAAGCGACAAAACCCAAAAAAATTTAAGCGACAAAAATCTTGATGTGTTAGTTCAGGCTAACTGGAACATAGACATACCTCTATTTTAGAAGTGTAGCCACTGTTAACAGAAATTGATTCCAGTATCAGCTGTCCAACTTTAGGATTTATCTGGCGAAATTCTGGAATTTCTCTGAAATGGCGACCTGAAAACATAATTAGTGAACATTTGTTCAGTAAAAACGCTATTCTTTATTACAATAGTCATAACAAAGGGCTCCAGAGAATGGAGATAAAACAAGCACAGTGAGCATATATTACTTACGCCCAATATAACTTTGTACCACTGTCATCCTATTGGTGGTAAGTGTCCCTGTCTTGTCAGAACAAATTGCAGTAGCATTACCCATTGTTTCACAGGCATCCAAATGTCTTACAAGGTTGTTATCATGCATCATTTTCTGAAGAAAAAACATTTTTTTTCTTCTCAAAAAGAACAGGGATTATAATCAGTACAAAATGAGGACGTATCTATATTTTTTAAAAATTACACGAAATAAAATCAGTATGAGACGTTTTTTTTTCTTCTCAAACAAAAACTAGATGGAATACGATCATTACATAGCAAATTTATTAAGAACAATTGAAAATTACTCTTGTACAAAAAAGTTCTGACCTTGACTGAGTAAGCCAAAGCCAAAGTTACAGCTAGGGGCAAGCCTTCTGGTACAGCCACCACAAGTACGGTAACACCAATGATGAAGTATTTCACAAACATCTCTATGTTACGTGTCGTATCATCTGAGGTCCATGATTTGCCTCGCACAACAAACTCTCTAATGCAGAACTGCACTATGAGAATGACCACTGTAAGCACAGCTATGGCCGTTCCTGTTGATATAAGATATAACAGTTAAAACACTGACCACTGCTACGACGAATAGGATTTACTAGACTTACTATTTATGACAAGCAGTTACTTATTTATGACTGCTTCAACTAAACATCTAGCAATTTCAATTCAATGGTATAGATATTTATAAGTATATATATAAGCTGTGCTTATATTTGAAGGGGAGGGGGATTGAAAAAAATGGCATAATTTGTTACTAAGATTATAAATACTGTGTATTATATGTTGCTTAAATTATAATATTAAATATTTTGAAAACCGCTATCTGTCACAGATATTTTAAATGCATTTCTCACTCACCGGCATAACCTATTTGTATTGCTAAACGAGTAAGCTTGGTCTGAAGTACTGATTTCTCCTTTCGAGAACTACTCTTAACTTTCTGTTCTGATTCAGACACTGCGACTGCTGGAGCTTCGGTTCTGTAGGCAACCTGTATCAGAGAGTTAGTTTGGTTTTAATGTGCACAAATACCACCCTGCTGCATCAAGCAATAGGTGAGGATGTTGTGGTGTTGTCAAGTTACCTGGTTGTTGGTTCCATCAACAGGATGTGCATTGCTGGCACCATGGGAGTTACTGTTGCCATCGTGAACTTTCAGCTGAATGTTTTCAATGTCTGTGAGAGAAAGCCAAGGGGAAAAAACTATTGAAGGGCATTTAAAAGATATAAGGGGATGATGATCTAAATAAAGCCAGCGTCTTGCTTTATTGATAAACCATTACACCTAACTTCTTGATGGATAATCATGTTTATACATGTACATATATAGATATACAAGCACGATGCTAGGCATGCCAATTATGTCAGATTCTTCCCACTATTATCTAGCACTTATCAAGTATGATGCACAAACATGCACAGTAACAGACAGCACAGTTTGAACAGCAAACAGTGTTAGACACACACTCTATTGGTAGGACAGAAGAATGGCAATATCTGCTTAAAACATCATCCATCTTTCTCTCAAACAAGGCTTTTATGAATGCTGTCACAGTTTCACCTCAAAACCTAATTTTCTAGAGGAAGGAGGAAATAAAAAACACCTGCACACAGCTACGACTAGGGACAGAGAAACAAATGCTAGTAATGCAAATGAAATCACACACAGCTTTTGTCAGCAGTAAATGAAATTTCTAGACAGATCTTTGAAAAATGAGAGTACAACAAAACATGCTGTACATGCTGACAAATGAGATGAAAATAAAATACACATGTGAGAAACGTCACATTTCCTCTCAAGTGATGCGACTCAGTATTAAGCCTGTCAAGTTTTTGTGAAAACCCATTTCTAAAATCAATTCTACGATGGGAAAAAAAACCCATTGGAATTAAGTTCTGGCTCCCCCTTTTTTTAAAACTCTTTAGCCTATAAATGGGGGAAGTTAATCAAGTGAGGACAAAAAGACAAAGGGAATGTGAAGGACAACTAGAAACACTGGTCACAATAATCAAGTAATTTAAGACGAAAATAAAAATAAATAGTGCACCAATAGACACTGAAAAGACAAGGAGGTCTACAATAAAAGCCATTGGTTTATATGGGTTACATACAGACCATCTAATTATGAAAGAAAAGAAGTGGATTAATTTCTATGAATTTTTCTCAAATGTCCTTTTATATAGTACATATATTGAATTGATTTTTCATCTTTCATTGAGTTGGTACAATTTTATAATTGAAAGTGTACTGGTTAATGCATTTAAAATTTACAGCTCTTCATATAACACTAGTAAACTTTACTGCATAAAGAACAGAATACGGCATTACAATGAGATATACCCAATTCTACTGGATGGAGTAACTTATATTGAAAACACACCACACAATGTAACAAAACAAGAAACAAAAATAAATAAATTAAAAAGAATAACTACTAAACAACACCATCAGTACATACAACTGCTGCTACACAGAAACAAAACTGTTAATAAAGAAAATTTTAAAGCTAGTAGATTTACTTTATTCTTCTTACTTCCTCTAACCAAATCATTCTTCAAGAAATTTGTGTTTTCAATTTGATTTCCCTCTCATTTCAAACAAAGAAACTGTTAGGTACAACACTCAAGGGACAACAAGTGAGGGGAGACAACAAGTGAATACACTGGTAGAAATGGCCAATTCTTGTCAGTGTAATTTCTCAAACACATCAACATGTTCCTACAGCAAGACAAATACAAACCACATTAACAAACACAAAAGCATTCACCTACCGGTTTTGGCATCACTGTCGTTAGAGGGGATCACTAAGAAAAAAAATTGAAAACAAAAAAATCACAAACAAGGAAAAGAAAAAGTCACAAGCTAAACTAAAAATAGTTACCTGTCTAGGGAAACCAATTGAGTACCAAGGAGAAAAGTGGGCAAGTAGTTCAAGCATATGAAAACAAACATCTAAAATGGCTTAATTCGCTCATTCTCAAGCAAAAAGATACGACCAACCCCTCCTTAAACAAGTATTACCCTCAATAAGGCAGCTTTTAAATCCAAGCCATTCTTTATTGATATATAACCAATGGGTATGTGTTATAACAACTGGAAAAGGTGTTAATAATTGTGCACTACTCTATCTTGATTCTTAATTAAAACAATTTTTTTTGCTTGATCATGAGGTTAGAACCAGGTGTGTTTCGGGCACTGTTAAGTGAAGATTTTTTTTAGTAATCAGAATGTGTTTTATTTAAATTTTGTTCAACACCCAGGCCAAATGTGTAACAAATGAGAAAACAGCCCCAACTTATCAGTGCCCCTAAATGGTAAGCTTAAGTAACTTTGTATGCAATCAAATGATGCAGGTGCCGCACAGCATTGAGCATTCAAAATTTACATGCCACAAATTGTGATTGGCTTCATTGTCCTTCTTTGGAACACATACAAGAGCAATGTGAATAAAGAAAACTATTTCCACTTCAGTCTAAACCATGCAAGTCAGACGCCTGTTTGAACATTTTTCCTTGGAGCTGAATACAGTCTTATGAGCTACTGCATCATTCAAATGCCAGAGTGGAGGTAAGACCACTCATTAATGGATTGTAATGCATAGCAATTAAACCTAACTTATTCTACAGTTAGTAATGGCTTAGTAAGAGTTAACTTATATATATTTTTAATAAATATATATACATAAAAACTGAAGAAAATTTAGAAGAGAGGACATGGTTAATTGCCATTTAGAAATTACAATGCAATGCATGTATATATAAAGGCAAGCAGAAAGCAGTAGAATGCATGAGTTAGACATCTAACAGTACCATATTTGGATTCAGGACCTTGAAGTATTATAATGGTGGTGTTGTCAATTTTAATCCATTTATTTTGAATTGAACTTAGATAACAATTAGTAAATGACAAGGACCTGCATTACAGTAAATAAATGTTTAAAACAATTATACAAAATTGTTCACAAAAATGGTGAGAGATGCTTTTGAATTTACTTTTACTCACTTTTGCAATGAATTTAAAGATAAATGCTCATCTATTTAAACACATAAATTTTCTAACATCTCTAACCATTTCTTAAAGAAATTTAAAACTCAAGTAACTCATTGCTCATCACTTGACTTTTAAAAATCTTCCAACAACACCAGTTCTACTGTCTTTATCTGAAACTGAGGGATTTTTTTTTTGTTGAATATTGGCACTAATAGAGCACTAATTGTAGAAAAGAAAGTATTTCAGTTAATATCCAAGTTATAACAAATAGGTGCAACACTGGGTGTAAGCTCAAACAGAATGGTCAAATCAAAACATCTAAAGCAGCTACAAGCAAAGTGACACCAGCACAAGTTATAAAGGTATCAAGAGTTCATTCCCCTATCCAACCCAGACTTAGATCATGGAGGAATTCTTTAATGACCCCTGTATGGATTTAGTCAGGTTAACTCAAAATTTAAAGTGAACAATCGTTAAGGATAGTCTTTTTTTACAAGAGCAAGTGAACATAATGTGAACAAGCTGAAATTTCATTTTTTATCTGTAATTAACCAAATGAAAATGGTTGAAAAACAAAATAAAATTTATATTTAAAACAAAATATGTGTAATTAAACAAAATTAAACATGTTGAATCTTTTTAATAATAAATAGTATTGTAACAAAAAGTAAAAATAAATAAATGAATGAAACAGAGTTGTAAAAAAAAAACAATAGAACAAAGCATAACTTTAGAACAGCATAAATGAGGAGTAGAAGTCAACAAGTCTTTTTTATTTTTTTACCATCTGAACAGGAATGTACCTGTTTAAGATGACCATTATCTATTTTACTTTTTCTATAAATGAAATCTAAGTCTGAAGATGATCTTTAGCTTTTCTAAATGTGCCATCAAAGATGATCCTTAAATAATGAAGCAGCATGGCACAACAAATGAGCTGATAGACAACCATAATGTAAATAAAGTGCTGAGTCTTTAGAAATACAGCAACCATCTCAACAGAATGTGGACTACATTTTTAAATAAACAGTTTTGCCAATCATGTATGAAAAGTTTGGCTATTGTTTGATTATACAGTAGAAGAATGAGAAGCCGAGTTGAAGTAAAGCAACAGAAATTGACTTTAGTAAAAATACCTTCTACCATCCTAACAGTTATATCCTTAAACACTGAAGAAGTCATGAAAAACACAAAAATTAACACATCTAACAGCATCCCAACAAACAAAAAAAAAAAAAAAAAAAAGAAAAATCAAAATTAAATTAGGGATGTTTTCAAATTAAAACAAATCAAACCTAAACAAAAGAAAGTTAAAGGAAAAAACCTCTTCCGCCTCCCCAGCAAACTTTAACTGAAATTTATCAAACTTGCAGTTGATATTATTAAAATAAACAATTTCCAATTTCTTCAAAAAACAAAATAAAAAATTAGCATGCAACTAACTGATATAGCAACAACAGTAGAAATACAACAATACATGCTTGGTCAAATAAACAGTATCAAGATTTTTAAAAATTTGGGAACATCACTAAAGACTAGCTAAAAATATATAGAAAATAAATCCCCACAAATGGAAACTTCCCCTCATTGTTTTAGGCCAATCCCACATAGTTTAACTAAGCTGTAGACCAAAACACTGCCATAAACATAAGGCAACTATAATATTGTATATCCAATATACCAACAAATAGAACCATTTGGGTAAAAAAAAAGCCCACAAGAAACCACCAACTTCTTTTTACTTAAACAGTTTGAAGTTATGTCAACAAAAAAAATGAGAAGATAAAGGTGGTGTGTTATAAATGATGTCGATGTATGTAACGAGATGACAAATGTGGTGTAAATTGTTCATGATGTGCAAAGTGCTGTTGTATTTTCTTGGCTATTGTATTCAGTAATCATGCAGAGAAAAAAATGTTTCCACAAAAATGCTGCCAAGATGCTTTTGTAACATGCAGATAAATCCAAGTTTCTTCATTTAGTAACCGCTATAATTATATTAGTGGTAAGTAGAATCAGTTAAAGAACTTTTCTCAATGAATCTGAAAAGGTCTAAAAAAATGTTAATAAATTAGGTTGATATTATTATCTGTTTGAACATTGAAGAGATATGAGAGAAATAAACTGCTGGAAGTTTCCATCTGTTCATTGATGAGAAAAGCAATGAAGCAAACTTTGAATGATAAAAAAGCGCAAGAAGACAATGGTCACATTCCATAAGCCTGTAAGAGCATGTGTGTTGCATGCAATAGTTCACTTATGCAATACTCATGCCCTAAAAGGATGGTTTACTTATGCTTTACATTTTTATGAATCATATGGTGAGTATCTATCTAAGTGTGTTTATGTTTATGTATAGATGTGTTTGTATACACATTATATATACACATTATATATACACATTATATATACACATATATACACATTATATATATATATATATATATATATATATATATATATATATATATATATATATATATATATATATATATATATATATATATGTATAAATATTATATATGTGTGTGTGTGTGTATTTATATATATATGTATGTGAGTATGTGTGTCTATGTATGTATGTGTATAAGTATGTGTGTCTCTATACATATACAAATATATATATGAATGTATACTTATATTCATTATAAACAAACAGAAATACATTTTTTCTGTATATTTGTATGCCTAAGTGTGAAATTAGCAGTTAACAGGCATAGATTGGGTTTGAGATAGCATTATTCTAATGTATGAAAAAAAAACAGAATTCACAATAAAATGCAAAAGGGTAATTCAATCCAAATATGAAAACAATCTGTTATATCCAAGTATGCAAAATGAAGGAATTTTAGGCATGCAATGTTTAGATTAACAGTATCAAGAATGTGGGAGACTTACGTGGCTTCTTCTGCTCCAGGTCCTTCCTGTCCACGCCTGAAAGTTAGAGAGTTATAGAAGAATGCAAACAATGAAGAGTTCAGTTAACATTGTTAGGGCCCTATTTTTTTTCTAACAAGATTAAAAATGGCTGAAACCTCTAGACAGGTTAGCTTGTTATTTAGGGATAATTGAATTGGCCATTGTAGAAAGGTATGACGGGAAATGCAAGAAAAAATTGAAATTTTTTTTAACCTCAAATAAAATCAATATTAGTCAATCCCATTAAAAATGAGTATAGGATTTGTACTTTGTTTTCATTTATCTTTAAGGTTGTAAATAATTTGAATAATTTCTTGCACTTTTAGATGCTTAATAATGACAATGTACTTCCAGCTCTTCACAATATTCAGCTATTTTTTCTAGTAATGTATACATTTACAATTTCTATATAACAAAACTACTTTTATTTTTCCTTATTGTATGTTTGGTTGATGCCAATTGTATTTACGTTGAAATATTTTGATTGTAAAAAATATCAGAAGTTTGATAATTTTCATTAAAACTATAATTTCAATTTAGAGAATGTTTCAATTTATCCTATGACTTTAAATAATATTCTTTTCAAATCTAGTTATACGGTTTTTACACGCAGCGCTTTGATTCACATTTAATGAGATAAAAAAAATTGTATTCAAATTAAATTTAAAACTTGTATCTGACTGAATGTATTATCTCTTTGATTTACTTCAGATGTTTGTAATTTTAAAGCAGTGAAATTGTCTATAAGAACAACTAAGACAGACGTGTTGTCCTTCAGTCCAAGAGAAGCTGTAGGAAAATGTTCCCATCATGTTACGGAAATGATTAGAAGTGATCAGAATAGATGAGAAAATGTCTGAAATAAACATTATCAAGTGCTAAAAGCCACAGAATTCTTCTACTAAATTGACTAAAACAAAGATTATGACAACCACTGCAGTATATCACAATACAGCATTGAATGCTATGCAGACAACATATAAAAAGAAGAAAAAACACACTAGCAATTCTTAAAATAGAATGTGATGATGGTAAATCATTTCTCTTTTTAAAAAGTACAACTTTATTTTTATGTAAAGAAAGGATCTAAAGACAAGAATATCTAATTAGTTACTTCCTAGGATGAAAAATAAAACATCGAGGACAGCTATGTAGGTATAGCTTGATTTTACTATAACTTCAAGGGAAAGTAATGTTTTTTTTAAAATAAATAAAATAGAAACAAACAGGTCATGTAGGGGTGTAAAGCTTTTAAATAAAATCAACAAAGCCTGAGTTAACCAAAAGACTGACTGGACACACTGGATTAAGCAGGGTCAATATCTATCATTTCAAAAATAATGGCTCACTTTACCTTTAACAGCTACTAAACGAACATCTGACGTCAAAGAGTGGAATATATAAAATCCAATAAGTTGGTTTTTTTTTATCTATGATGTGTGCTTTTTATTATTTGCTTCTATTAATTTCATATTTTAATTGATTTTTTTACTTTGATAACCTTTAGTGTCATACTTCCTACTGGTTAAATTATTATTTATCTTTTACTAAAAAAAAACCAATTTTCATTCTAAATCTTTAGCATGATTTAGAAAGGTATTTTCTGACTAGAATATTTCTATATCTAGCTATTTATTTTCAATAATTTTCAAATTTAGGCAAACACACAAATAGTACAAGGACAAAAATAATGCTCCCATCATGCTAATGATTCCATAATGAGTGAATGCACATGTAAATGACTCACAAGACTATTCTTACTTAAACATTCCAAACGGCTTTTAGGTTATAGACATGCACAAATGGCAGGTATGATGTATCACTCTCCGTTAATTTGAGTCCTCCAAGCACATACAGTTCAAGCAGTTTAGCATGCTTATTAAAATGTCTGTATATGATGATGATGAATGTGGATTGTTGTGTTATTCAGGAAAAGAAGTATACTTTGTCCAGTCCTTTTAGTGACATAAATTGGTAACTAAATGAGTTTTGCTTTGGAAAAATGTGTTTTGCCCTATCAAGTGGTTGAAATATCTGGTGGATCAGCTATCTTTTCTCTCAAACAACCATCAAATTAAAAATAAAAAGCTGCAAAATTGATGACATCAAATGTGCTGGTTTTTTCTTGTGACTATGGATGGGAAACAGAAATTAAGTTGATCAGAAAAATGTGTTACCAGCTTCTTTGTCAGCTTCTTCCTTCTTTTTCTTCTTCTTCTTTTCCTTTCCTTCCTCTGTGTTTTCATTGAGAAGCGCAAAGATGATACCCGTTTGGGAGTTGGGTCCAACAGCAGTAACCAGCATCTTGCCACTGCCTTCCATGACATGAGTACCTACAAACAAAATGTTAAACACATTGCATCAGATTTGCAAAAAAAAAATAGAACTTGTATTTGTTTTTACAACTTTTTAGATAGATTCAGCCCAAACCACTCACTAATCTAAAACAACAACGTTAAAGTTAATTAAAAAAAAGCTGGATTTGTCTGATCAAAGTGATGATGTAATTATGACATGCTGTTTTAAAAACAGCATCAAAACTGAGATATTTTTTAATTAATTCACTAAATAGTGTACAAAAAATGGCGTAATATAAATTATTTCCTAGAATATATTCATCAGGTGATAAGGACATTTTTTTTAAAAATCCTCTAGCTAGAACAACCCAACTGATTACATAAAACACCATGCTAGGATAAAATAACTGATTCCATGAAATTCATGTTAGGACATAGCAGTCACCTAAAAGAACAGACTAGTCCTGTAGTCTACTTTGCCATTTTAATGACTAAAATCTTCAATTTCAGATTTCTCTCTACACAAGACAACTCATTACCTGAGAGTAGCATGGGGTCCCTGTTCTCCCCTTTTTTCACGTGGTCAGACTCTCCTGTCAATGAACTTTCATCTACCTTAAGGTCATTACTTTGTATAATGATGCCATCAGCTGGCAAAAGATCACCTAGAAAAGTAGTAATGAAACTTGTATGGTTAGTTTGTAAATAGTTTTTGTTCTTGTTTTGAATGTACCTATCCATACTTTTCTACAAGTGTGATCTTAGAGAATATCTGGTAAATCAGTTGGATGATGAGTGTCATCTTATAGCTCAAATAAAATTTTTAAAATACAAACACACACTTAAACTTACACATATACACCAAGCACACACACACACACATTATATATATATATATATATATATATATATATATATATATATATATATATATATATATATATATATATATATATATATATATATATATATATATATATATATATATATATATATATATATATATATAAAATAACATAAATGTATAAATGTATACATTTGCATGTATATACACACACATTCATACACACACACATATATATGCATTATACTTATGCATATATATATTTACATACATAAACACACAATTGTGTAACCAAGCGTACACACACACACACCCGGATACATCTAATGTTACATTTTGCAACTATAAACATTAAGGTGGGCCAATGTAGATGTGTCTGCAGGGACTTACCATATTTGACTTGGCAAATGTCTCCCACAACTAGGGAGCCGACTGGGATCTGCTCAACCACACCCTTGCGGAGGGTAGCAAATTTATGTTCATGTTCAATTCTACTCTGTAGACCACGGAACTGCTTTTCTTTGCTCCAGTCATTAAAAGCAGTAACAAGCACCACAACAACAACAGCAACCAGGATAGCCAGACCATCAATCCAGCCGGCAGCTTCTTCAATGTTCCCTCCTGCGACCTCATAAGTGTCTTCCTCTCTGACGCCAGCTAAAAGACAAATTTAAAAATTATTAAGCATTAGATTAATTAAAAAGTTACATATAAAAGATCAAGTTTAAGAATGTTTAGCTCTACAGAAAAGATGGCTTTTTTTATACATTTCAGTTTATCAATAATAAAGGACACAAAATAATGTCTAACTTGTTAAACTGAAAGCTCTAGATTGAGTTAGCTTAAAAAAATCTGCTCTGCTGCCTATGTATTAAAAAAAATTACTATTTCAGGCATAATTTTTCTTACCTTGGTTATCCTTAGGAGCTTTATAAAATGATAATCCTAGAGAAATGATGGCAGCAACAATGAGAATGATTAGTGTAACATCTTGCAACGCCTCCCAAACTAACTGCAGAAAACTTTTTGGAGGTTTCGGTGGAATCACATTAGAGCCAAAAATCCGCCGTCTTTGTTCAATGTCTGTCTCATCCAGACCTGAAGAGAAACAAGTTCATTGTCATCACTACGTATCAAAGAGAAACAAGTTCATTGTCATCACTATGTATCAAAGATAAACAAGTTCATTGTCATCACTATGTATCAAAGATAAACAAGTTCATTGTCATCACTACGTATCAAAGAGAAACAAGTTCATTGTCATCACTATGTATCAAAGATAAACAAGTTCATTGTCATCACTATGTATCAAAGATAAACAAGTTCATTGTCATCACTACGTATCAAAGAGAAACAAGTTCATTGTCATCACTAGGTATCAAAGATAAACAAGTTCATTGTCATCACTACATATCAAAGAGAATACAAGTTCATTGTCATCACTACATATCAAAGAGAATACAAGTTCATTGTCATCACTACGTATCAAAGAGAAACAAGTTCATTGTCATCACTACATATCAAAGAGAAACAAGTTCATTGTCATCACTACGTATCAAAGAGAAACAAGTTCATTGTCATCACTACATATCAAAGAAAAACAAGTTCATTGTCATCACTACATATCAAAGAGAAACAAGTTCATTGTCATCACTACATATCAAAGAGAAACACCAGCTGAATCATTTCCAGACATTTTTGTATAAAGTTTAAACAAGAGTGGATAAATTCTAATTGAAAAAGATTTACCAAGGACTGGATCTGTTCGAAGATTTCTGCACATCTCCACTACACCCCCATATTTGGTGTTGAGCAAGTCTATACCCTCCTGACCCCGGTGCTCCATCAGGCTCCCCAGCTCCTCCACGGTCAGGCCATAGGGGGCCCCACCAGGGCCAGGCCCCGAAGCGTCCATGCTTTATGACTAAATCACCTCCTCACACTTCTAAAGACAAAAAAAGAAAATTTGTTTAAAAAAAATGTCATAGGTAGAAAAAACAATGCCCCCCAAAAAGTGCTTAATTTTACAACATACAAAAGCAAAAAAAAAATCATATTTTTAAAATAAACTTTGCAAACTTATTTTTTAAACATCAAATGAGAATCATTATCTTTTATTTTCCAAGGCAAATAATAACTTAATATTGCCTAAGCCTACCATTTATTAGTAAGAAATTAAGCCCAATAATAAATCATAAAATGATAACCTAATCATCAAACTCATGAAATCAGGTCTTATGGTGAAAGAAACCAAATGGCCTTAGTTAAATCAGTTACCCCACTGAAAAGTTACCAAACCAAGTATGATGTAGAGTAACAAGAAACTGTAGGTATTTCCAGTACTGTTCTTAAAATAAAATAACCCTCAACGATAATGATTGACCATTAAGAAGGACAGATGAAACAAGTCTCCGTGTGCAGGGAGGAGAAGGGTGTTGACTCAACAAATTAACGCCAGAATAAGAGCAAGCAGCTGCAGATGACGTAACCAGGAAGGGTTCTTGATCTATGGCAACCATTTCTGGTGTTTAAATCACACCAACACAGTCGATCACACCAACAAAGTCGATCACACAATCGATTTAATTGACCTGAACCAGAACGATGGGTGGGGCGGTGGGGTTATTTTTGCCTTGCGTATGTGTACAAATACGCGTGCGCAGTTAGGCTGTGTTTGAGATATTACCGCGGCTGTTGGGTCTTTGCTATAGAAACCCACCAAGTGTGTGTGGATCGCCTAGGTTACCACATCATTTAGCTAGCGTAGAGTTCAAATGTAGTAAAGAAGTGCTCCTTTTTAAAAAAACTATTGAGATTAGAACGTTTCTATGATAAAGTTATTAGCTAGGCTAAAATAACAGACCACACACGAAAAAAAAAAGGCACAGAGATATTTGGACATTAGATTTTTGCCTGTTCTACTTTTTCAAACACCCGTGTGGAGCGGCATTGAGAGATTCAACAAAAGTAAGATTTGGGACTACTACGTGTTAGTGTGTGTGGTCAGAGATACACATTGACACGGCAGTAGAGGAGGGATGGGGGGGGGGGGATGAAAGTAATGGGACACGGCAATACAATGTAGATGACGCAGTATCCAAACATACCGCTGTCACCAAGGGAACGGGCTCTGTTGACAATTAAGTTATTTAAAGTGGGGGAGCGAGGCAACAAATGTACAAACTAAAACTACTGAAACAATCCATGACGATGTATGATGCAGAATTGACAGTAATTATAAGACCTTTGCTTCTATTGTTTACTAAAAAAAATTGTACTTGGGGCCGGATTCTAAAAAAAAACCCTCTCCCTTAGGTTAGATCTACCTGTAGGGTGATATAGGGGAGGCTAAAACTCTAGAAAAAACTGCATATAATGAATTACAATAATATAACATTTAACTAGCGGTAACACCCCCCCCCCCCCCCCCCCGCGGCAATCGATCCACTGATACACTCATCGCAAAGCATCTACAAGGTCACGTGTCGGCCGATGTCAAAATTTTTACACGAAGCCGTGAGCTGCGATTTATAATTAGCATGACAGTTTCGTGTTGCAGAATGGTTTAGGGGTGGGGAAATAGCCAGCTGCACGTTGATGCCTCCTCAAGGGGAGATGGCACATTTCGCCCATGCCCTGAGCTCACACTGCCAGTTGTAAAGCAACCTGTCACGCTAGGCCTCGTCAAGAAAAAAAAAATTAAATCCCCAGCAAAAAAAAAAACAAAAAAAAAAACAACAAAAACGTTAGGAATCTCAAAGTGCGATTTTCAAACACTTTTTTCCCCAGCCAATGCCTGGTGGTTTAACTAGTTGGCGGCTGGCTGTGATAGCCCTTGCTACCAATGTAGATCTAGAGGGCTGATCAGCGCGGAACGTAAATGTAACGTTTGCATTTTCATCTATCACTGTCAACATGTCCATTTAGCTCTGTTGGCCATACCAGCAGAATATTTTATATAGTATCAGTTGCACTGGCTTATACATGAGGGAAAACTGGCTGGAAGCTTTAAAATGATGGATAACAATAGGTTTATTCTGCTGTGGATTCGGTTTTACGGTGACGTAGTATTAAGTCGACTTAATACATATAAAGTATAACATCTTTGTATTATCTAGGTTGATGTATAAAATACCAGGAGACCCCGGATATAACAATGATATAACCTGGGTCTAGCGATCGAGTCGCGTGCATCCGTTCGCTACTTCACGAGGACAACTGTGGTGTGCAGTATCGGATACTGACGGAGGGAAAGGGGGGGGGGGCTAATAAAGTTGAGATCGTGAGCGCATCAATCAAATGGATTTACCACAAGCCATCGCTGGAACCTAATCAAGAATAGTGGCCAGCCCCCTGAGACAATCACACGTAAACCACCCCGTACACGTAAACCACCCCCGTACACATTCCGTGATGGCTTAATCTAAGTGTAGTCATTTTCATTCATGCTTCAGTTTTATCCCTAAATGCAAATCGATTTTTTTATCTATTATAAAACAATGCATTCATTACAGCCTGTTTTTTTTTTTATTATGTAATGTATTATAAGTTCGGCTATATGACTCCGCATATACTAGGACGCATAAACTAATTGAGCTCGGCCTAGTAACGTAATGCGGCCATCTCGAAGTGATACTTTTTTGGCATGTTCAGAAATAGCCCCAGCTAAACGTCCAGACGATCAAACTCACCCGATGATCACATATGGTACGCGTACAATCGATAAAAGACAATCAATATCCGAGAGAAAGAAGGTAGTGGGTGCTCATTTACTCCCCCCCCCCCCACACCCCTTCCCATTTCAGCGAGTTCATTTCCTCGTTTGTCTGCCAGTAGTAGTCGCTGGTCTGCTAGTAATTGGCAGAGTTTTTTCTTATCTCCCCATACGTCTCCTACATTTCTGCTGGTCTCATCTAATCAAAAGAGGGGTTAAACGGAAGGTGTGCCTGCGTGTTACCAGCAAGGTCATGTGCAATGTCAGGCGCAGAGTGTAGGTAACTCACCTCCAGCAGGCTGTCGAGTCAGGTCCGACTGGTGTGGGTATAAACAAGAAAAAAATGCCGTGTCTGGTAGCAGACTACAGCCATTACAGATCGTATATCGGTTAAAAGAAATATTTATACTGAACACAATTTTTTTAAACATTTTTTTTAGAAATCAATCAGCTGACAAGAAGATTGTTTTTAATTTTCAATCAAGTAGGTGCAACTCATTTATATTCCACTCTACTCTCCCCCCCCCCCCCCCTCCAATAACCTAATGCTAGGATTTGCCGAGGCATGTGAACACGCTGCACATTATAAACATACTCATCTACAAAAGGTACACTACAGTCTACGGACTACAAATAAATCCTAGCTTGCTCTGGTCTCTACAGCAGGCTATGAAAATACGGCCTTAAGATTTGATGGAGCAAACAAAACTACCCAACTAAATGCAGAATCGTCCAGTACCATAGTAATACGAGCACCAGAATATTCACGCGTCAAGTATTGTGTAGATACACCAAACCACACAAGATTCGACACAATAAGGGCAGAGATACAGAGATCAAATTTTGTAATTCCCTTCTGTTGTGAAGATTTGAGACACGGTTTAAAGGTTGGTTTTTCCCCCCAGCTTTTTAATGTAACGATTATGTCTAGTGTTTTAACCAAGGGGTAGTGTACAAAGAAAACTATGAAAATCTGATCTAAACTCAACCCAAGGTTATTAAAATATTCATGTTTTGGGCAGAGTTCCAAATAGAAAGCGAAAAATGTGTATAGAATAGTGAAGGTTAGACAGTGGAACAAAAAAAAAAAGGAAAAAAGAAAGAATAGATTTACCAAAGGTGGGGGGAAAAGGAGCGGGGCAGCATTTAAAAAATCATCATCAAGCAGGAAAGACAACTCTAGGGAAGGTAAATGAAGGATCTATCGTAGCGGCTAAAAAAGGGGGGAAGGGGGCAAGGAAATGTTAGTTGTACAGCTCGAGATAACTCTGGCGTTAGTAGTTGGATAATAAACACGTTCACATGGATGAATCAACAGGTGTTTTCTTAAGAAGCATTTCAACAGGTCAAGTAACTAGACGGTGTGACGTAACAAGTGTTGGTCTGGGTCCTTTCGCCAAGGGACGAATTTGAATCTGGTATCATATCAGACCAGTGTCAGCCGGCCGTAAAAATGTTTCAGATTGAAAACTTTTGTTGTAACCAGCGAAGATCTTAAAAGAATGAAGCTTTAAAAACAGGAAACAATAAGAGTTGACACAAAATAAGGAAAACACTGTTGTAATTGGTACACAAAATTGTCAGCAAGATGGTATAATACACAAAATATGGCAAACACGATGGTAGTATGTACACAATATTGTCAGCAAGATGGTATAATACACAAAATATGGCAAACACGATGGTAGTATGTACACAACATTGTCAGCAAGATGGTATAGTACACAAAATAAGGCAAACACGATGGTAGTTGGTACACAAAATTGTCAGCAAGATGGTATAGTACACAAAATTAGGCAAACACGATGGTAGTTGGTACACAAAATTGTCAGCAAGATGGTATAGTACACAAAATTAGGCAAACACGATGGTAGTTGGTACACAAAATTGTCAGCAAGATGGTATAGTACACAAAATTAGGCAAACACGATGGTAGTTGGTACACAAAATTGTCAGCAAGATGGTATAGTACACAAAATTAGGCAAACACGATGGTAGTTGGTACACAAAATTGTCAGCAAGATGGTATAGTACACAAAATTAGGCAAACACGATGGTAGTTGGTACACAAAATTGTCAGCAAGATGGTATAGTACACAAAATTAGGCAAACACGATGGTAGTTGGTACACAAAATTGTCAGCAAGATGGTATAGTACACAGAATATGGCAAACACGATGGTAGTTGGTATACGAAAAGTATGCTAGTTTGGTGAAACATAAAAGAGAAGGGCCTCTTCAAAGTTGTGCTATCACTCAACCCCGTGTAATAAAGTGTCTACATTATTGACACAGGATACAAGCCTCCGATCGATCTCAATTTGGAATAAGAAAAAAAATGTGTTTTTCAAATTGCAAGTCGGCCATTTTACGCTCGCGTGAAAATCAATAGCCATCATCAGAATTCTATACAATATTTTTAAATCAGAATTCTATATATTTTTTTTTACTGAACTGAAAACACGCTTTTTTTGCAACTGCTATAAATAGCTTCGTTAAACAGCATCCTTTTTCCCCCCTCAAAGTGCCACATTGTTATGTTAATTTTCTGCATCCTCCAAGTTAATTGGATACCACGCTCAAACAGTAGTGTTTAATCACCCGAAAACAAGCAATTATACTTCCATTTTGTATGATGTGGTGCCACTACAACAGGAGCTTATTTTACCATGTCTCTATGACAAAACACAACAACGTGTTTTTAGTTGTATGGAAACTACAGTTTCTAACATCTATCTACAAGGTCCACTAGGCCAGGTTTAGGTCAAAGTCGTCCCCCCCCCCCCACAAACACACAACTTAATATAAAGGGCATACACACTAAGACAGGCAAGATTCACGCCTGAGATTGCGAAATGTCTTGTATTGATGAGCTCAGTGCGCACCAGTCATTTGCACAATCAATCACGTTTCTATCATTCCCCCTCTACCTCACGTCAAGGAGCAGGAAAGAACACACTACACACCTAGTTGATCCGACCATCGGATAGGTCATGTCCCAAAGGTGCACGAGGGATAGGTCATGTAAACGGGGACAGTTATAGCATCATTTTAATCTAAATCTGTATTCATCTATTTACGTCATCGCCACTCAGCGGGCACGGGGAAAAAAATAATTGATTGTAGATGCCAGAGCACAAGCAATCTATGCGTGCCATATTCTTTCACGAATAATAGCCCACGTGCGTGCTTCCGTTGTGCCACCATGACGTGTAGAGGTTAGTGCGGTACAATGGCAGCAGCACACGTGAGGGGGGGGGGGGAGCCTTTCCGTTTATAGCTCCGTGTACACAAACAACAAGAGCATACATCAAACACCTTGGTTAAATACGACATAATTTAACATCTCAAGTGAATATTTCCTGCGTGTAAAGCTCATTTATTGTCACCTGTCTTTGTCCCGCCACTATTTAGAACTACTGGGGTGGGGGGGGGGGGGGGGGGGGAAGAAGAAAGAAGCCTACTTCAAAAGTTATTTCTTTCATGTATTTCATTCTTCCCCCCCCCCCCTCCCCATTAACAAAAATATATTTCCTCAGAGCTACTAACGAAACGGCCAAAAACACGCATGAAGAAATTAGTGTTGACCATACATCTGTAAGCCTACAAGCTGTGTTTATGGAGCATGTGGTATTCCTACATCCAGTGGGGTTGATTCATCCGTCCCATGGGAGCACCCGCGCATCGTGCAGGTTCGGAGTGAGCACTTATGCACCTTGGGTCTCGGGTACAGATGGGACAGCTAATTTGTCCCACCCGCGTGACGGATGTTCCCCACCCCGTCATCTGACTGATACCGATACCCCGTGTCCAACACCTCCATTGACCTACGTCTTGTATGGATGTGTTTGGCTCTCGTTACTTCATACCTTACTGCAGCCAACAAAAACAAGCTTACGAGTTTGATAGTAATTCTTATGTAGGTGCAGTGTGTTTGGGGAAGACAGCGCCTCCTACCATAAAGTTTAAAACGTGGATTGATTACATGAGGCTGGCAGAGATATATTGACAGAAACGGTTCAACATTTTGGCAATACAGGCTGGACAGGCACCGTGGGTAAATCTTGGAAAAGGTTGCCAATGGATACGTAGGCTGAGGGGAACGATCTGATCTAGAGATAGGGTGTAGAGGGATTTTTTTTAACAAACAAAAAAAAACCTTCAATATTCATGTCAGGTGCAACAGTTGTATATATCTGGAAATTTGTTTGGTTACGTGCAAAAGATTACCCTAAAAAATTTGTGACAGTAACTTATTTTTAAATAATGAATAATTCAACACATGAGATTAAATATTATAAAAAAACGGTATAGTTTGCCTCAAAGAAAATACAAATCTAAAAAAAAAAAATTGGATAGAGGTTGGAAAATAAAATGCAAATTTTGACCTTTATCATCAACGGTTGGGGTTCGGTACTTTCGTAATCAGCGACTTGTTTACATGGGACCCCTGTTTGTTGACATGGAGACGAATAATCAATACTCTCCTCCATTTTTTTCTCAACAGAACGTTTAGTAACAAATATTTCCCTCCTCTACCCCTACAGCTTTTTAAAAATTGTAAGCGTTATTGCGCACTCGCAATAAGGCATTGAAATGGTTAGGACACCAATAGCCAAATAAGACAATTCACCCACTGGTCCTTGTGATCTGTTGTCCACAGTCGAGATAGAAAAATACTAATTAGTTTTTAGAATCCCAGCTGCTCTTTTTATATTCAAGAGGGCGTGAGACTTCCCAAATCACCTCCATTTTATTGATCACGGTTGGAAAAATCTGCAGCTGACATCTCGCTGCATACCCGGTGTTCATTCAAACTGTGCCTAAACATCAACGGGTATTATGGTCGCTGCATGCCCGGTGTTCATTCAAACTGTGCCTAAACATCAACGGGCATTATGGTCGCTGCATGCCCGGTGTTCATTCAAACTGTGCCTAAACATCAACGGGCATTATGGTCGCTGCATGCCCGGTGTTCATTCAAACTGAGCCTAAACATCAACGGGCATTATGGCCGCTGCATGCCCGGTGTTCATTCAAACTGAGCCTAAACATCAACGGGCATTATGGTCGCTGCATGCCCGGTGTTCATTCAAACTGTGCCTAAACATCAACGGGCATTATGGTCGCTGCATGCTCGGTGTTCATTCAAACTGTGCCTAAACATCAACGGGCATTATGGTCGCTGCATGCCCGGTGTTCATTCAAACTGTGCCTAAACATCAACGGGCATTATGGCCGCTGCATGCCCGGTGTTCATTCAAACTGTGCCTAAACATCAACGGGCATTATGGCCGCTGCATGCCCGGTGTTCATTCAAACTGAGCCTAAACATCAACGGGCATTATGGTCGCTGCATGCCCGGTGTTCATTCAAACTGTGCCTAAACATCAACGGGCATTATGGTCGCTGCATGCTCGGTGTTCATTCAAACTGTGCCTAAACATCAACGGGCATTATGGTCGCTGCATGCCCGGTGTTCATTCAAACTGTGCCTAAACATCAACGGGCATTATGGCCGCTGCATGCCCGGTGTTCATTCAAACTGTGCCTAAACATCAACGGGCATTATGGCCGCTGCATGCCCGGTGTTCATTCAAACTGTGCCTAAACATCAACGGGCATAATAATCGCTGCTTGCCCGGTGTTCATTCAAACTGTGCCTAAACATCAACGGGTATTATGGTCGCTGCATGCCCGGTGTTCATTCAAACTGTGCCTAAACATCAACGGGCATTATGGCCGCTGCATGCCCGGTGTTCATTCAAACTGAGCCTAAACATCAACGGGTATTATGGTCGCTGCATGCCCGGTGTTCATTCAAACTGTGCCTAAACATTAACGGGCATTATGGCCGCTGCATGCCCGGTGTTCATTCAAACTGAGCCTAAACATCAACGGGTATTATGGTCGCTGCATGCCCGGTGTTCATTCAAACTGAGCCTAAACATCAACGGGCATTATGGCCGCTGCATGCCCGGTGTTCATTCAAACTGTGCCTAAACATCAACGGGCATTATGGTCGCTGCATGCCCGGTGTTCATTCAAACTGTGCCTAAACATCAACGGGCATTATGGTCGCTGCATGCCCGGTGTTCATTCAAACTGAGCCTAAACATCAACGGGCATTATGGTCGCTGCATGCCCGGTGTTCATTCAAACTGTACCTAAACATCAACGGGCATTATGGTCGCTGCATGCCCGGTGTTCATTCAAACTGTGCCTAAACATCAACGGGCATTATGGTCGCTGCATGCCCGGTGTTCATTCAAACTGTACCTAAACATCAACGGGCATTATGGTCGCTGCATGCCCGGTGTTCATTCAAACTGTGCCTAAACATCAACGGGCATTATGGTCGCTGCATGCCCGGTGTTCATTCAAACTGAGCCTAAACATCAACGGGCATTATGGTCGTGACACTGTCAAGTACACATACTTATTAAGATAGACACCGGTCCAGATACCAGTGTCAACATAAAACATGTGGCTTGACATTACACCAACATGGACACTGGTCAATAGAACTAGGCAGACAGAATGAAATATTTTCGCAAGCAAACGTTTTCTGTACAAAAATTATATGACAAAGTAACTGTAACATTGTTTCAATCAATGTCTGCTCAAAATTTATATTTACTTTCATTTTAAAATGATAATAGAGTAAATATTTTGACACATCTTTACCCCGTAGAGATGAACGTCCCTTTTGTGGTTGCTAGTGGCAGTATTTTAAGAAGTAAAAAAGTAATACTGGCATTGTAACAAGGAACCTAATTTTCATGCAACTGCCTGCTGGCTGTAGGTTACATGTAGCTGGCCACAGATTTATCTTGAAAACTTTTGTTCATGTATAGTGTTTAAATTTGTGTCAGTCAACCTGACATTCTAGCTGTCTATTTTAACGAACACGAACTTTTAAAGGAATACAATGAAGTTTTGTAATCACATAACTGAAACATCTACAATATTGTTTGTGGCAGGTATCACAATGTCTTCACCCCCCCCCCCCCCCATAAGGAAAACGAATAAGTGTGTGTATGTGCATCTGGTAAGTAGGCCTATGTGTGAATATATGCAGCAAGACAAATAGGTATGTGCGTCTGGTGAGTATGTGTGGATATATGCAGCAATACATGACAAATTGTGTATGTGCATCTAATGAGTATGTGTGGATATATGCAGCAGTACATGACATGTGTGTGGATGTGTGTGTGGATGTGCATCTGGTGAGTAGGCCTATGTGTGAATATATGCAGCAAGACAAATAGGTATGTGCGTCTGGTGAGTATGTGTGGATATATGCAGCAATACATGACAAATTGTGTATGTGCATCTAATGAGTATGTGTTGATATACGCAGCAATACCTGACAAATGTGTGTATGTGTGTATGCATCTGATGAGTATGTGTGAATATATGAAGCAGTACATGACAAATTGGTATGTGCATCTGGTGAGTATGTGTGAATATATGAAGCAGTACATGACATATTGGTATGTGCATCTGGTGAGTATGTGTGAATATACGCAGCAATACCTGACAAATGTGTGGATGTGTGTGCATCTGATGAGTATGTGTTTGTGAATACATGCAGCAGTACCTGAAAAATGTGTGTATGTGCATCTGATCAGTATGTGTGGATATACGCATCAGTACATGACAAATTGTGTAGGTGTGTGTATGTGCATCTGGTGAGTTTGTGTGGATACATGCAGCAGTACATGACAAAAAAAAAAACAACACAAGACGAGCTAGATTAGCCGCCATCAAGCACGAGGCTGTTATTTGTTGAGACGAGACCTACTCGTGTGGATACATCCAAGTAATAAAACCGACTCAAGCTTTTTATCGACCTTAGTCAGCCGTCATGGCTGTTCTTTAACGGCGGATACAAAGAATCGGAAACACGCAGTTGGAACTGGAGAAACGTCTACCTCTATAGATATTTCCTGTATCTTGTCAAAGAATTCAGTATTTCGATACATCAAAGCTAACGGTAAGATAAAATGGTGAATTTAAAAAATCAAAGTTTTGTTATCTCCGTCTTACAACTACAAGTGACGTGGGAGAAAATACTCGATACCACCCAGGGTTAAAGGATAAATCTGTGTCCGCGTAAAGATATGTAAGGAACTGAGTGTAGAGAATGCAAAAATCGATGCCACTTGATGCCTGCCTACATCGTTCTAGGCATTAAAACAAGCGAGGGTACAGCTACGTGTGGTACAGTCAACTGAGGGATAGCAATGTTCTAGGCATTAAAACAAGCGAGGGTACAGCTACGTGTGGTACAGTCAACTGAGGGATAGCAATGTTCTAGGCATTAAAACAAGCGAGGGTACAGCTACGTGTGGTACAGTCAACTGGGGGATAGCAATGTTCTAGGCATTAAAACAAGCGAGGGTACAGCTACGTGTGGTACAGTCAACTGAGGGATAGCAATGTTCTAGGCATTAAGCGAGGGTACAGCTACGTGTGGTACAGTCAAATGAGAGATAGCAATGTTCAAGGCATTAAAACAAGCGAGGGTACAGCTACGTGTGGTACAGTCAACTGGGGGATAGCAATGTTCTAGGCATTAAAACAAGCGAGGGTACAGCTGCGTGTGGTACAGTCAACTGAGGGATAGCAATGTTCTAGGCATTAAAACAAGCGAGGGTACAGCTGCGTGTGGTACAGTCAACTGAGGGATAGCAATGTTCAAGGCATTAAAACAAGCGAGGGTACAGCTACATGTGGTACAGTCAACTGAGGGATAGCAATGTTCTAGGCATTAAAACAAGCGAGGGTACAGCTACGTGTGGTACAGCCAACTGAGGGATAGCAATGTTCTAGGCATTAAAACAAACGAGGGTACAGCTACGTGTGGTACAGTCAACTGAGGGATAGCAATGTTCTAGGCATTAAAACAAACGACGAATATGATACAGGTGAAGCAGGCAACGGTAGACTAGCAACCTAGGCAAAGTTGTAAGAACTACAGACATAATTTGCATTAAGTGTTTACACTTGTATCAACATTTAAACACACCAAACATGGGGAACAGAAAGATAACCAGATACTAAACCTGGTGTAGAGAACGATAACCAGATACTAAACCTGGTGTAGAGAAAGATAACCATATACTAAACCTGGTGTAGAGAAAGATATCCAGATACTAAACCTGGTCACAGAAAGATATCCAGATACTAAACCTGGTATAGAGAAAGATAACCAGATACTAAACCTGGTGTAGAGAAAGATATCCAGATACTAAACCTGGTGTAGAGAAAGATATCCAGATACTGATACTAAACCTGGTCACAGAAAGATATCCAGATACTAAACCTGGTATAGAGAAAGATAACCAGATACTAAACCTGGTGTAGAGAAAGATAACCAGATACTAAACCTGGTGTAGAGAAAGATAACCAGATACTAAACCTGGTGTACAGAAAGATAACCAGATACTAAACCTGGTGTAGAGAAAGATATCCAGATACTAAACCTGGTGTAGAGAACGATAACCAGATACTAAACCTGGTGTAGAGAAAGATAACCATATACTAAACCTGGTGTAGAGAAAGATATCCAGATACTAAACCTGGTCACAGAAAGATATCCAGATACTAAACCTGGTATAGAGAAAGATAACCAGATACTAAACCTGGTGTAGAGAAAGATATCCAGATACTAAACCTGGTGTAGAGAAAGATATCCAGATACTGATACTAAACCTGGTCACAGAAAGATATCCAGATACTAAACCTGGTATAGAGAAAGATAACCAGATACTAAACCTGGTGTAGAGAAAGATAACCAGATACTAAACCTGGTGTAGAGAAAGATAACCAGATACTAAACCTGGTGTACAGAAAGATAACCAGATACTAAACCTGGTGTAGAGAAAGATATCCAGATACTAAACCTGGTGTAGAGAAAGATAACCAGATACTCCACACTAGAACTGGCGCAATATATAGGAAAAACTTTCAAGATACATTTACCATATAGATAAATGAAATTTCACGTCAGTAAAAGATCTAATTCTCTACCTTATGTCAAATTGTGAGTAATTTCCGTTGACCGGAAGTAGTAATTTACGCTATTTCCGATTTCTCAAAAAAAAAACGCATGTGAATTTATATAGGTACTAATAATATTCTGCACTATTATACACATTGTTTGGCGCTAAGAGATTCTATTCTATTTTAAAAACTTTAAGTATTTAAAATGGATTTAAAATCATGTCTATATCCCGAGTTGCTATCCCCCGCAGTGTATTATAAGAATATTCGAGAAAGTTTAGGGTAGATCACTCCGGTTTATTTAACGATGGGTCTTAAAGATGTTGAAGGGAATCGTGTTTTTTATTGTAAACTTTGCTGTAACCGTCAGAAATGTAAACAGCCCGATTATTTTTAAAAAAAAATACTTTCAACATACATTTGACATAATATTAATTTTACCAATAAAAGTTGCTTTAGTAAGATAACACGTGTACTTTTTAAAAAAGCCACTCTTACTAGTCTTCCTCTCGGTAACAAGAATGTTTTCTCCAAGCGACGACAGCAACCATGTTAATCAATTAAGTGGGGGGAGATAATCCAGACAATATTCTAAAGAGGGCGAGTGTTCACAAGGTCTTGCTCCCAGAGTGGCCAAGTAATAATGGCCGTATTAGTGGAGGTGTCAAAGTGCGATACTGTGGGACCGTGGTCGACTTGGTGTCAAGCACAATCAAAATCTTGGACCTATTTGGGTTGACCAATACTCATGGGCAATGTTTTAGCTCAGACTAAGAAATTTGGTAATGACATATTGAGTCTCCGGGAGACTTTTTTTTTTGGCTTCATAAATTGTGTGTGTGTAACCATTAAAGTGCTCTCTTTCTCTCTCTCCAAGAGGGGAGTTGTCGAACTAAGGACAAGGATAACAAACTTTTTAAAAAGTTTTATTTTCTAGAACATATGTGTCAAAAACTTACTGATCTGGAATCAAAGTCCAAGTACTGGAAATCATGCAGGGCGTTGGTATATCTGTGGAGGATACGTAATTGGATTGGTAAGAATCTAGTCAAGTCAAGCATGACTACTGACCTGGGAAGCCAGGTCACGCAGGGTAAGCTTGTTTGTTGCATAGACTCGCTTACTCACGGCAGTTCGCTGGCTTTGATCTAAGGATTATCTTTAGCTGCAGGTATGATGCAACAAATATGGTTGTCTTCAGTTAAAAATTAACAGTGATAAAACACAAGATTTCAATACTAAAACTGTTTGGCACACTGTAAGCTGCCTCCTACCGATATGCCTGTGCACATGTCTTTAATCAATGGCCACTTCATTCGGACACACACAACCACACTGACAACCTCAAGTGTCGCATGAAATTCAAGGGTAGGCGCACAATACACACACACGTGTCTAAAGCTTCACGCTTCGAACCCTCATTTATCAAATACAGCATATGTTCAATCGTTAGCTCGATACATTCACCAATTTTTACATCTATGTACGCCAGTAAGGCGTATCAAAGCTGGGATTTTCACTAGTTTAGCCCTCACCATAACAAGGCATGACAAGGAAGTGACGTGTCGGTGTTACGGAGTATTTCAGTCCAGCGAAGAAGATCCGTTTGACTGAACGAATATTGGTTACTGTACAAGTAGATACTATCCGCCATTGGATATAGAACTAGTTCTTTTATGTATCAGGCAAACCAAGGCTATGGAAAACATGATCTAAATGTCCGTCCCAAAACCTCTCATGCGATTTAAGCCATGCCAGGAGAGAGATGCGGGCTTCCCTCCAAGACCACCTACACAGGTAGAAACCGACACAGTGTTTATGTGCTACGCGAGGGGGGAGTAATGTGCTAAGCGATGATGCGCGTGAGACGGTGGGTAACGTGTGTAGCTATTTCACACCACCATATTTATAAATTACCACATGATTTTCTAATTAACGATAACACTTTTAATCTAACATAATTAGAACGTAAGTCAACAGCACCATTAGGCCCTAGCAACTGCAATACCAGGGCTAATGAACCAGCTCTACAGGCTGGCACGAGGGAGAAAAGTCGCCCCAGGTGGAGACGACTGACCCTTGTCGTCACACAGACATTCAAAGTGTCCGAGACGCCGCCTAGGGCGAGTACTGCCACCGTCACCTTTCACTGGGTGCCAGACGAGCAAAAATAGCAACCATAAGTTTGCCAACACCAGCTTAACTCCAGCAAAGAGCGACCAGTTGGGGCCAGGGCAGTAGGTACCGTACGAGAAAACGGATAGCTCAAAGGGAATCGATATCGACCAGCCAACTACAGAACATCGCTAAGCTAATGCATGCTGACCAAGTACGGTATCCTATGCCAATCGGCATCGAGGCCACATTTGGAAAACCTTAACCACCCCTCTCTTCCCTCCCCTCTCCACGACCACCACCCACCCATTAGCGTGTTGATCAAGGCCTGGGCTATTTATAATATCCTATCGTATTTAGGCTGGCCCAACGCTTGAATAATTTATTACTTGGATCTAGCGACCAAACAACCACAATACATATTTTAAACGATAAAATAGACACGAGGGATTTTTAGAAACAACACACGACACGCCTACTACTAGCACCAACCCAAACACACAACACGGCATCGGGTAGAGGGTAAACAACTTCTTATCGGTATCAGCTTTCCACATCAAAGCTCGTATTTCACATAGAAACACATGTTAAGGCATACTCTATTCATAATCTTTTCACTGTGTAAGTCGACTTACTTAAGCCTTACAATTTGACTCATATTTTTCTGTTTTTCTATAGCCCATATGTTATCTGTATGTATAAATTTATTGTTCGTTCTGTGTCGTGTAATGCCATTTAAGTGACATACTGGTCCTTAACGCCATACCTTACAAGCTACAACTTTTTCTAGCTCTACCTACTGGGATAAAACCAAGCACATGTCATAGGAACAAAAATAACCGCAGGTAAGAAAATAAAAATCGCTTGTAGAAAAGACGCAAGCAAATGTTTATGGAAAGGAAAGAAACTTGACCAACCTTCTAGTGGCCCCCACTCATTCAACGACTAAATCCAAGATGAGAGGAAATAATCCGCACGATTTAGGGTTACAAGTAACACGGCAAGTAAGCCGGCACAGCATCTCGCTGGATTACACGGACGGCAGGTGAGAAAGTGCTTGGCATCTAACGGCACAGACACACCATTCTACTCACAGGAGCGCATGCGTGCTCTGCTTCCATTAATACTACTAATAAAAAGGGTGTAGGTGAGCAGTCTTAACAACGTACCTACAGTGTTGGTGCAAGGATGCATAGCATGTGCAGCATGAGAAAAGACAACACTTCGTCTTGAAATCAACAAGTAGCAAACACTTAACAGGCAACTCTTAACCGCGACTTTAAAAAAACAATATGTAAAGAATGTTGACTTTTTATTGATGCAATTTAAACAGTCAGATAAATGAAGAAAGCTATTGAAGGTTTTTAACTGTGATATAAGGTGGTGATTGCGAACTGGAAGGCGAAGATTTGTATGGGGAGGTGGGTGATGATACAGATTGGATAGGTAGATTAAATCTAGACTCAACAAAGGAGGAGAGTAATTTAAGCTTGTAAATTGCGAGGGGTAGGGAATTAACAAACGACTTAAAAGTTTGGGATTTTTTTCTTCTGGAAACTGACTAAATCCATTTTTTCTACCACAAAAACGTGAGCTAAAGCTCACACTTTGCCAGAGATAATGAATACGTGTTTCTATATTGGACAAACTCCAAATAAATACCCCTTAGCCTCTCCTCCAAGAAAATCTTACGGGGGTAGACAAGTGGAGGCAAACTGTAGGTTCACTTCTCTTCAAATTTAGTGACTCGAACTTCACACGTTGCCAGGTAGAGGGTCTACCCGGCAACACATTACCTTGGATATGACCGATATGTACAAGGATCATCTAGACAAAAGTATACAGACAATGTAGAGAGCAAGCCGGCGGGAACCGAGCGTGGTACAGCATGCCATGTGCGAGTACAGTGCCAAAAATACCAAACATACTAGCGCCAGGTTTCGCCAGCCTGGCTGTAAACACACATTTCCTACACAGACTAGGCCAAACAGAGGAACCGGTGGGAAAATAGAGGCCTTCATTTTATACACAGGATTCATTTTACACATTTAATGCAAGACGCGTAGAATATTAATTGGTAAACACAGCAGTATTAAAAGTAAAAGACTTAAATGTTTGTGAACACTTTCAAAAACATTCAGGAGAAGGATGAACTACCCATTTACCTGGACAAGCTATAGCGGGAAACGCATTCAGCTATTTTACCTGTACAGCCAGCTAGATTTTTCAAACGGACGCATTCAGCTATTTTACCTGTACAGCTAGCTTTATTTTTTTTAAACGGACGCATTAAGCTATTTTAACTGAACAGCCAGCTAGATTTTTCAAACGGACGCATTCGGCTATTTTACCTGTACAGCCAGCTAGATAGAGTAGGTAACTAATTTACCTGCACTACAGATGGAGCAAGCAACACACGTCTCAAGACTGACGCACTCAACTAATTTACCTGTACAAAAGACAGAAGCAGGTAGCACGTCTGAAAGCTGGTGTATTTAACAATTTACCGATACAACAGACACACAGGCAGCACGTCTGAAGGTCAATGCCTTCAACATATTCACTCGCTGATTCTTTTCATGCTTGAGATCACTCATTCATCAAATTGTTACAGTCTAGTGGACAAAATGTGCCAGTAACGATGTTCATCCTGTAAACTCACTTTAAGCGGAAGTAAAAAAAAAAATATTTTTAATCAGACAATTTAGCAGGTACAAGAAGGGAGAAATCTTCCAGTTACCTAATGATATCTCCAGAATTTACAAAAGAAAAGAGAAGAGAAGGACGCGACTCCCTGTAAAAAGTTTTTACTGTGAACTACTGTTGCATGCAATGTACCATGATTTGAACACAAATCCATTCAGCATGTATGCTGGGACTATAACTTCAAACAATTTAGAAGGCACTAATTGAAACCACGGATCAGGTGGCTGATTGCTGAAGGCTTCACTAGTGTAAATACTAGGGTAATTGACCAATCGAAACGAGAACAATCATGTGATCTACTCCTGATTCACTACGTGACGTCAAAACGAGAGATCGATATTTCTAGCTGTCCCTTGGCAACTCTTATTGGCGTGGCATTATTTTTTCAAACAGCCCGTTTGTGTATTAATGATACCTAGTTTTATATCGTTCGCGCCTTTAATAATAATCACGCTTATAAACAGCTCAACTGCTTTACTTATGTTTGGCATACTCACCACTAGCAATTCTGTGATAAGAAAATAAGATCTGAAGCCAAAGAAATGAATTGATCTGGCTAAGTGTAAAAATATGTTATCACCCCCAACAGCTTCAATAGAACTGCGTATTTCCTATACTGGTAACTCGGCGCGTATTGATTCCTCGTCTATTCTAGTCCATATATTTAAACAAATATCTGGAATCGAGGTATATTATGTTCAAACAAATTAGCCATATAGAGATATTGATATAGCTATTTTGTTTTCTTCTTTAGACTATTAGCCAGGGTGTCAATTAACTTGGTTCCTAGTTTGATGGAATGCTAGACAACACACGGACGTCATTGTATGGATCGATGCAACAAGGAGTGGAGCCTTGTGTACTACGTGTTAACTAGTGGGCCGACCTCGAGGAACAGCCGTGGGATAACGCTAACATCAATACGGGGACAGCGTTACAGGGTAGCGGGAAACAAATGTTCGGAGATAGCAGAGAGATAGATAGCTGCAAACACTGGCGGCTTGTATTGATTGCAGCGTCTCAGGGCCGGGAATAGACGCACACGATGCGATGACCCCCGCCTATCGATCAGACTAACAACCTCCGGTGCCTGATACAAGACCAAATCTAGTAATGAGGGACCCTTGTTTAACCCATTCTCGCGGCTTTCCGTGACGGTCCAACACTAAACCTCTATGGAAAATATGGACGACCCCCCCCCCCCCCCCCATAGAACAGAGTACATTATTACCTTCAAATAAACCTACCCGTGACCTTCAAAACTCACCAGCTGTAAATTGGGGCAGACTAATGAGCACTGTATTGCTATTATGAATGAGTAATAAAATGGCTATACGGACTCACTAAATGTGTGTGTAGTGTGAAAGAGTTGGCTAATTGCTGCTAGACCATAGGGTGAGGCATGAATAATGCTTATTTCCTCCCCATACACACAAGGCGTCCTGCTAACAGAAAGTTGCTCCACCGCTATTCTATGACCTTCATCAAACGCCTATTAATACGAACAGTTGACGCGAGCCATTTGCTTTGGACCCATGTACATTCGTTTCTAGTTGAAGTGCAGTAGGTTATTGTTCCTGATACTACTCGAGTATCTAATAATGTCTATAGTGTATAGTTTGGTGCTAATGACTGAGCTAATAGCAAAACATTAGCAGCTTTATAGTTCTCCAATCCTAGTAGTCGTGTTACTTATAACAACTGCACGTTTTACACGCCCAACATTTAAGAGATCAAATTTAAAAAAAATAAAAAGTGAATAATATTCATCTAAGAACGAACATTTTTTTTATAAAAAGAAAATTGAAACATAAAATAATTGTAACAAAATGAATACAGATTGAAATCAATACGATAGTTATAAAGTATAGTTCTTAAAAGTGTATCCAATGGCCAAGCCCCTCATTTATTTTTTTAAACGGGTCTAAGCCATTATAAAAGATATTGACAGGGATTTTTTTCCCCAACACAGCGACAATCTCAGACTGGGCAGAGTATCGATTCATGGACCAGCTATCATTTTCTCTACAGAAATCGATAGAGGCTCTCGGTAAGTAGACAGCCTAGGTGGGGAGAACATCCTACATGTCCAAGTGTGTGTCCAGCAGAGGCAATCGCTAGGTCCTGTGCTATCTATCTACTTTCTGATATACAAACAAGGTTGACTTTTGGAGCCAAGCGTGTCACTACAACTACCATTGTTACCTAGAAGGGGCAATCTCTACAAAGTGAATCATGATCACATTTATACAACACTTGGGCTCGTGTCTAGCAGCGGTGGAAGTACGCAGTTGCTGGGTGATAGAGCAATATTGCCATGGCTTATTTCACTCGGGAGACTTAAGCTAGAATCATGTCAAATGTAGACTATGAAATGACAAGAGACAAGTGGTCACGAAAGGGTTTCGTATCTTAAAGCTTTATATAGATACCAATGCAAACACTGAGTCTGAGCAGTGCCAATGGGACTTGAGAAAGGGGGGGGGGGGGGGGGGGAAGCTTACAATAACTGAGTGCATGCATACATTCAGATTATGTGATACCTGTGCCTTTAAATTACATCAAAATATTTACAAGTAGACGTACTTGATGTTTTTTTTTTCAAGTATCCATAACACTTTACCTAACCCCAGCCCTAAATCAAAACTTGAACCCAATATTTAGCAGTTTAATTATGTTTTGTTATGTCTACGTTTTCATTAAATGTATTGTTACCGTTAACTTTTCACCTATATTATACGGCAAATTATAAACAATTCACAAACAATGCAAGCCAATTAGTTACAGAAAACTGTGTGAGTCTTGGCATTCATGTGTGTTGTGATTACATGTAACGTAGTTCCGCTTTTTCATTTCACACAATGCTATTTCAAGCATAAGGGCTAAGATGTGTTTATGCATTGCTTATGTTTGCCGTATTACCATAATAATACAAAGACCTAACAGCATTAACGTATTCGGAAACAGGTCATGCCTTACCCCATTTGACATTTTATATCCAAGCAACTTTTCAATGAATATTCAGTTAAAAACTATAAAGACAAAAAACAAATAGCCATAATACAGCAGCAGCTCCATTCACATACAAAACTGAATCTTTTAAAACAACTACATTACCAACTAGAGGTAGTTGAAAATAACATTTCGCACTTAAGTGTTGTATGGTGCAAGCTGGTTGGTTCACAAATGCGAATGTGAACGGCGTGCACGCATTTTTTTTTAAATTGGTTGTTGCAGTAGATATTGTAGAGGGGTTTAACATTAAAGACGAGGGATTCAGCAACTGTAAAAAGAAACTCTAGATCTTTATACAACAGATTCAGAAGAGGTTAATTTTAGACAATTAGGTTTAAAAACACACAAATTGAGGAGATTTGAAAAACATCACAATAGGCATTATTTCTTTCAGATAAACACTGTAATAAAAATAGTCCTGATTTTTTGTTAGTGTACTCATAAGCTTCAAGTAAATAGCTGAAACTATTTACTTGCAAACATGCATTCATGTAGTGAATGTAAACAGAATTTATCGCAACAAAGCATTGATCTGTAACAAATTTAAGGTATTGTAAAACACAAGATTGTAAATGCTCATCTCCATGTCGAACACGTTTATTGCTGTTCCAGTACACGTTAAATGTCTCGTCGTGTCTGAACACTATCAGCTTGAGCACCTTGTTATCCACCTGTTCGTAAATTCAAGCTCACGTTAAAAAAGTCAACCGCCAGATAACAAAACCATCTAGCAAAATCGGTTTCAAAAATTGATCATGACATTTTTTAAAACAAGAGCATTTTTTTAAAAAAAAAGGTAGAATACTCACACAGAAGAAGCTATCCACATACTATATTGTAAGTTCCCAAATGTAATAATTACGCACACAAAACCTATAAAATGTGAAATGGTTTGAAGAGATGCGTCAGTTTCTGCACTCAGTGATAAACGTTCAACATAGAATGTATCCAACAACAAGTGGCTGTCTTTGAAAGAAAAGAAAAAACAGTTCACTTGACTCAATCCACAAGCTAGCTAGCACAAACTAAAGTTGGATGGTCAAGTTCTATATGGTGCTAGCAATAAGGCAAGACATGCCATCAACAGACCAATGCAGAAGGCAATCTTGCTCAATAGGGAGGCCTGTGGAAGCGGATGACTAAGGCCTGATGCAGTGGAACCACTATGTGGATGACGACGATCAAGCCGAGCAGAGAGGGCAGACACCTAGAAAAGTAGAATTACTATGGCGGCGATGACGTAAAGGGGAAGGGGGTGTCTTCTGAATCAGCCGGTAGGACCTCCTCCCCCGTATCAATCAAAACACAAGCAAGTCATTAGTGTGTTCGTCAGTGTGCTCGTAAGTGCTGAAGCGAAAAAGAATTGAGAGAACGGAGGAGTAGCGTATCTGATGCCGGGTGGGCTGGGCAAGGCGGTTTCGCCAGCACGCGTAGTGCTATTGGCTAGCCCACGACTATTGATCATATTCCCCCCTCCCCCTATCATCTAAGGTTAGATGAAATTACTTCATACACCGCCGTTGTTTTTTAACTCAACTTACATTTATCTAAATTCAGTTTGTAAGGAAAGTGGGGCGGGTTTGTGTCAATTATTTTTACTGGTCAATAAAGAGAAAATGTGTTGTGGAGCGGGACTGACTACAACTACAACACACACCCAAATCCCTAGGCCGATTTGAAACAATGACTGCAAAAAGGTTGTGGAAGAGAGAAAACAAAAAGGCAAATGAATATTTTTGTTCCAACAAACGCTGGCTATGGCTCACACAGGATGTCATTACGTTACAATAGGTGGGGTGCTGTTGGCAGAAAAAATTACGCCATAGACAGTACCTCGGGGAGGAGAAGCGCGGGAGCTTCACGTGAGGAGAAATTATGCTGAGTTTATTACCCTTAATTTTCACTGTAGCTGGCTAAAGAGATTTCACCAAGTGCTAATTTAAAAGGTTTGCATGTTCTGATAGTTATGTGCAATGCAATTTGCCTAGGCTACTAAGCATCATTCAATATTTAAAAAATAAAATCGACATTTTCATTTATATATTTTTTTACAACACATCACTTAGGAGTTTATGTTGGGCTACATGTGCTTGCCATAATAAAAAGAATGTGTCCATTAAAATCTTTAGATTGGTGTCGATGTTTAAAACAATTATGTATGCATGTATTGTGTTTGATGAAATTAAATTTACGTAGTATTGTTTAAGCAGATATACAATGAAAAAGAATATTTTCTTTTTTTTTTTAACACACGCAATTTTTATAAAAAACTGTAGACTAAGGGCAATAACTCGTCAAACGTTAACATCGTTTAATGAAATCAGTAGTCTTACTTTTTTCAGCCTTTTAATTACAGTTTTTTTTTTCCAACTAAAACTGATTTACTCTAACTTCCGATAAACTTTCAATATTTAGTTTTAAATATGGGTTAGCTTTTATTTCGTAATATTTTTTCAGCATTATTCAAAATGCTTTATGCAATGGGTAGTTAAAAACATTCAGTTAGCCTGTGTTTCTTTAACGTGGTTTTCATGAATGCCAGTCTATTAAGTCGAGGTTGCGGACCAGCAGCTTTACAGACAAGATATATGTAAACGTGCGGGAGATAGAAAAAAAAAGGTGGCTTGAAATCCAATTTGTATTCTGCCCCTGGAAACTGCAAGGTATTGGGAGAAGAAAAAAACACCGGCTGGCCGGCCGTATTTTATAAAATTCGTCACAAGAAAGGAAATCAATTCAAGGTTCACTTAGCCAGGCTGTACTGACCACCGAAGGACCGTAATACGAACATGAGATGGTTCTTTATAACGTACCAGCCAGTTCATCAACACCAGCAAGTTTCATTAGTCAGCGATACGCCCACTGCTGGTTAGACGAACTTTGTAACTAACATTTTGTTCGCATCAAACAATGACTAACACATGCACTGGGTAAGGCTGAATATAGCTTGGTGCCTAATCAGAGTGAGTGGGTTGTGAGTACTTTCACATCACTAAGGCACTAGACTTCAAACACTAAACATTCAAACAAAAGCTACCGTTTTCATCACCAGAGCTCTGAACAGCACGCTTTAAAATAGCTTCTGTCAAACGAATGTGTAGTGCGAGACATAATGTTTAAAGGCTAGCGATTCATCTTCTGTTGACAGTGGTAAATCTATAAAATAGTAGATAATGTCAGTCTTCCATTGATTTTTTTTTTTATCCAGCAGTGGATGCGCTTTAGGGAATGAGAAAAATAAAGGGCTTGTGAGCAAACAGTTGAATTGTGTGGCTGGATGGCCTGCTGTTTGTACTGCTACTTGAATGATAAGCTGGCCAAGGTAGTGTTGACTGACAAATTAAGTCGCCTTACATTTTAGCGGCCTAAGTGTATGTGGCGACCTGTTGTATAGCTAGCGGACACGCGTTTAGATAAGATACAAACAACTGATTTGTCAAATACTTACCTCCTCTTAAGACGATGGAATTTCAACTATGTTTTTTTTTTAAATCGAGGATACCAGCAAGATTACGTAAGCAGACAACTCGCTGGAAATGTTTTTGATATTAGCAGTTATCACGCCTTTATCAGCGGAGAACACGAAGAGACAAACAGTACACATCGTTCCTTTACTTATTTTTATAATGCGAATACAAATGCTTTGGGAATAAAATACGCTATATAGGATGGCGTGCTAGGAAAGAAATAAAAAAATCTATGACAATAAATGTGTATGATTTTTCTTTAACATACACATTGCACATACGTCATTGCACTAAGGCCCTTCTATAGCTATATTTATTCCATAGATATTGTCACCGATGTTAAATCTTAAACGTTACTGATGTAAGTAAATGCTTAAAGGCAAATGACTATAGCTCATTGAGTCACTGTATCGCAGATTCATAAATCAAAAAAGTTGTAAATTGAAAAGATTTCCCTATAAAATGTTGCATTTTGCTATGGGCATCTGCAAAACAAAGTCTTATAATTATCTATTTTGGACAAACACTAATCTTTCTCGTGAGAGAATAGCGGTTCAATGAATATAAATTCAGTTCAAGCCTTACGAGCGCAGATAAATATACCGATCCACTTTAGCACTTATTGATTTCTCCATGTTGGTGTGCTTGTACGTGGAGGGAATCTATTTTATACTCGGCCATTACGGCCTGAGCGAGGGGGAATAACACGTCTATGTTGAGATTCTGTGGCTTATTTTCTTTCAAGATAACACTTTTCAATATACGTTTTAAATGATGAAATTAGTTTTCCGCGTTGTAATTCAATGTAGAATGTTCAACTAAAACTTTAATACAAATTTGAAATAGGTGATAATTTTTAAAAAATACTGTATTTGAATGTCATTTTTTTTTTATATTTATTTTAAACGGAACATGCAAGACGCACATAGAGACAACACTGTCAGTGAAAAAGATGGCACAGAGTAGCAGACATTGCTCACACTGGCACTAATGTCATGTCATATGTCATATAGAGAGGCGAGGGTGGGGGTGGATCTGATAATGTCCCGCAGCATTAAGTTTTAATTACAACCAGAACTGACAAAAACAATTAGAAATAGAAAGTGTGTTTACGTTTCATTGCATAAACATGCAAGAAAGGTGTAATTTGAAGCTCGATTATATATTCTATACAGAAAGGAATGGCCCAAGTTAAAACCAGAGGTCATCAAGTTCAGGTAAAGGCCAACTCCCAATTATGCAAAAACTCAGTTGTAAACGAACGTTTGATGATCATTAACACAATAACAAGTTTGCCAGCTAAATTTTTCATGGGTGAACGATAATTAATAAAATCGTACGTGCAAGCACACGTGTAAGATAAAAATAGCCTTGACATTTCATGCTTGTACAAGCACAGTTATAGAATTTTATCAGCCAACTCTTCCGATTTTTGTGGCCTTAAATACGACTTTTAAAATTTATATATAGATAACTTTTGATTCAGTACAAGCGGGTTGGGATTTGCAAGTGGAGGGGTTGTAAACACTTTTTAAAAAGTCTTTCAATCAGTGAGTAACATAAAATGTTAAATTAATCAGTTTTAATAAGCTCAACACATCTTACATAACGAATTGAGTTCGTTGTAAATACAAGCCATAGTACCTGGACTTTCAAGTATTCTAAAAAAAATATTTCACTTTCTGTTTACTTTCTGCTGAAGAAAATTTTGCGTGGCTATGTGCCTTGACTTATATTTTTTCTCTCTTAAAACTCCATGTACAACATACACAGACCCAGCTAAACTAAGGTTTCTTAGTCACGGCCAATAAGTAAAGTAAGTAAAACGAGAATGGATGAGAACGGTGAGAATGGATGGTAAGAAAGAAGGTGAATGCTGGAAATGGAACCCACAAGTTAACAGCATTATCGACTTTGTGGGCAACGTTTTTTCATCAGTATTTGTAATCGATTGGGTTGCTTCCCTTCCACGATGGCTGATGTCAAAGGAGGACAACCCAATTGGTACAGTTGGAAATCCAGACCAATTTACTGATATTTTTTGTGGGGTTGGGGAGATGGTTACCTTAGAACTTGATGCTCACAGTATACCTATACAATCGCAAATCTAAGGGAGAAGTAATGGTATAAATATGGATTAACGTGTTAAAGGTGTAGGATTATTTTCTTTAAAGCCTGTCTTCTCTGAGCTACCAATAAAATTAGGGGGTTAGAACATTATTAATATATTTAAGTTAAGGTGTTTAATTGCATATATAAAAATGCAATATGAGCCTTAATGTACATTTGGAATAAATTTAATACTTTTGCTTTTAATTTATTGTAATATTATAAATCACTAAGCACGATTCTTCCCCCCCCCCCCCTCTTTGTCTTACCTTGAATAATGATTTACTCTTCACTTTATTGTTGATTAATTAGAAACTCTCAACACAAAAAAAAAAACTCCGAAAATGTTTGGTAAAATAAAACCAACAAACCAAATTATTTTTAAAGACCCTCTGGGAAAAAACAACAACCCAATGACCTATAAGCTAAGAATTTAGCTGTCGTAAGACTTCGCCACAAGACATTACAGAATGGAGAAGTCACACATAATCTATAGCATGGGGCTTTTGATGGTTTCACCAGGGCGTCCTAATCTCAGGTCTACTTTTACAGGGTTTCCTCTTAGTTGAGCGGTAAAGGGGGCGGGATCGCCTTGATGAGCCCAGGGTACAAATACATGCTATTTAAAGAACAAACACGCCGACTTGCTTCATCTGCTCACGTGAGGTGTGAGCGCTGTGTGGTGTAACGCGCAGGTAAGACGTTATCGCTACAATATGTCAACGTTTCAAACACTAACTTATTGCTCAGAATAAAAAGGGCGCAAAACTTACCTAGAGCATAATATGACTATGAGTACAATGAAATGAACCTGGAAAGATAGAGAAAAAAGAAGTGATTTTAAAACAGGGAAGGAATACTACGATTTCTAAATATAAAAAAATTATCTCCCCTAATTGTTTCATATTCCCCCGCCGTTTTTTCCGTTTTAACGATTTTATGGTCTGTTGATCTTACTAAACAGACAACCCCACTTTAAACAAGGTCGTCGAGATAGTCAACATTGTGCTTGAGGTGGTAGGACCAGAAGAACCACCGCCACACACTGCAGCACGTCTATTCTCGTTTCCAACACTCAATGTTTGGATTAGATTGTGTAACCGAATCATAACTTGTTTCATTCTACAATGATTTATTTATAGCTACTGGGTTCAGGAGAAATATTTGTGGTCTTTTTCATCTGAATGAAACGAAAGACGAGTTAAAAAAGTGTAAATAGTAGTGTCAGGCACACCCCCACAATATGGATGACTGTACAACTAGTGGAAATATTTTCACCAGCTCTAGAATGTGTCACGGAATTTTTAGTGGTAAACAAAAACAGCGATTGGTATATAAGAAAGCTGTGTAGCTATGGCGGTGGAACTCTAGTGACGGGACTGTTAGTTTGGTTTACATTATGTCCGTTCCATACACCTTTTAACAAATATATTTTAAGTAAACATTGTGAATTAACATAAAGGGGATTTTTTAACAAACAAACCAAGTAGCAAAACAAGGTCTGAAACCAGTTACACTAATGCACTACTTAAAAAAGCAAAGCTTGTTAGTGTTTTAGGAAGCCAATTGATACAATGGTTTGTATTACTATAACGCAATCAAGAAAAATGCAAACTTAAGATACATACAGTATACATCAGAAAACTAGATTCAGATGTATATAACGTCGCCAAGAAAACAAAAATGTAGTAAGTGTCCTTATACAACAAACCAAGCCAAACCCTACCGGATTGTAAACGAAACAGTTAGGGCAAGCCTAACAGCTTATTGTTGCAAAGATCTCCGCCATTACGCTAAGGCTATTTGTAAACGTAATTCTAAACCTACGCCCTGACTAACACACTGAAGATGTGCTTAAGTAACATATAGTCCCGCCTACTTACGGCTGAAAGACAATTTGACCCCCACCTGTAAGCAAGAGCATTCATGCGGATCGGGTTTAATTACTTCATTACAGTTACTTGAGTTACTGTCAAGCATTTTGTAAACAATATTTTAATATTGTTTTATAATTCAACGTGAATTTAGTTGATGCCGGTAGTTATTAATAGCCTACTTCTATACATCGAAGCTCTATACTATCCTGTAAATGGCCTTGTTGATGTTTCTCAAACTGAGGTGACCGACCCTCTAAGACATGACAATTAGTTATAAGGTATTTCTTCGTAAAAAACGGCATGCATGTTCTTTAAAAAAAAATTAAATAATTATATTGTATTTAAAAAAAATAACCCTAGTGTATTTAAACCAGCTTGAAAAGACAAGCCTAGAGTGTGTGAAGAAAGACTGCTACATTACTAGCATGCTAGATTGTGACACGTTAGAAACTAAACAACACACAACACTCGCTAAAAGATGTGTCAATCCAAACACCATACACCATGCGGCTCTAAAAATAGACGCGTTGTTTAAAAAGTGACTCATGGTTATTTCGTGCTAAGAAGCTTGCAAACGCTTTCCCCTTCGGCACAACATAATGCTTATTTTCTATAGCCAAAACTGCACTGCACCATTAAGCAAGTTTGATCATATTGAGAGCCAAAAGAAATATTACGGATAATCAGGGTTATTTTTTTTAGGACTAAGCAACAGGTTTGGTATGGCATATGGTAAGATACACGCACTAATCTCGGAGGTTTACACTAGTTGTTCTAGTAACTGAAAGGAACACGACTTGGCTAAATTCCAGATTTTCACCTTTGTTTTCCTTTCTAAATATTTACGTTTTGGTTGAGTTCAATAAACCTAGTGCATTTTGCGGTTTTAAAAAGAATGTACGCACACAAGATTTCAAGCCGATACACCGTAATTAACATATCCAACTGAGAAGTGATTACAAGTAATTATTAGGATGGCGTATTATCTCTTCACGTGATCGTAATTCACTTGAACGTCTCACCGAGCTAAACACATGTTTGAACAGCTTTAAGGATGCGGCGAGCAGGACGAGAGATGGTACACGACTAATTTACTGCATACAGGCGGAGACCTCAGCCTACACACAACAGATAGTCAACAGATCAACCAATTAACCAACTCAATTTGAAACATAAGACGAAATCATTTCTTCCAGGATATAATTATGACCCTATTTTTTTTTAAAAATGGGGTGAAAACATGATGCCTTAGGGACGTTTAAAATAGAACCAGTACTGAATACAACGCCTATGGAGACGACCGGCGGGGTGAATCCAGATTTCATCTCCTGTTTAGCTTATATTCACCCTGTGATTAATGCAAGATGTGTAAAGAAATACCCCTAGTCTAGCGACGATAAGACCACGAACAGGGCCCTAAGTAAACACCGTAAATCCTTTATAAAGTTCTTGAGAATTAAAAAAAGTGTACTATCGCGTGGGCTTTTTCCATCCTGCAATTTTTAAGAAAACCCGAATAAGTGAATTGTAACTGAAAAAAAAAATCCTATTGGTGACAGTGTCTAGCATGACGAAAGATCTAACCAGAAAGTGTTATTAAATGAACTGCACAAAAATAAATCATTCAAATATAATGCTGTGAATTGCGTACTACATTCAAAGAGCCATGCATTATGTGCAGACCGATGGGAAAGTCTATGGGCGAGTAAGATTCTACAAGTGGAAAATTGGTATCAGACACATCAAATAAAATGTCGGGAATCTCGGAATATCTTAAGCTCCGATCGATTTTTATCGATTTTCGGACAAGGGTGGTGGAAAAGAGCCAGGGGCAAAGACTTTTTTTTTTGTTGAGTCATTTAATGATCTGAGAATATTAGCTTTGTGAGTAAACACAGGCCTATGTACAGCTCTAGGATCGGCAAGTTGTGCACTTGCCTACAGTGACAATGGGTGGAGCAGAGCAGAATCAAGTCAAACGTTGGATCAAAAGATCAACAGTGGGCTTGTATTCTGGTTTGTACTCAAGTTATCCCTACTTGATTTAGTGGGAGAAAATATTTCCAAAAGTTTTAGTAAATAAGAACAAGTATGTCAAGCTGTATAATTCTTGTATGATTCTTACACAACCACAGTATATCAAACTAGCTTTTAAGTTTTACTTTTTCTTAAAGCATTGCCTAACATTGGGCTCTTCCAAAGTAAAGAGTGTTAGATTGTTGGTGGTAATATGACATTAGATAAGGGCAGGTTTGGGGATCAGTGTAAGGATTAGGGCTTTGAGTCTAGTTGAGATAGGATTTCTGTTTATTTTAGCAAGTAATAGTTTTCAGTTTACAATTAGTAACTAAACAACCTTTTTTTAAACTATTAATTAAAGAGGCACTATTATTACATGAAAAATCCCCATCCACCCCATCAGTTCTAGGGATACAAAAGATAGACTAATGCTACCATTACACTACTTACAGCTGTAGTGAGACCAGAAACCACTAATAACCACTTATAATGGCATACAGCTACTCCCATCTTAGTAATATAACCATATACTACTAAAGTACATTCTAAATAATGTAAGAAAAAGTTGTCCTTATTTAGGTCTGGGGTGAGAAATGAAGGTTAATATTCTAAGTACTGAGTTTAGATAAAAGAAGTATGCACTCTTAGAAGAAATAAAATGTGTCGCACTTTATCATTAGACAACAAGATGATGGGAAGGCTGACTCCAAAGATTTTATCAATAGCAAATGTGAATCACATAAGGTAATGTTTAACCCAAACTCCTATGACATGACTAAGGACTACTAAATGAAACATTTAGCTAATTAGAAATGCCCGTCTGGTTCAACCATGAACAACTCTGCTATAATGTCATTCCCTTCCAAAAGATTACAAGAGAAAGTGGATAGTGAAAAGTCACAGCTTATTAAATTTCACTGCATGTGTATCTAATTAATTAGACACAAGTCCATGGTCTATTGTCGTAAAAAAGACAATGATACCAATGAACCCTAGTACATTGTATATTACACATCAAATGTACTATAAATTGCATGGGATATGTTATTATCTTTATTTTAAAAAAAAACAACAGTGAATGTCCAGATAATTTTTACCCCTAGGCTGTTAGGATTTCACAACACAAAGTTTTAATGGACCATAGTTCACAGACCTTAGTTTATATCACAACAACACAGGAATTGGAACATTTGGGAGGGGAGAGGGGTGTCTTTAAGTACATGCAGCAGATCAATACATACAAGGTGACTAAATACTAGGTGCATGTAATGCTTCCTGTACTACAGAGGGGGAGAATGATTGAAGCCAGATTAAAGTTACACAAATACAAAGTACAATTTATTTAAATCTAGGCTAATGAGAACCTCGATTTTCTCTTACTAGGATTAGTATGTTACAAGATAATCATTTAATGAAAACTTAATCTTTTAATTTACTAAGGCTTTATTTTAATTAAATAAATTTGTTCCCCGTTAGTTAATTTATATTTTTTAGTATGTTGTAAAAACAAAATAAAACACAGGCTTACTTCTTAAACTGAGCAGAGCAGCAGAAAATCCTAATAGCAGTGTATCTCCTTACAGGCCAGGAATTCAACAGCAGCCAGGTAGAAAATACCTCATAACAATGTGATGTAATGTGTGTGAAGAGTGAAGCAGTTGACAAACCCTGGGTCCTTTATGATGTAAAGGCTGTGTAAACGTCTATAAAGATGGTCTGTTTGTCAGGGTACCATCCTCACAAAATCTGTTGGGAAAAAAAAAACATGATAGAATTTTTATTTAAACCATTAAACAAAATATATAAATATCTAATCAAGAGATGGGTAAAAAATTAATTAAATGGCACAAATCTAAATTTTCAAAATAATGAAGACAACTTTAACAGAATCAATGAGATCCACAGAAATAGTACTAACAACAATAACCACTGCTTATCTGAAAACTAACCAAGTTAATAATATCCGACCAAACATAGGGAACACAATCACACAAGTGCTAGAGTAAAACTACTACAACTTTAACAGACATCCGAATAAGAACACAGATTTTATTATTCTAGTATATGTATTTTTTTAAAAAAGGGATCAAGTTCCACAGTAATAAAACTATTTTTAAAATATGTCCCAGATTTTATCTTAAACAGAAGCATAACTGATAATTTTAATTTAACTCAAGTAGTAATAAAAGTGTATTTTTAGATAACTTGTACAAACAATATGATAAACATTATGATCTATCTAGAAATAGACTTATAGGTTGCACACAGTAGAATTTAAAATAGCACTTAAGCTATTGAGGCTTAGGAACATAATCTAAAAATAAAGTACTTTACAGTGTACTGTAAACAGACTGAAGTATGGACACAACACTAGACAATATAGAGCAGATTGCTTTACAGGATACATTTTTCCTATCTCTCACATCAGTGATAAGGAATCAAGCCATAAATTATTGGACGAATGTGAAATTTATAATCAAGCCAGAAATGGCTTTTATAGTTTACCTTCTGGAAATTAGGAGGATAGTGACACTACTTTAACTATTTATAGTATATTATAGTTCAACTCAATAGCAAATGCAATTCTAGAAGCAGGATATTTTTGAAACAGTAAATTAAAAACTGCTATTTCTGGTAATCAAATCAATGGTGAACTTAACTAACCATATGTTTCAGTCAAAAACTTGTCAAAAAGCATCAGAAATATAACATAACTGTAAATACTAAAGGCAGCCAAACTGGCCATACTCTTGTCAATTATATTCTGTCCCACAAAAAAAAACCTTATGAGCTACAGATTTTCTCTTTAGTACACAAGTAGCCCTCTCAAAAATCATTAGAAATACCCATCATATCTAATGAGTACTCTTCTGGCATTGTAGTGTCAGGCTATCTTGGCTCGAAAAATGTGTTAGAGACTGTCATTTTTTTTTGGGGGGGGGGGGGGGGGGGGGGGGGGGAGGAGAGACAGTGGGAACTGGGCAATGGAACCATGTTTAGTTATTTCGTGGGTGTTCTTTTAGGAAAATCAATGAAAACTCAAATGAAATGAGGAAAAAATTGTGTATGGGAATGGCTCATAGACAACACAGTAAACAGCACTTTGAAGTGTAACTATAGCTATTTTGGCTATTAGAATACACGTGGTTAATGTCATTAAAAAAAAATTGTGTAGCGATGGATACCCAGTTCATTAGGATATGTATGGTTATCTCTAGCTTTAAAAAAAGAAACGTGTAATCAAACTGTAATTTATTTAGCCTGAATAAGCATTAGCCCAATACAACGAAGTATCCAATCGATTACATCTCCGTGTCATTGAGAAAAAAACAACACATCGAGCTTGCCCATGACTAAAATTGATGAAGAACGGGTGAACTATCTAGGCTAGGCCTAGGGGAGCTACATATTGCGAAACCGACCCGGTGACTAGGGCCTATGCTTTGACGTCACTGCGCGGTGACACTTAACCCTTTTCTAGAGAAGAGGACATGCACTGTGACCTCTTTCACAAACACACACACACATCAATGAAGTAAAGCTATATCTAGCCCACTTCAATACAGTGTGTGACGTCGCAGATATTAAAGTTAAGCGTCAAGAGGGGGGGGGGGTGTAGAGACTATAATAAACGATCTAAAAATAACCAGACTACAACCTGACTAGGACAGCCCTATGTACGCGGCTGATTTATTTCTACGTTTTACATTTCAGTTACGACATGCTCGGGACACAGGACACCTAATCTATTTTTGACCACACTACGGCCAATGTTAGATTAGACAAAAACCGATGAGGCAATAAATAGTGAAGAAAAAACTACATACCACCAAGAAGAGAGGAAATAAGGCAAATAAAACATTGGAGAAGCATGCGAACACAGCCGGCGTTGGAAGCCAAACTACAGGGTTTATCGACGATTGCTCTTTGATCGATAAATCGCCACGGCATTTGTTTCTAGGGGTTGGTCTTTCTTCACACAGCATCAACTTACTGCCATTGTTTTTATAACGATGCAGCATCAATTAGACATGAATAAAACAAGGCCAATTTAAGGAAACGGGGCTTTCTTTTTTTTACAACACCCACACTAAAGTAAACAAGATTAGACAAAACGAACACGGATACAGCTGTTCAACTGAAACTTGTCTAAAAGTAGCGTTTTTTTAAACATACGGTACTTAAACGTGGAATCAAATAAAACAAGTATGTTGTTGACAGGCAACGTATAGGGGACGGGGGAGGGACGGGGAAGCATTCACCGCAGCAGCTTGTACCATAGTTGCTTTGCTAATTAATGGAACCTGAATATTTGATTCATTAATCAGACTTTTAGTGTAGGTAACAGATGACCCAATCATCAATCTTTATGCACGCCTAGAATAACCATCCGATGCAAGCAGCAGCAGCCTCAAATGTGCTGGTGAAAACTACTTTATCTGAAGCTGATAAATGGGCAAGAAAGGAAAGATTAAAACGGTTCAAACTGTTCACACAACGCTGTGAATCGGGGTCTTGTTGTTTCAACCGACGATATAACCCACAACTACGTCACTAGTCACGCAAGCCAATCAATAGCCAGCAATAAACTAAACGACACTTGCGGTTATACCAATCGTTAAATTCGATTCTTTCCGCAACATTAGAACAATACTAATCAGTAAAGGAGAGAGTTGCATTAGAGCTTTTGTTCCGATCCCACTAATAGTGTAGTGCGAGACTACCATTTTGTTTGAGGTTATAACCCTAACTGCTTGAAACAATGTTGCAATACAAGACTGAATGATACATTGAATAACAAAATGCATACAAGTCTTTTAATTGTGAAGTTGATCCTGCACGGAACCAGTCACCACCAAAGTGGTTTCTTGGGCTGCATTGAGAAGTAGCGCTCTACGGCACTGACACTAAATAAAATAATAATTTGGCTTCATTTACTTGAAACAAAACGAATGAAAACAGCACCACTTTTTAACAACAAGAAAAACAGACAACTAAGGCCCAAGTGATCGATACTGAATATATTCAAGCCCGACGGCATGTGAGTGATATAGTCACGTGCCATGTCAATGGCTACGACGGTTACTACAATGTATAACTACAGTTACCGAATTATTTACATTATATAATGATGAAGCGAATAGGTTTCTAAAGTTTAAGTGTTTAAAAAACACTTCAGAACAGGAAAAGAATTGACTACATAAACAATATAAAGGTTATTTGTTGGAATATGGACTAGACGCCAGAGAGTGGGCAATGACAAGTGTAAACGTCAATACTTGTGTTAGCACCAACCATACAGAGCTTTGATTAAAGTTTATTTCCACTGAAAAACTTACCCTCTTCTAATATGTTACAAAACCTATCAAATCAACAAAATAAAGAGTTGATCAGTCTATTTATATATATTTTTTATCAGCTAAAAACAGTTCATGCAGATAATGCAACTAATCATAGCCAACTGCATCTACACTCCAACCCCGTATGCACTGAATCTTGACAGCACCCCTAAATGCACATAACTTTAAAAACACCCAAATGAGCTATTGTGTACCTTAAAGTACATAATGTATCGCTTACAGAATATAATACACCCATTCTATACAAGGCCACCAAACAAAGGCCCACCTGCGGTAAAATAAGTCGACACACAAAGACGGACGAGTATTATTAGCATGTTTAATACGCTGGCTTAATGTATCGTCAGTGTCTCTATCAATTTCCACTTAACACATTGACCTTACGCCTTCCCAGACATCCACTAACACCAAGTGTTTTCATTTGCATCTAGTTTCCTATTGTTGATAATTAATAAAGATATATTTATAGTACGCAAGCCTTGGCAGGGGCAGGAGCGGTAGCAAGGTGAAACAGGATTGGTACCAGTAACTTTCCTCTTCGGTTGCCTAATGTTAAATTTGTATTATAGAGTACATAACACCGAAACAAAAAGATAAAAACAGGAACGCCTTCAAAATAGTGTGATACATAACAGGGGTAAATCAAAAAACGAGACATGGCCCCCACTAGTACACGGGTCTCACGTGATCCCGACCACAAGCGTCACTCTGACATTCAAAACATCCTTATCTGTAGAAGGGTGCCAAGACTAACATATTAGTGTAGCGCATACAAAGGTCTATGGCTTCTCCAAAATGTGCCTGACTGATGCAACAGTTACTAATATATGAAGCCGGGACATATTTTCGACTGGCCAAAGCTTTCAGACAGGACAAGAACGCGTGGGGCTGGGTAGCTGGAATAAAACTGTCGGTTGCCATTGCCAACACCGTGGGTTAGTTTAACGCAATAATAACCCACGCTTTCGTAATAGATGAAAATAATCGGAATAAAGCGAGCATAATAAAGCAGCGATTGTTTGAAGATAGTGAGACAAATCTTCTGGCAGACACAAGGATAGAGATGCTCTGCCAGCTCCGATCAATAATAATATTCAAATGAAATCAGCTCATGGGAGGCTATCAGGGCTCGTTTACTCACGGCCGCTGATTTACTCCGATAGCCAGTGAGTTACTGTCTGCTAGAGGAACCAACTATTTCAACAGTACAGTGCACGTGTCGCACGCGTGCTCAGATAACGGGAGCAGATAATGTACCCGAAACCAAACATTTTAAACTCGTTACCGCCATAAGGCTCCAGCAGAATAGCTGTGCTTGAAATAAAACAAGCACAGATGCAACTGAAATGAAACTCGGAGATCGTGTTCGAGCCTGACATTCGCTCGCGCCTGCTTCAACTTGTGATTGGAAATAAACTCAACTTGTATGTTGCACGTGAGCGCGCGACAGTGCATCGGCGATACAGTACGGCAGACCAAGGCCTGGTTAAACAACGGCACATGACTCGAGTATTTGTGCATGTGATAAACATGTTTCTAATAGCGCGAACCTCTTAGCGGCATGGGAAAAAATGCCACTGACAACACGCGTCAGATGAGATCTAGACTTGTTCACATGAAGGATTATATAAACAAAGCTCGAGGGGGTAACACCAACAGTGTTTTATGTTCGTGGCCATTTTTTGTAAGACAGTACAACAGTATCACATTTTATAGATGTCTACCGAACAATTAGATTCAACAAACTGACAGGCTCTACGTTCGTGGGTTGTTTTTTTCCCCATTTAGTAAAGAGATTTAACACATACAAGTAATATGTAAGCTAGTTGGTGAATAATACAATATCAATAAAGCTGGGAACCAAGGTTTTATATAATAAAAGTTCATAGTCTGTGTATGCTTTTTTTATTCATTTTACACCACTGATTTAAACGTGTTTTTAATAGGCCTATCTGAACGTTTCAAAATCTAAGTAAATGTAGTCAGTTTTAAAAACAGCAAGTGGCCAGGGGAGGAGCAAAGGGCATGTTTGTTAACCTTTGGCCCGCTAGTGTAGTCAACCCCCTTTTGTGAGTGTAAGGTCCCTCTTCTTCTTTCTTCTATAACCATGGCAACGATTGATTTCTGCCCAGTATTACATGATGGGGGATAGACGCAAAGCAGGCTTGCCCAGCCCCTGAGCGCGCACACAAGTGTCTGCGTCCCTCTACCGTTGGTGGCTGCGTCACTGGTAAAGGAATGAGGACGGTGCCGCGGCTCTATTGATCCAAGTCTTCCAATAGATGTATACCACGGCTGGGGGCGCTTGCCTAAAATCAAAGCACTTTTTTAATGTTGGTTTTAATGGGGATTTCGACACACCGCGGAGCCTGCTCGTGGCGAAGCATGAATAACAGATACATTATGCGTCAAGCGTCAATCGATACACGCAAACATGTTACTGTTTAATGATACTAGCACACAGCACAATGCACAGACGAATTTAACAATTAATTGACAACAGATGGGTATACAAAAGGTTTCAACAAGTACAGATCGTAATGAGAGCCGCGGCGCTCTAAAAATTTCCGTCCATCCTTATAGAGATCGTATCATCACAAACCACCATTAAAGCTCCGAATGCCAAGGTTCACAACAGCCTAGTTAACATCAGCACAATCAATCAACAAATAGATTTTCGAGATAGAACCGATCAGCTCAGTTAAATCTTGGGTCTGATCCCTTTGCTGACAAACTCTGATCATGTTTGAGGCAGTGCAATCATAAATGCCTGGCCGGCTTTAAATGCTCAAGTATTTCCTTTCAATGCCAACAACAGGGCACGATGCTGGAGTGGAGTCAGATTTTTGTGAATTTGGTTATTATTTCTCCATGCTTGACAGAAACAGAGAAACTAACGGCTAATACAATAAATGGCAGTGTGCTTACAACAAATCCTAGTCGAAATACATAACGCAATGCAATCAAAAGTGGATATTTTTAGAAAATAACATTTGAAATAAGTAAATATTCTACTATATTTTGCTTTGTAGTTTCCAAAAACTCGGGGGTGGAATAGTGAGAAATATGAGTGGGGGATTATTAAATTATAGAAATGTATGCCCCAGGTACAAAACTTGTAGCTACGCCTCTGTGAGACCAGCAAATGAAGGTTATTAATCCACATCTTTCATCGTGAAAGGTACAAATTCAATTAATGTCTAATTTAATTGCTTCAGCATCATCCACACTTTGTTTAAATTGTTTATTTATATTAAACCCAAATAAAAGAACTACATTAAAGCCAGACAAATATAAAAAGCACACATTAAACAGCCTTTAAGGTAGATTTTAAATAAAACCACACAGGTTATAGCTGCAACTGAAGAAAAGTATTGCCATTTATATTATAAGCTTTGGGTTTGTGGCTAATCCAGTAACTTTCACTCACAGCTATTTCATTCAAATTTTTCAAAATATGACATAAGAATATGTAATTTTTAATCTAATTTTATATTAAATTAGTCCTTAAAATTAATTAAAAATAATTACCATATCCAATGACAAAAGTGAAAATAACAGTAAGAAGTACTTGCACTTGGTTGATCAGCAAGTTTACTATTGTGAGCTTTTTTCACTCCTGGGTAGACCACCAATATTAAGAATGGGCTGATTGTCTATTCTATATCAAAAGGTGCTGATCAAACATTTTAGTTATGTGTGGTGTTGAATTCATTCATTACTGGGGGGGGGGGGAGTAATTGTTTTTATAAACTTGAATATTGAATTGCTAATTAAACTATTAAAAGGCATATTTACTACAGAAATGTATAAAAATAAAACAAAAACCTTTATAATAATAAGATTATATTAAGCTTTTAAATAGATGCAAAGATAAAAAAAAATCAAAACAAACTTTGTTTATTTGATAAAAGCATTGATTGCTCATGAAATCTTTTGCACATGTTAGCGACTAATGCTTTTAATAAAAAACAAGTTTGCTTTAATCTTTAAAATTCATAGCTTATTAATATTATTAGGGTTTTTTATATTTGTGTCATTTCTATTGCCTACTAGCCGTCCTGAACAGGCCCTGAACTGGCCTCTGTAAAAAACCTATCCGTAAAGGACCATGGCTTGTGTGTTTATTAAGCAGCATATACCCAGCATGGACATTTGACAAAATAACACAACCCTAATCCTAACTCTAACTTTAGACTTCACGCTAACTTCAACCAACCAAAACACAAACTAAAAAACAAACACGAACAAAACACAAACCCAAACACTAACACAACCCCAAACACTAATGGAAACACAAAAAGAAAAACATTAAAAACACAAACCTAAACGCAAACAATAACAATGCAAAATTAAACGCGAACATGAACGCATAGTGCTCACATTATAACCCGGGGTTATAGCAATCGGCCTGGGCGCCAGCGGAAACACCTGATTCAACTTAGTAAACGCCAAACTTATCCATAGTCCGGCGCACCAAATAGCACTCTTTTTTTTTGGGGCGACGGAGGACGGCCTGGATTCAATTTAGTGAAGGACTATAGTAACCTTTCTTATCTATCACACTGTTTAAAATGAACGTAGGCGACATGCTCACTGGAAAACAACCCGTTTTTACCCACAGCTTATCACAATCTTTAAAATGAAAGTATGCACCATAGCACTCACAGGATAGCCCAGGGTGCCAAACAGCATCCTGCCGGGTGCTGGCTAACGCGTCTGATTCAATTTAGTGAACGACTATGATAGCCCCCCAGCTGGTCCGCAAACGGAAAGATAGAAGTAAACATAGAGGACATTTAGGAGCATCTTCTAAACTGATATAGATTTAAAATAATTAGTAAACAGTACATTCTGTGCATAAAATAAATAAATGGCTGAGTTAAAATATCTGTGTTTAAACTACCATATTGCACTTTATCAACATAAAAAAAAACTAATAAAAAGTATTTAAATTTTCACAATGTACTGTTGTGTTAAGGGAAGTAATTTTGTTTTGAGATCTACCAAGGAAAGTAATGGTACTGAAGGAACAAAGGGATGTAATTTGTACATAATTTTAATTTGTGAAGGTTGATACATTTTATTTGATTTTGTTCCTTCCACATTTCGTTAATTAAAATAAGGTTTGGGAAATGAAAAACTTTCTACAAAACCATAGATATTAATTTTTTTAATCACTAATTTATCTAATAAATATTTTAAGAATATTACAATATGGCGATCAAGTGGAGTTTTTTACTATATACATGTGTACCATGGGACTGTCAGCCCGCTGTCACATACAGAGCCACTTAGTCCATTTGAGTTACATATATATTAGACAAACTTGAAGAACATTCCAATTTAGAATAACATGCACGATATAAATATCAGCATATCACTATGATATCTTATCTAACAAAATATGATAGCTTTAGTTAACATCGACGGGATAATTATGGTACATGAAATGTTTAAAATATTTATGGTACTTTGATAAGAACAATAAATAAACTACACTATCTTAGCACAGAAGTAAAATGGGGAAGCTAATGTTTAAATCTGCAAGCTGAGGCTAAGCTTGAGTACTCCAGGTATAATTATGGCACAATTGTGAGCCCTATTACAATTATACTGCAATAAAAGAAATGAATTTAACTGATCCAAATACTACTTCGGAAACTTTCCACTAATTTCTAACAACTGAACAATATTAATATTTTTTTTTAGTTAGATAAACTTCACGGGAGAGAAGATTAAATAAGACCCTTTTAACAACCAAGAAAAATGCAGACAAATAAAAGTTACAAGTCAACATGAAGAGGGGAAAAGTGACTAATGGCATATAATGAACACTAGCTGAACATGATTCAAGAAGTCCCAGCTAAACCTAAGCCACTAACCTGAGTACCGTGAGACTAGTGTACAGTGTTTCTTTCAGACTTTATTCTCCAGGGGAGGGGGGCACTTGAAATATTGGGGGGGGGGGGGGGGGGGGGGGGGGCACACTGGACACTGTTTAAAGTATTTATTTTCTATATAAATTACATTGCGTTCGGGGCGGTTGACTAGATGAAACTCAAAGATAGCACCACTTTAACTGAATTTACAACTTAGCATACAATTAACTGAAGCTCATGTTATATGTAAATCACCCTCTTAGAAGTACAATGCTAGCTATAGAAAAGCTTTACAGCTGGCTCCAGGTAAAAAAAAAAAAAAAAAACCTGGACATAACCCCCCCCCCCCCCCCCCCGCGATATAAACCGACTGGCCAAAAAAAAACCCGCAACATAAACCCCCTGGATAATAACCCCCCCGAATGAGATTTATATAAGGAAATAATAACGATGATGAGAACCAAAAAAATTAATTAATTAATTAATGTAATTTTTAACGACTAACAATTGTGGTGCCGAGTAAAATGTAGGATGTTTTTGTTTGGAAGTAGGACAACCTTAGTTTATTTATGGTTAATCAGCAGTGCTTTATGGGTGGTACATTCAAAACAGCTCCTGCATTGTTTCACAACTGTACACAGTCCATTCAGTGGTCAATGGACGGACTGTTCCATGTGTTTATGTTTTACTTCAAAACGAAACACAAGAACATACACTGCACTGTTACAGCAACTAACAGTCATGAATACAAATCTGCAACCAATTTCTATTATGATTGGCTTTGAAATGGCTGTGGTAAAAATTGTTGAAAGGGTATTTCCAGACTGTGAGGTAAAAGGATGGTTTTTCCACCTTAGCCAAAACATACAGAAAAATACAGGACTCTGGTCTTCAACAATGTTCCCAACTTGATAGTGAATTTGCTCTCAAGCTCAGAATGCTGCCTGTGTTGGCTTTTGTGGCCACGAACACATTAGTTATGCCTTTAATAAATTATCGGAAATTTTCCCCAAGAAGCAATGCCGATTGCAGACTGTTTCGACAACTACTATATTGTCAGACCACAACGTCGACGACAACCTATTTCCACTTGATATGTGGAACATGCGCACACGTGCAGAAGGCAATATACCAAACTCAAACAACTCATTTGAAGGCTGGCCATTATAGAGTATTTGCGAGGCATCGCTCAAAATCTCTTTTTAAAGTTATAATAAGTGTTTTTTCTAATGCTTGTTTTGTTTTTAATTATTAATTTCGGTTCCCATCATCTATGGTTTTTCGTTATATAAACCTCTTTTGGGGTATTTTTGTCCAGGGGGTTTATGTCACGTGGGGTTTTGTCTAGGGGGTTAATGACCGGACACCTTTACAGCTGGTTCACATGCCATTTCAAACTGCTACATTTAAAACACATCCTACAATGATCATTTGAATGTCTAAAAAATAGTATTTTCGTAACTTTATACCATAGTTTCTTTTGAATTATACACAAGCAGGAATAGGTCTTAGTGGTACAATATATCATAACAGCATTTTATTTTTAAAATAAATAAAAATGTTATGATTTTTATACATAACTTTTTTAAAAAGCCTTTTTGTGAAAGTTTGATGTTAATGTTACAAATAAATACAAACAAGATGTGACACTGTAAGGCAAATATTTTTAGTCTTGTGGGGAGATGACTTGAGAATGATCAGAATGGTGGAAATTTGGTACCAATAGTGGTTTAATGTGTATAATTGCTAGATAAAATAAATTAATTTCTCTTCTGAACTTGAGGTTCATGGATCTTCTGTATAGTCAAGACTTATTATAAATGCTATTATTAAAAAATTAGCATGCATGATTTCAAGAGAATTTCATCAATGCATTACCAATCCTCTATTTTTAAACATGACCTTATTTATACAACAGAGTTATTTCAATTAAAACAATGGATCATAAATGGATAAAAACTATTGTTTATAGTTGTTGAGGCGTGGGTTTGTTCAGAGTGAAAGCCTAGAGTGTAAGTTAATCACCTTCTGTAATAGGTAGGTGGAACGCACTTCAGCGACCCACCCAGGAGTTAGGGACGTAGTGGGGCACTCTCGGTAGCCACCACATACAAGCGACCCACCCAGGAGTTAGGGACGTAGTGGGGCACTCTCGGTAGCCACCACATACAGAGTTTTATCATCAAATATCATGTGCTACCATGTGCCTATTGTAGGGCGCTGTTTAAAACAAATGTAGGCTCCATAGTGCTCACAGGGGAGCCCTGGGCACCAAATCTAACCTCACTGGGGTGCCGTAGGACACGTCTCATTGATATAGCAAACACTTATTGTTGCCAATCGTGTCCTTAGTGCATAGCCATTTTTTAAGATGAACTTAGGCACCAAAGTGCCCACGGGGGAGGCTGGGCGCTCCGGGTCAATCAATTGACAGGGCACCAGTAGATGGCCTGATGCAGTTTATACCCTTGAAGAGAGTAGCATCCCTGACACCCCCCCCCCCCCCATGCAGGACGCCCAATGAAGTGATACCAAGTGTTAAAATAGCCGCAGGGAGCGCCTAACCCTAAATAAATTTCATCAACTCCTCTGAGTTTCATGTCACTTGGATGAACGGTGTCAAAACGTATCAGACTTTTAATTTTATTTACTGTATATAGGGAAAACTCGCATCCGACTCTACTGGGTTCTACCCTAGTGAAACTAAAACTTTATTTTCAGCATATACCTCCTTTGAAAAGAATTTTGTTTAGTTGAAAGTGCAACTGACCATTTTCATAATTTCCAAATACAAAAAAAATTTAAATGAATGCACATACTAAAACTTTCCAGAGCTTTTAATAAATTTGTTATATACTAATAAATGCCTGCTGAATGAGACACTATTTTAGTAAGTTATTTTACAGAATAACAGGTATAAATATAAATGTATATAGACAAACGTTATAAAGAATGTTCTGTCAAACAGGACATTTCAAATAAAATTGATCCTTGACCTGATATATTTTAACTATTCCCATGGTTCAATATGATTTAATGTTCAATCAGAGTAAGCATGCACAATTTATGCTGTTTGATATAAATACATATACTTCAAATCTCCCTTTCAAATACAGCAAATAAGAGCACAGCAATAACTACTTCCTTTAACACATCTACTATATCATCTCAAATTCACTATCCATCAAAAATGACAGAACAAGCAAAGTAGCACTTAGGCCTTGATGGATTTGAATGACAACATGAGAAATGGACAGGTCAAGATTCACTAGATTTGTAATTAAGGAGAGCATGAGGAAAATCCAAATCAGATGGAACAGCGACGCCATTCTATCTGTCTATTATTGTATAACAAAGCTTAGGATGTATTTAGCACTCCTCAATTCTTTATAGAAAACATCAGACATTTTAAAGATTGTTTAACAAAGCTTAGGATGTATTTAGCACTCCTCAATTCTTTATAGAAAACATCAGACATTTTAAAGATTGTATAACAAAGCTTAGGATGTATTTAGCACTCCTCAATTCTTTATAGAAAACATCAGACATTTTAAAGATTGTTTAACAAAGCTTAGGATGTATTTAGCACTCCTCAATTCTTTATAGAAAACATCAGACATTTCAAAGATTGTATAACAAAGCTTAGGATGTATTTAGCACTCCTCAATTCTTTATAGAAAACTTCAGACATTTTAAAGACTACAATATTTTAGTACCAAAATCTTAGCTACTGGTAATAAAGCTAAGGGCAGCTGAACAATTCAGACAATTGTGGACTGATGACACTGTAGATACATCAGCGTATGGAATATGGAATATCTGTGTAGGTTGAAAACCACGGACAAGAGTAATGGTAATGACAAAAAAAAATTTTTGCCATATCTAAATAGAATGTCAAAATGAAAAATATTGTGCAAGTATAATAAATATACAACACAAATCAAAACTTCAAAGAACTAAAATGCAAGGATTAGGTTTGTGCATCCATTGTTGTCACACTTACTAAAGGGTGGGTGGGTTAGTTTTCAAAGTACTTGACTTTGGATTCATTCTTATTAAAGCAGGTACCATTGCTTTATTCTGTTTGTTTAAAAAACCTAAAAAATTAGGGGACAAAATATAACAGTTTTGAGGTAAGTTCTACGTGTTTCATTTCCATCATCAAGGTAAGATATTTATATTTAAATTTTTCTATTGTACAATAATATTTTAATATCCCCTATGACACGCCGATTTGATTCCTAATTTCTAGTTATTGTTTGGAGAAATTTGGGCTTTCAACCTCGATTGTGCAGACTGAATGATAAAAATGACTGTTGATCACAATGTCAAGGATTCTTTTCAACATTACCCAGAGGGAGCACAGTGATATTAATGGGTGGTATCAAAGTCTTCAGGCTTAGGGAAGTAGCTAATACTGTAGTTATACTTTTCAAAGGATTTTTTACCTTGTATCTAAGCATGAGCAAAGGGACTTTTCTAACATATACACCACATGCCCATGACATTTTTTTAATTAATGAAACTCTTGTATTGTTTTGCCAGTAGTATAATATTAGTCTATTTCATGGTTAAATGCAATAGACTTTTGATTTTAGGGGGGGTTCTTGATGTTCAATAAACCAGTAAATATACTGATACATGATTATATTTTAACTGTATATTGTCATTTATTGGTATCATATTAAAAGTATGCTAGTATTGCATGCAAAAAAAGATTAAAAGCTCCTGATCCAGATACTGAGATCAAAACTCAAACTGTTTCTTTATTGAATGAATGGAAAAGTAGAACTGTTATTATTCCAGGCATAGTTGATTTGAACAAAGCCCTTAAAGCAAACAATAGGCTGGCCAAAAGAGTACTTTTTTGCACTTAAACATTGTGATCTCACCAGGCTTATCCTTTCAGCCCAGTAAATCAACAAATCAGGAGATGGTTTTCTGTGCATCAACTAATTCAATTCCTATGTGGATGCTGGGCTGAGTTCTCAAGCCAGTGTTCTATTGCTAGACCATGCTCATCATTACTTAAGATAAAGAATTTTAGTTCACAGTTAATATTTTCTGGCCATATTTACGTTTATTCAATTTAAGAGTAAAGTGATCCATTGGGCAGATGAAGTTGAGTTCATGTTTCTTGACCTCGACATATGATGGTCAGCCCTATGCACAGCTACCTTTACTTTCCCAGCAATGTAAGTCAGGTACCATTCAGAGCTGTGTGGACTCAAGGACCTCATAAGAGTCACCCCAAGTCCAAACCAAGATCTGATCTTGAGACCTTCAGGCTAGCAGTCAAGTGTTCTACCATTCAGCCTTGCTGACCCCTCATTAAAGTTATGGTCTCTAATTTGTTAACTCAGTGACAGTGTCGAAACCAAAGAAGCTTCTACACTATTATCAGATGTGTTGTATGTTGCATGTTTTATTCAACAGGCATATTAAACATGGACCATAGTAAATGATCAACTGCATCTAAAAACCACAGCACAACAAAATGTCACCGTCACCCCCCTCGCTCTTCCCCAATGATGTAACACTTCCTACTTCAACCCCTCTCCTAATTGCAATTTTTAATGCAATATTCTTTCTAAAATAGTTAGGGAAAAATTAGGTTGCTGTTTTTAAGAGTAAGTTAATACCCTTAATTGATATCATCTGTTTTTAATAAATGTGTAGCTAACATAAAATAATGTGAAGTTTCAGTAATACAGAAATGATTTTAGTCTATCTTTACAAGCAGTGTGTATTGAGCTTGTGTGAAAAAATTCAGACAAAAAAATCTCAAGTAGTTCTTGAGATACATTGATTTAAAAAGTAATATTTTGCTAAAATGCCACATTTTGAGAAATGCAAAATAGTGGAAAAATATACAAATTTTGGGGAGGAGGTAGGGGTTTGAACCTGCATAAAATAACTAAATAAAAGCTTGCAATTGTACAAAGATTTAATTCTAGTTGGCTGTTTTCAACTAAAGTTGGTTATATTCTAGTCACAATTCTGCATCAGCACAAAATGAATTAGAAATAACCAAACTATATGGACAGTTGATTTCTAGTCCCACAAGAGTCTCAAGTCATTTAAATAATACATATTGTCAAACTGATTTGTGACATTGTGGGTGAGTGGAGTATGATACCTATCCTCCTACTTATTTCAGGTTAAACACCAAAAATTTTAAAAACCTATAAATGCCTATAAAGCTCAGAGTATAGTTTTAATCAAATAAAAAATCTAAAAACAAAAGCCATTATTAGTTGAAACAATCCTCTGAATCAAGCCATCTTAATATATAAAACCCATGTGCGCACTTCTCTCTCTCTCTCAGCATGCTCCAAGCCTAAGAGATCAGTATGTTCAACAAGGACTTAAAGATACAGACTTTTGTTGAAAATAATATTTTGGATGTTTTAAATATATAAACTCAATTTTATTTAAAGAAAGAAAATAAAAATAAAATAATATTCGAATGTAGAAACACACATTTTTAATTATGCAACTGGAAAAATGTTTATGGTTGTGAAAAGAACGCAATAAACAATGACGTCACGTTCCACATGTTTAAACTACGGAAAGAACACAACACTAATCTCTCCAATTTTAGAATATGAAGAAATAAACTATTTCATTAGATCTAGGTTCTATAAATCTACTTATCAAGAAGTACACTATGAAATGTATTTTCTCCATCAAAGTTACTTTAAAAAACAACACAATGACCTTTGAACAGCTGGGTTTTTAACTGAATTATTTAAGTCTCTTAATCAGTGTGTGCAATTAATATGGTGTTGTGTTCACTAATGATGTATATAATTTGGTTTTTCTAATAGGTATTGGTAGCATGTTATTTTAGATGTGTCAGATTTTAGCTATTTAGTTATTTCTTTATTTTGTCACTAATATAGTTCAACGTGTAGTAAAGCATGTTGCGTCTTGACCAATAACTATTTTATTAAAAAAATTTCTCAAACATGTATAACATTAAAAATATATAGGCCTATAATTGATGCGTAACCAGTACCGACGGCTTGTTTTTAAAGAAAATGATGAAAAAGAAACATTTAACTAAATAAAAATAGTGATGAATATCACTTGGGACAATTTTTTAACCAAATTATTTTCAGTTAATGCTGTAATTTGTCTAATTGGCTAATTTATTTTAAGTTAGACATTTACACACCGCAAATTTTGCTTCATAAGAAAGGTAAACTCTAAATAACATATTACAGTTCCAAAAGGCAAGCCTGGTAAGAAAATATGTATGACCATTTAATTTGTCCAGGTATATTAAAAAACAGTGGTGATGTAAAAAAGAATAACGAATGCAAGCTAATTAAAATTGATGGTTTGAATAAGGGATAATGACCTATGCAAAACTAAGAAAAAAAAATTACAAACTATTTAAGTAATTTCCTTATTCATTGAAACCACAAGGCTAAATTTACTAAGTCTACCAATGCAATTATTGCTTTATTCAATACACCCGGTTCTACTTCCCAAATACACCAAGTTTGCGGATTATGGAATATCCACTCGAACATAGAGCACAATGTTAAATAACATTGCCTTTGATTAAACCAGTAACATGGGTTAAAAGTTTTGTAAGTAAAGGATCCACCATTCTGCTTAAGATATGGTATATTTGAACAAGGAACTTTCATTTTCTTACATACATAAAAATGTTGTGACATATGTAAATTTTCAAAATGTAATCACTAAACAGATAGCAAAATACAGCTACAGCGATGATAGGACCTATATGTAGACACTTGAGGCCTCCTTATAAAAAGGCCCTTTGAAAAGTGAAATTTAATGACTTAAATAAAATAATACAACAAAACGGAAAAAAATATTTAAATATGAAGAAACTCAACCATATTTAAAATTAAACTTGCATGGCTTAAATTTTATTGATTATTCCAGTGTTTCTAATTTTTGTTTGTCTGCCATAAAATAAGTTTCTTATAATTATTAATGTCATGAAATAACTGAAAGAGATTAAATTAAAAAATAGACATAATCATCAGAATATCAATTAAACTTTAAAGTTAGAAGGCCCATTTCTGATTAGGGCCTATAAGACAGCAAAACACAGTAACCCAAACTAATTTAACTCTTTAAGACCGTAAAGACGCTCCCAGCGGTTGACAGGCCGGCCTGCCATACCGTAACGCTGCTCCCAGCGCTCAATAAAATTCTCTCAATTTAATTCTTTGTTTTTCAGAATCCAGGTTTTTAATCGTAAATCTAGGTCATGATAGCGCTAGAGCTGCCATTTTTTGTTGTATTTACTTCATTTTCTCGTTAGGTTGATTTTGTATTCTATAGAATTTTTTTTTACAACTCACAAAACTGCATTTTTTAACACTGCGGAATGCCGTTCAGCGACCGCATCTAAACGTTTACGTTGCCGCACTATAAAATTAACCAAAATTAAAGTATACTAAGAATAATCCAATTCCATGATTTAAATAGAAAAATGGACGTTCTTTCGTTTTCTATGAATAAGAACTCATGAAAAGTAATTCTTATTGTTAATTTTCCCGGCAGAAGCGAATTTTTTGCCGGAAAAATCAACTCTTTATTTTTTTCTTCTTTAAAACTAAGTAATTATCTTTCTTCAATAAATAAAGAATTACTTAAAATTGATATCAGTGTATAGGGCATTCAATTACCATTAATTTTTATCCATAATATGTGGGGTTTAAATTAACGGGTAAAAAGATATGGGTCGTTTAGCCGCAGTGGTACTGAAAAAAAAATGAGTGGAAAAAAATAATTCTGGTAAAGAGTTGATGCCTGAGAAAAATTCCTTTAAAAAATTAGTAATTAAAATAATGGCAGCAGAAATCTGCAAATCAGCCATGCAAGTCAATAGCAAATGTCCAACAGAAGCTTGATTTTTGTTATGGACTCTGTGTTTATTATTCTACAAAGGCTTTTTAATATATTTTTACATTCTTATATATGAAGTATAGAGGAAGTATTGTAGACTGCAAAGTAGTACTTTACACTATTTCCGATTTATCAAAAAGCACATATGAATTTGTACTAATATTACGCACTGTTATACACACATTGTTTGCTGTTTACTTGGTGCGCAAATATCTTTCCTATGAGATTCTATTTTTAAAAGCTTAAGTAATTAAAAATCATGTCTATATCCTGAGTTGCCATCCCCGTAGTGTTATAGATATTGAGAAAATTGAGGGGAGGTTGCTCCCACTTTATTTAATGTGGAAACAGATAAGTAAACATCAAGAATTAGAAAAGCCCTTTTTTTTAAAATACCAAAAAGTCTAAATTTTTCCTAGAAGAGTATCCATTTCTCTATAGTCTCGTATTTACTAAAAAAAAAAAAAACGTTCTATGAGACTAGAAATATTTTCATTCTTCCCAATGAGGACCACCATCATTAATGGGCCTGAATGAAAAAAATACAAGCGTCAAGTTGCTCTGACCCTTGTTAAAGATCACATCCACTCAGCAGCTAGATGACATTCTAACTAATACTAAGGCTTAGCCTTACCTAATATTAAAAAAAATGTTGCAATGTATGGTCTAGATCTGTGTTCACAAAAGTAAATCAATATAACAAAAAGCACTCAGAATTTTATCTAGTTTACAAACCAGACCAGTCACTAGACTACAGACAGTAGCAGAGTTTTTTCCCAGGCATCACTTTTGGGAAAAAGGGGGGGGGGACGACGACGGGGACGGGACTTTACAGCCCCCCCCCCTCCTCCCCACCACAAAGAAAATGTATATAATATATATTTTTAATAGTGTCATCCCATCCGTCCGTCCCCCCAGAATTTTATCTAGTTTACAAACCAGACCGGTCACTAGACTACAACTACAGACAGTAGTAGAGTTTGTTCCAGGCATCTCTTTTGGGAAGGGGGGGACAGGACAGCCCCCCCCCCCTCCCCACCACAAACAAAATTTATGTAATATATATTTTTAATAGTGTCATCCCATCCGTCCGTCCCCCCCCCCCCCCATCACCATCCCTGGAGAAAAAAGTGGAAGAAACACTGGACAGTAGTGGACCACATGACCGATACTAAAGAAAACTAGCTAAAATAACTAGATCTAGATCTAACTAGATCTAGTAACTAGACTAGATCCTAGGCCTGAGGTAGATTAGGTAGAGCAGGAGGGGAAAACCTAGCTTACTCAACATACACACTGGAATCTAGATATTCAAGTGACTATTGAAATTAAAACAATCGGACTGTCTAGCGAAATCTAGATTCTATCTGACAAGAGCTAGGCCAGTCTATTCTTACTCTTACTTCCTTACTCTTCAAGCCTAGGCTGTCTTTACTTTAGTTATTATAATATTTAGTTAATAGTTAGTCTCTAGTCTCTAGCCTGGCCCAGTTTAAATATTTTAAGATTCAAGATCTAGACTAGATCTAGACTTTTTATAACTCAAATTGATGTGGTACATCAGCCCTTGTGGAATTAATGGAAAAATTCACAAAACATTTATTGATTATGAATCATGATGGATTCCAAAATTAGATAAAATTAGTCGATAGAACAGTAGTCTAGTAAGGCCTTCACCACTTTTGAAATGATTTAGCAAGAGCAGATAACCCAGTTGAACAAAATAATAATGCTCTGACACAAAAAGGTAATGAGCTGTTGAATGCGGCGGCTGTTACCGGCACTAAATATTTAGCCTCGTTTTACTTCTAGGAGTATCTATTATATTAGTATGAGCTTAAATGCACACTTTTACATATAAGCAAATGCAAAAGCATTAAAAGTTTCAAAGGAACATGTGAAATTACCTACCTCGAGAAGGTCAGAAAATGCGAATAGCTCAGACCTACTCTTCTCGCATAGCAGGAAGTGTCATGTGACTAAGGGGACCTCACTCCGATTGGTGTGCTTTACATTATTCATTCATTCGCATATCACCAGGAGTAACTTTGACGTCATCTAAGTTAGACCTTGCTATCAGTTCGGGTATTCCCATTAGTCGTTTATAGATAAACTCTGTATAAAATATGTCTAAAATATATTTTTAAAATATATTATAAAATCCTTAGACTATACTATTTTAATTATTGCATATTTCATAGTATATTAAATATACAAAAGATAATCTTTTGCTGGTAAATAAATTACGCAAGACAACTATGGTGTGGGGAAGGTTGGGGAGACGATGCTTTACGTGGGGGTAGAAAATGAAGGGGGCGGTTTTAACACGAGCAGTCGGTCTTATACACTTTATCTCGTATACCTCTCAATAATTTTGAATAATGATACGGGTTTTTTTTTTTCGTTAGAATTATGGTAGATTGTTTTTTTCTGGAGGTAAATTTTGATGTACCCGCCCCATATCTCCGGAAAAGTGCGCCTCGGTGACAACCTGTTCCCTCAGAGGCATAGCTACCCGAGGCAGGGGGCGCCAACAAATGTAGAAAAAGATGAAATAGCACATTTATAGATGCATTGCTGTACACAGTCGATGTAAAGATAACAGACTGCAACATGCCTTCCCTAATGTTTGAACTGTTTTCTAAACCAATGGTGTAATAACAAAATATCGTTCATGGTCACTGATCAATAAAAAGTGCCTCACGTTTTGTCCTCATGAAGGGGGGAGGAGGGGGGGGTTCTGACGTAAATTACAAGGTGTTTACCGGATTTGTGTAGATAAATATTTTAAACGAGCCGACCCGCGACGTATCGTATGCCGCTATTTAGTTGTTTTATTTTGTACTTTTCAGTAATTCATAATTTGTGAATTCGACAGTACCAACGCTGCCACTGAAAATATTTGCTTTAAAACAATATCAGTAGCACGTTAAGGACGATTACCCCTCCTTTCCCCAACCCCTCCTTCCCCCCCCCCCCCTCCCCCGTGAAAGTAAACTCCTCTTAGTTACCTCCCCTAAGTTTAAAATCGTTTCAAACTAAATTATCTGCCCCAAATAGTCGTCACTAAACCCGGCCAGAGTTTCTTCCAGGCATCTCTTCGGGGGGGGCGAAGCCCCCCCGAAAATTTTTTACCGCCCCCCCGAACGAAAGGAAATTTACATAATTTATATAGAAAATATATACTTTTAACAGTGTCCGCCCCCCCGAAGAAAGTCTACCGCCCCCCCGAAAATTTCAAGTGCCCCCCCGGAGAAAAAAGTCTGGAAGAAACACTGAACCCGGCTCTACGATTGTAAACATTTAGCGTGAACCACAGCTCGCCAGACCATGTAGGGGTGGGGATGGTAGGTAGCGCGCTTACAGCTTGGTTTTTTCTATCGTCTCCAAGAAGAGAATTATATATATATAGATTTTTTTAAAATCAACACCAAGCAAACATTTAATGCGATATTTTTTTCATTCCACATTACAATCTTAAGAAATAATATAAGTAGTTGGCCAACTAAACTAAATGTTGTTAAATAGTATAGTTTCTCTCAAATCGTTAAAAAAAACAAAGACTTACGCTTGATTGCTATAGGATTATCTGCACCCATTAGCCCATATTACAGTGAAAAATATACCATTCAGTCTGGTTGCCCTGGCCATAACGAGACACAGAGTTTCTTTCAGACATTTTCCGAGAAAGATGTTGGTGGGAGGGGGGCGGATTTAAGTCAGTGCGTCACAACAAGATGGTGGCGGGAGGTCGGCACCAGAAGGTACCATTGGGGGATGGGTGAAACCAATTTGAAAAATCGAAAAATGAATTGTCAAAATAATATATATATATATATATATATATATATATATATATATATATATATATATATATATATATATATATATATATATATATATATATATGACGTCACGATGTTTACCTCCCCCCTCCCGTCCGTCACACATCGTCACAAAAAGCCAGACCGCCCTCCATACCTCCTAAAATGACGTCACACCTCAGCATACAACCCCCCTCAAAATTGCAGTTGAATTTTTCTTAAAATACGAAATTTTTCCAAAATCTTGTCTGAACTCTGTCAAGACAGAGTGTTTTAATCAATTCCTATTACAATTTATTAAAACAGTTTTCTAAAAGGGGAAATAATGGCTAAAATTCGTTTTCTAACATTTCTTTTTATAATGCAAAAGTGTGACGTCACTCCATCTGAACCCCCCCCCCCCCTCCCCCTCATCCCATACCGTCACAAAATTATGGACGACCCCCCCTTATATATGGGTAGGGGTTGTTTTAAAAGTCCCTTTTTGTTTTATAAAATACCAGCACAATAAGTGAACAATCCCTTGTGAATGATACGGTATTTTATATACACATGTCGTATCTTATGAATTTTTATATTAATTAAACGTTCACTTTTATCTAGGGGAAATAGCCCTTACATAATTTGTGTTAAAATAACATCAGAGAACCGACAATGAGAGGCGCATTCTAGCTATTGTAGGGACTACGTTAAATTAGCTGTAACCGATTCACACCCCCCCCCCCCCCCCCCCGCACACATACGCACATACACATACGCCAGACCCTCTCAACTTGATTTTTTTTAAATACACCAACCAACCACCACCTAAAATACATTATATTTCAGAATGTAGTTTTTTTTAAACCAATTCAACGAAAATATTCTTTGATGTCACATCTCTTAACTGGCCACTTCATCCGGATGGTAAAAAGGTCTTCATCCCTTCCCCCTAGGAGTATCCTGTCATCCGTGGACTACCCAAGGAAATAATCCAAGTATAATGACGTTAGGTTACCTAACCCTTACTCTTATGATGTACCCTCGCTATAACAGTAGGCCTACAGATTAAATCACAGGGGGGTACGGCTAATTGAAGTGTACCGACTTACCCAAATTTACACCTGAATTTGTAAACGACACACTCACGCGCAACAGTCGACGCACACTTACATGCACTTACACACACCTGAACCTACCTGAGCCACAGCACATGCATCATATCCACCTTACATCTGACGCGGGGCCGGTGGAAATGACGCGCAAATGTTTGCTTCCAATATAATCGAATCCATCCGACTTTTATTCTTTTAATGCCTGATGACTCACTCGCGGGTATAAAATTGGGATATGAACATCTGTTGGGAACCCCCCCCCCCCTTTCCACACGCTCCACCACCATGCACCCCACATTTCTTATTATCCTTTATTCGTTGCGTAAGTTAAATTTAGTGCAACCCCCTCCTCCCTGCTTTACACCCACCCACAACCCATCTGTATAAATATGCGCTCCCCCCCCCCCCCGTAACCTGAAACAAAATTTAACGTTTGTGTGTAACGTGAAGCCTTTCTCACACTACTTACGTAATACAATTTTAACACGCGAACGGGTGGGGGTTTATAGTTTTAATGCCGTCCATTAATTTCAGATGAGCTCCCGTCAACATTTACTTTTATAATGTAACTCTCGATGCGAATGGAAACTGAGTTAGCTCCGGGGTGCTTCGTTGAGAACACAACCAGAGGAAATGTTTCGGTGTACGAACGATGATTCGGGTTACGAAGTAAAGCGTCATTCGTGAAAGCTAACGTATGATAACATACAACCAAATCGATTACATGTGCTAAAATATGATTGCCTACTTTCAAGTGACAGTGTGAGTCTATTGGTTTTCATTGAAAGGCTGTATCGGTGTTCGTTTATCCTCTATGAGTTTGTCATTTTTCTCAGATGAGGGGGGAGGGGGGAGGGTTAAAGAGGGGTGCTTAAAACTCCCGGGGTGGGTTGCAGTGGTTTAAATATATATTTATATATATTTTCTTTATAAAATTAATTTTTTTTAAATTTTCTTCATAATTTGAAGCCTCGAAATATATTATTTCACACGCATTGCTGGGCGCAGCAAGCGACCGATCAGCTCCACGCCAGGGGGCGCTGTTATCTACTAATCGGACTGCACCTCGTAACTCCAGAACGGCATCTAGAAATCGGGTTGGATCTGCTGATCTATTATCGTTTATTGTGACACAGGGGTTGAATAATTAAAGAAAATCAGTACAGGGGGCAAGCCTGGCACTGTCCTGATAATTACACTCCCCCTAACTGTTATATAACTGCACATCGGTGTTACGTATTGTTGATCGACTGCACACAGCCAGAGTTCGTTCCGGTTGATTGGTGTCGTGGTTCAAACATATCATGTATTGTAAACATTCAGGTCGAATGTGGGGGATCATGCGCGGACGTACAAGGGTCTAGTCACAACATGGATAGAACAATGCACTAGTTAACACTATCATGTCGAGTTGTTCTTTTATGTGGGTGCGGATTAGTGGTAAGGGTTAGGATTAGGGTCAGTGCTTGTGTTGGCGCTGGGACAGGCAGATGAGAGATAGGAGATAGACAGAGAAAAAACAACGTAGAATACATCCTGCCTATTATTTAAAAAATCGGCCTACCCGTTGTAAATATTGCTAAACTTTAAAAGTAATTGGCACGCATTCGATGTAATACGTCACAGATAACTTATAACACTGTTGTTGCCAGGGACGGTTTAAAGATTAGTGTTTACTGGGGCCCTTTAATGACATTGTTTCAACGGCCCATTACAATATGGCTCCGTTAAACACACAACTTCTCCCCACTTCTGATACCCTACAAAGCGAACCACGAAACAAGACTAAATCTGATTTGTTGGGACTAGTTCGATAAACTCATTAATTGTGTTTAAAAACTACACAGTCATTAAGATTGTGACATTTGCTATTTAGGGTCCCCTTTAACCATAGGGCCCTTGGCACTAGCCTGACCAGCCCGTCCTTTGAGCCCCCTCCCCAGTTACTGGGCCAATCAGGTCTTACATACATAATAAACAAACCTCTAATTAAACTAGTCTTTGAACCGGTGTTGTAGCACAAAAGTGACACTATTAAAAAGTCAAGCGGTCAGCCAGTTCTATTTCTCCCACACAGTACTTTGGGTTAATATTGCATTAGAGAATTTATGCATTAATTCTCAGTCCCTCTTGTGCTTATAAATTATGCATGAATCTGCGTCCTCCATCGGGTTATAAACAGATATTTTTTTACTCATCAATGTAGCCCATTTTTTTTTTTACTCATGTAGCCCATTTTTTTTTTTGCTACCTTAAACAATGCTGAATAATGTCCAGCTGGGCACCAAATTAAGTATGGTTGTGTCCATAGCTGGGCACTATTTGAGGGATGGACGTGTCCATAGCTGGGCACTATTTTAGAGAAGGTTGTGTCCATAGCTGGGCACTATTTGAGGGAAGGTCGTTTCCATAGCTGGGCACTATTTGAGGGATGTTAGTTTCCATAGCTGGGCACTATTTTAGAGAAGGTTGTGTCCATAGCTGGGCACTATTTTAGAGAAGGTTGTGTCCATAGCTGGGCACTATTTTAGAGAAGGTTGTGTCCATAGCTGGGCACTATTTTAGAGAAGGTTGTTTCCATAACTGGGCACTATTTTAGAGAAGGTAGTGTCCATAGCTGGGCCCTATTTTAGAGAAGGTTGTGTCCATAGCTGGGCACTATTTTAGAGAAGGTTGTGTCCATAGCTGGGCACTATTTTAGTAAAGGTTGTGTCCATAGCTGGGCACTATTTTCGTAAAGGTTGTGTCCATAGCTGGGCACTATTTTAGAGAAGGTAGTGTCCATAGCTGGGCACTATTTGAGGGATGGTCGTTTCCATAGCTGGGCACTATTTTAGAGAAGGTTGTGTCCATAGCTGGGCACTATTTTAGGGATGGTTGTGTCCGCAGCTAGTCACTGTATAAAGAATGATTGTGTAGGATACTAATTCATGGGGCAGTATTTGTATTACTAATTTTCGGCAATAGACTCTGCTATGGTTTAGGGCAAGGGTCTCCAAACTACGACCCGCGGGCCAAATGCGGCCCGCGAGGTCCTCTCATCCGGCCCGCTGCGATCTTTTTGTCCGCGGAATAAATGTTTGTTAGAAGTGGCCGAGAAACTATGTCCAGAAAATTCAAAACAATTTGCAAATGTAGCTTTGGGTGCAAATACCATTGCCCGCCGTGTTGCAGACATCGGTGAAAACATCGTGAATCAAATAGCGAAAATGCAAGCAAGTTTGGCAATTTTTTAATTGTAATGGATCAGTTGCTGGACAGCTGTTCCACATCTCAACTGTTTATGTTCATTAAAGGTGTGGATGAAGACATAAACATAACACAAGAGCTGGCTTCACTACATAGAATGTATGGCACTGTTACCGGAGAGAATATAGATAGTTCAAAGACATTAAAAGATAGAAACAGAATCGCAAGATTTACCATATTTCACAGCAGTAAGATGGCTAATTTGCGAGAAATTTTTCTGAGCAGAGTATTTAAGTTAAGAAAGGAAATAGGTGACTTCCTTGAAAGTAAAGGCAAGCCACAAGCTGATGCACTTACTGTCTGATGAAGAGTGGGTATAGAAATTGGCCGCTGCTGCAAACATAACTAGTCATTTAAATTTTCTAAACCTAAAACTACAAGAGATGGAAATTTAGTTTCTGATCTATACACCCACCTAAAGGTTTTCAGATCCAAACTTGTCATGTTTTTAGAACAAGTACAAGCCAACAACTTTAGGCTGAAGCAACCACTGAGTTCCCCACGTCATTTGTATACGAGATCATCAAATACTTCAAGCTGCAGTATCAGTAGCGGTTTTTTTTACTTGGATTCAAAGGCAGAAAAAAGTTTCAGAACCCATTTAAAGCAAATGTGGCCAGTTGCAAAGGTGAACTGCAGCTGGAGGTCACTAGAGACACGTTCAAAGAAGGGCAGGTGGGTTTTTATAAGTTTTTGCAAAAGGAAGATTTTCCTAATATTAAAACTTTTGCATCAAAGTACCTTTCAAATTTTCGAACAGCATACCTGTGTGAACAAATATTTTCAAGAACGAAATACGTGAAGAATAATTTGAGAGCAAACTTGGACCTCGAATGTGATTTTAAGAGTTTTTCTCGGGTGAGGGGGCCACTTGAAATTTGTATATATTTCTATATAAATTATATTGCGTTAGGGGGGGGGGGGGGGACGGTACACGTTCTTCGGGGGGGGGGGGGGGGGCTGCACCCCGAAGAGATGTCTTGAAGAAACTCTGGCCTCCGAACTGATATTTGATAGTTAACGCGGCCCTCGGGCTGAAAAGTTTGGAGACCCCTGGATTAGGGTAATGGTTAGAAACTAGGATAAGGTGTATGGTTCGACTTTTTATTACGGTTTAGGTTGGTATTGACATTAAAAAATCATGCTTGTATTTAGATAACTACCAGCCACACAGAACAGTTTTAACAAGTCCACCACTGCAGCATTATCCGACTGGTTAAACACATAGCCTACCCCATTTACCGTTCGTGCCCAATACACATGTGGTAGACGAAGTAGAGTTCGTCTGTTTCAATTACATTGGAATACAGTGGGGTTGTGTGGTCGGTACTATACCCAGTCGCCTTCGTTTCCTTAACGTGAGTCAGGTACCCATCCGTACAACCTCGAGCTTGAGTCCGAACTCAAGAAATTCGGTTAGCACATTATTTCCAAAAAAAAATGTTTTTAAAAAGCTTACTTGCTTATTTTTAATGTAGGAGCCAACTCCACCACCTCCCCAACTCATTCAAATTATCGCAACAATATGGCGCATGTGCAACATTTATTTCTGTCATCAACACGTGTTCGTTCCGTTCTAATAATAGAGGGCACGCGCCGGCCATTGACGCCATCTTGGTGGCTTTTCATGACGCGTACTGCCGAGGAAAACAAATGAGTCCATTTGTAGAAATTAGATGAAAACAGATTGGACCGGGATTGGAATTACTTTTAGCCGCGGTGGTAACATAGGTCGAGAGGGGACTGAAAAACAAGGTCAAGGTCGTCACCTCGTTGTCGGTGTAATCAATGCAGGCTATTATTAGATGCGGTTAGTAGAAGATATTGAGAAGAAGTGGATTAAAAAATGAAAAAAAAAATGTAATAGTAAAGCCTCTTTAAAAACCAGATGGTCCATATAGCAGATGAACTAGAATCCATATGTACATGTGATTTCGGCCTATGGAGGGGCTGTGTGATCAGTTCTAAGCTTAGCCGGTCTCACTATTCCCAAATCAGATCAGGGTACTCATCAGAGCTGAGTAGACTCAGGGATGTTTCACAAACAAAAGCTTACACTGAAAACACTGATCAGTAGATTTTTTTATTAAAAGAAGTAGAAAACATAAAGCAGTAAAAAAAAGCGTATAATCAAAGACCTTCAGTAGATGATCTTCACGCTATCTAAAGGTCAGCGGTTGACTGTTTCCATGGAGATACGGTGACTGTATACGGGTGGGAGGGGGGAGCAGAGGCGTAGCGAGGGGGGGGGCGGGGGTGCGGACCCTACCGGGTGACACCATTTAGGGGGGGGGTGACACCAAGGCAAAAAACAGTAAAATATATAGAGAAAAATTTGAGGGGGGTGCAAATCGAAAGTTTGAGGGGTGAGGGAGGGTGCAAATCGAAAGTTCGGGGGGGGGGGGGCGGTGCAAATCGAAAATTGAAAGTTTGTCCCCCGGAAAGAGTCGCTACGCCTCTGGGGGGGGGGGGTGACACCATTAAGTGGGGGGGGGGGGAGGCTTAATGACGCATTAGATAATGCAGATGGTGGGAAATGGTGTGGTCGCATGAATGCTAACCCCAAAAGTCGCATTCGGGTCCCTGTCAGACGAGGCTAGTTAGCTTGGGACAGCAACTCATCTAGGAGAGAAAATAAAATAAAATAACAGCTGCCTTGCAGTTTGTTCTTTACTGAACCTAGGCTATGGAAACAAATCCAGATCGAGTCCACGGACCAACTGGCGCATACCATGTTGACAATCCATTCTCACTTGTGTTGGAAGAAATTCCCTCCAATTTTACATCTAAAACGATGGGCAAGATGACATAGAAAATATTTTTTTTTTTACCAACCACCTATTCCATTTCATGTTGTGCATCATTATCAAACTTTGAGATTTTGAAAATAACTCACGGGAATCGGATCTTCTTCAAGAAAAGTCGAGTATTGTGTCTTTACTAGAGACCGTACAATACGTATGACTTTTAATTTTATTTGTGTTTATTGGAATAATGTGTAAGCCAAGATAGAATTGTAGGCTTACAACTCATGTAAAAATACAAAAACACGAGTGCAACTAGCACACAAAATTATAAGCAAAGATACGGTTTAGTTTGGACTTAGTGCATCAAGAACAGGGTTAATTTCAAAATCGATCAGAAAACACAATTCTCTTGGAAATTTGAATAACCAACTCGTCTATTACACACGAATTTCTCATCAAACCCAGAGTTTCTTCCAAGCATCTCTTCGGGAAGGGGGGGGGGGGGGGGGGGGGGAGAAAGTCAACCATTCACCCCGAACGAAATGGGATTTATATAGAAAATATACACTTTTAACAGTCTCCGCCCCCTGCTCCCCCCCCCCCCGAAAAGTTTCAAGTGCTCCCCCCACCCCCCCCCCCCCCCAGCCTTCATGAGAAAAAAGTCTGGAAGAAACACTGATTAAACCTAACACTAAACACGACGCCTAACTTTGAGCCTGACTCAAGTCACAGATAAAATGTCATAAAAATTTCAGAAATTTGTAAAATTTAACGTTATGTGTTACGTCACTTCCGACGGGGATTAGTTAATGATGATTAATAGCAAACGAAGCATCAAGCATCCACCAACTTTAAAATAATTTTAATAAGGCCGGATTAAATAACATTTTACCTAATAAATTCAAATCTAAATTTATTGTTAATTAATCAAAAGCATACATGCGGTTTAGGTTTCAAGTATTCAATTAAATTAGAAACTTAATTACTTCCAGTGCAAACTACTTTTATGTGGCTAGCTCGGCCATGGGTGGGGTAGAAAGCGACACAAGTAATTAATAGGGTGTTTCGTAATTAAATTGGCCGCAGTTCTAAATATAGCACACAAGCGTACAACATCCGACAGGAATAGGGCAATAGTCAGGCAATAGGCTGATACATTGCATTATACAGGCAATAGGCTGATACAGGCAATAGGCTGATATACAGCATTATACAGGCAATAGGCTGATATACAGCAATATACAGGCAATAGGCTGATATACATCATTATACAGGCAATAGGCTGATATACAGCATCATACAGGCAATAGGCTGATATACATCATTATACAGGCAATAGGCTGATATACAGCATTATGCAGGCAATAGGCTGATATACAGCATCATACAGGCAATAGGCTGATATACATCATTATACAGGCATATAGGATTATATATATATATATATATATATATATATATATATATATATATATATATATATATATATATATATATATATATATATATATATATATATATATATATATACATGTGCGCAAGGATTTAAATTCATATACACCAATTCAATTACCCTGTAATTTTATTAATCACGCCAATACCCACTTTGTCCCAACAGTTGTGTATTAAGGTAGCCTTTGTATTTAAACCCATGTCTCATTATACTTCCACAATATTGAGTACCATACTAGGTCTATCTTTACTAGCTAAGGGACACCAGTGACTGACTTCTGCAAACATACAAACACCAATGACTGACGTCAAACATACAAACACCAGTGACTTACCTTCCCACATACAAACACCAGTGACTTACCATCCCACATACAAACACCAGTGACTTTCAACATACAAACACCAGTGACTTACAGTACCACATACAAACACCAGTGACTTACCATCCCACATACAAACACCAGTGACTTACAGTACCACATACAAACACCAGTGACTTAACATCCCACATACAAACACCAGTGACTTACAGTACCACATACAAACACCAGTGACTTCACACATACAAACACCAGTGACTTACCATCCCACATACAAACACCAGTGACTTTCAACATACAAACACCAGTGACTTATTATCCCACATACAAACACCAGTGACTTAACATCCCACATACAAACACCAGTGACTTACAGTACCACATACAAACACCAGTGACTTAACATCCCACATACAAACACCAGTGACTTACAGTACCACATACAAACACCAGTGACTTCACACATACAAACACCAGTGACTTACCATCCCACATACAAACACCAGTGACTTTCAACATACAAACACCAGTGACTTATTATCCCACATACAAACACCAGTGACTTACCATCCCACACACAAACACAAGTGACTTACCATCCCACCTACAAACACCAGTGACTTAACATCCCACATACAAACACAAGTGACTTACTACATACAAACACCAGTGACTTACCATCCCACATACAAACACCAATGACATACCATCCCACATACAAACACCAGTGACTTCACACATACAAACACCAGTGACTTACAGTACCACATACAAACACCAGTGACTTACAGTATCACATATAAACACCAGTGACTTACAGTACCACATACAAACACCAGTGACTTGACTGTTTGTGTTAGGATTTCATCACTGCAATTGTCCCTTGACTGAACGATCTATTTTTAGCCCCAACTAGATTACACTCTGCTTACGTAACGCAGATAGTTGTATCTGTCGGACAGTGTTTGGTAATGAGCGAAGGTCAAAGGTCAGCCTTAGAGTAGACCCTGCTGACGCGTAATGACGAGAGGTTTTCAATTGGCTGTAGTGGTGGAGGGGAGTGGGGTTGGTGCATCCACTTGTGACGTCATTCATTGTTTCGACAGACCAAGTAAACGTTATCGTAAAAATAAATGGACAACATTCATGGACAAGGTAGCCTAAAGTGGTTTATATTTGGAAAGTTGTGTTAGTCAATATTTGGTGTGTGTGTGTGGGGGGGGGGGGGGGGTGGTGGGGGGATTGGCAGACTTAAGGTAAAAATATTGTAGGTCTACTGAAAGACCGTGCACCAGTTATAGCCTATGACATAAAAAGGTAGGGGTGTTTTACCTTGTTATATGAGGTAGGGGTGAGAGATTCTTTATTCTCGTTTTTTGCATAATGTATGCTTTTAAACTTGGTTGCTCCAATACATTCACACCACTTGGTACACATTTTGACGAGCCTATGTTTTAAAATATTTTTTTTAAAATAGACGGTGTGTGTGTTTGTGTGTGAGTGTGTGTGTGTGTGTGGGGGGGGGGGGGGTAATAGAGATGTATATATGGTGTTTGGTGGTCTGTATAAATGTTATGCTCACGAGGTTGCCGTAATGTGTGTTTTAAATTTTGTTTTATATAGATGGTGTGTGTGTGTGTGTGTGTGTATTTGTGTGTGATCTGTTGAAACCGTATGTATCGTCATATGGTGGGTAAGTTAATGTCTGATTCACGTGATGCGGGCTGACTGCAGTATCATTTCATCATGGTTTGTCAACAACAAGGAGCGGGGTAGTGATGTCATATTTCAGAGGTTCTCATGTTTTGGGCCAGGCTCCACAGATACTTTAAACCTACGATCGCGCTTCTAATTTTTTTTTTTTTTTAACTTTCTCTTATATACGAAGTATAGAGAGTCTTGTAATCGTGCAAAAAAAAAAATCGAGATTTTTACAAAAAATCTCGACGTTTTACACCTCACTGATACGGAAAAACATAATTTTGCAATCTTGTCCGTATGTCTGTGTGTGTGTCTGTCTGTCTGTGTGTAAACACGATAACTTGAGTACCGTTACAGCTAGGTTGATGAAATTTCATATATAAGTATTTTATCAAAATCGTAGATTTTTGAGCGATTTCTGATAACCGGAAGTGGTACTTTTTCTACTTTGAATTTTTCAAAAGTCTATAACGTGAGTACTATTTATGATAGATAAATGAAATTTAATTTGCAAGTAAAAGATCTAATTCTCTACCTTCTATCAAATTTTGAGTAATTTCCGTTGACCGGAAGTACTAATTTACGCTATTTCCTATTTCTAAAAAAAAGCATGTAAATTTATAAAGTATTAATAATATTGCGCACTATTATGCACATTTTGTTTTGGCGTTCGCTTGGTGCGCAATTATTTTTTCTATGAGATTCTATTTTTTAAAGTAATTAAAACTCATGTCTATATTCCAAGTTATATAAGAATATTCCAAAAAAATTTTGGGAGATCACTCCCGGTTTATTTTTTTTTGCATGACAGATTTCTAAATGCCCATGTTTAAAAAAAATACATTTCTTGAAAACGTTTATAGAACTTGTACAGCTTTGCAATAAAAGAAAAGTTATCCTTTCAGACCTAATCATCCACAGGGCAGATGGAGTAGAGTTGGGTGCGGCACCTAATGGTGTCACCCCCTAAATGGTGTCACCCCTCCCCCCCTCGCTACGCCTCTGGTCAGCCCTATGTCCAGCCGCTTTACGTTCCCTCACATGTGCCAGGTACCTACCAGTGTTTCTTCCAGACTTTTTTCCCGGGGGGGGGGGGGGGGGGAAGAGGAAGGGGGCACGTAAAATTTTCAGGGGGGGGGGGGTCGGACTAAAATTTTTGGAGGGGGGCTGGCACTGTTAAAAGTATATTCTTTCTATATAAATTCTATATAAATCCCGAAGAGATGCCTGAAAGAAACTCTGGTACCTACCAGTAGAGCTGTGTGGACTCGGGGAGCTTCTACGGACCAGGAACCCGAACTCGAGACTTTCGGGCTAGTAGTCGCCACTCTACCATACGACCACTTCATCCCATTAACTTTGAAATATAAGGTACAAAATAGTTCACGGATGCAATAAATCTAAACTTTAATCAGGTTCTGTAACTTTTAAATTTCAGGCTTTTAGTCCAAAATGTACCAATGGTCTCTCATACTATTCAGTTATCTCCCCTTTTTGAAGTGGCGCTCTACGTCCATATATTAGCTTTGATTAATATTAAACGTTTAATTGAAAATTCTCCACATGATTAAATACATTGTAAAAAGAATTTTTTTTATCTTTAAAGTAGGCTCCTATATTTTAAGCTGTCGTATATCATGCTGGTTATGCTTTGAGCATTACCCATAGCACTGAATTATTTAATACTGACCTGTTGAGATATTTTTAGTAGTACTACAAAATTAATCATTTAATTATGGACTACCATTGAACATTAACTGTAGCACTGAATTATTTAAGCTGACATATATAGGTTTATAAAACGAGTAGCCCTTGTCCACTGAGACTGCATGGTCTAGCGGTTGGCAGAATTTCTTCTCGCCCCCCCCCCCCCCCCCTGAACGAAATCGAATTCATACAGAAAATGTATACTTTTTACAGTGCCCCCCCCCCCCCCGGCGAAAAAAGTCTGGAAGAAACACTGGTGGTAGGCCTGTAGCACACAATAACTAATAGACTCAACTTTGGTTCCTGAGCTCATTATAGCAAGACATCCCTGAATCCTCCCTGCTCTGATTTGAGAAAAGTAATGGTCAAAGTGACAGCATGGTTAGATGGTAGAGTTTACAACCCATAACCAGCAAGTCTCAAGTTAGGATCCCAGAATCAAGTCTGTAAGGCATCCCTGAGTCCACCCAGCTCTGATGAGTACCTGACATGAAAGGAGAGCTAATGCAGCGGGGCACATAGCTGACCACATTATCCCTTTGAATTCCGAGGTTACTGAAACAGATGAACTCTACTTCATCTGCCCTATGTGTCATGGACATCAAGGAAAAGATGATGATGAAAGTAAAGGCCAAGTGTTGGCCAAGCAATCCTATCATATGCCAAGGTCAAAGCAACAGATGAACTCCACTTCATCTTTAGTCACATCTAAAATTGTACGTTTTAAAACAAATACACCAATACAAAAATAGGACAACAGTACAACTGTAATCAAATAATTTTAATATCCACTTAGAAATGCACATAAAATAAATAGTAATCTAAAATGATTTTTAAAAAGCATTACGGTATTTAAAAAAAACAAAAAAAAACTGAAAGACAAGTTTTCTTGTAATTTAAAATGATGGGATGTTGGTCTGTCTAAACACTGAAACACAAGTTGGGTGCATTAAAATATGAACGCATGTGATATTAGCCAATGTTAGATATTTACCTTACTAATTTGGTCTGGATTAAATATTTGCTTGATGTTTACATCCAGTGTCATTAAATTAAGTAGATGAGCTCTAGTGATACAGGCACTAGATAAACAATGACAAGTAGTTTTAAATTTGAAAAACACACACTGCTAATCCAAAATATTATTGTATTTGCAAACACAATTTTCAAATTTTTTTTTAATCATAGACAAGATGAGAATAGAATTTGTTGAGATTATTTTGCAGCATAATGGCAGTAAACAAAACAGTACCAACAAATCTTATTAACAGCAGCACTCTGGGACAATACAAAGTGAGAAGCAAATTTCTACAATGGCAACAAACAAATCTCACTGGGTTAGTGTAGGTATACATACTGCAACCCTTGGTTACAGGGTTTTAAACATTGGAAATTTGAATCACATATTATTTTATTTCAAGTCTTACAGTTAAAAAAAAACTTTTTTTTCCCCTTTCGTTACAGCTAACAAAAAGTAAAAACTACTCTCTGAATTTTATATTTAATTTATAGTGATCTCCCTTGATTAGGTAGTGATAATCTAATTTTTGTGAGTGCAGTGAATATCAACAGTATTGATTTCTCCAAACAAAATTGTCAAAGGGAGAAAATCTAGAAATGAGACCTGAGGTAAAACACACTGATGATGAAGTGGATTTAAGTGGAAAGTACAACATAAAGACATCAATGTCAGCCTAGTTGTTTTTAGCAAGGATCCGAAAAAATTTTTTTTTTCTATTTAATCTCAGTAAAAGTGTGATCCTAATTTAGAAATTCAATAGAAACTTATGGGCAGCACCATAGTTTAAAATAATAAAAATGTATCTAAAATCCACCAAAACTCTGATTAAACAAATAGACTGACCAAATCTTGTGCTATATCAATAGTATGGAGCAAAATAAAATAAAATGTCACAACTTCTACTTGAGTTTGAAATGAAATAAAATTTTGTATGTATGGAATGCTTGTCATAATTATACACAGTTACAGTAGATACTAGTCTGTATTTAGACAACATTTAAATGTGTGCACCAAACAATTGTAAAGCCTTGACAAACAGCAACATCAGCTTTGATAGACAGAGATTGACTGTAAACATTAGGAAGTATTCCAACATTCTATTAATCATGTGTAGATGGTGCTTAAAACTTTGACTAAGAATATAATTTTTACCGCAATAACTTGCATAAAAAGTACAGTTTTTTTTAAGGTAATCAATTAAAAAAAAAGAAAATAAATGTCCGACATCCCTTCTACTCTCTGGGTATCTCAATGATCATTTAAATTTAAAACAACGGAATTTTCAAAAAAGTATCTTATCTATAAAAAAACTTTTACAAGTAATATTCTAAACTTTCTCTGAAACATATCAAATATGGCTTTACTGAAAGACAATATGACTGCATGACCAATAATTTACTCAAGTACTTAACATGCTTTTTACAAGCAAAACACACCTTTTGCTCTTTTCTATTGTAGCAAGATAAAAATAAAAAACTTTATCAAGCACATACAACTGCTGAAATGTCAGCACTTAAGCTCATCAAGCAGAAGAGCTGACGCGCAGTACTTATTCAGCAATGTCATGTTTCAGCAGTTCAAAAGACGAGGATGAATCATCAGATCCTTGATCATCTTCAGTAGCCTTCAGGCAGCTGTTGTTTTCATTCCCAGCAGCTTCAGCATTACAATCTGCTACCTTCTGGATACACTCGGCATCACCATTGGCCTGCTCCTGAACTGGCTCAGCCTCCTCATTTTTCTCTGAATCGTCATCAACGGAAGTTTGGGTCACGTCCTGCTGGTTGTAATCCTCCTCGCTGGACTGACTAGTGCTTAGCATCGTAGACTCACACTCAGTAGATGGCTGGTCTCCTCCAGCTTCCTGCTCACACTCAGGCACAAAGAACTCCTCTTGTTTGGACAGGGGCGCCATGAAATGAATTACTTTGCCATCATAATACTCAATAAACGGATAGGCACACAGTTTGCGTTCCTATTATGAATGATAAACATTTGAAAAAAATTTAGAATAAAAGATCGATACATGTACTAATTATTGCATACCTAAGCAAATATAAATAAACCGGGAGTGATCTCCCCTAAACTTTCTCGAATATTCTTATATAAAATAACAGGGGATGGGAACTCGGGCTATAGACATGATTTTTAATCCATTTTAAATACTTAAAGTTTTAAAAATAGAATAAAATCTCGTAGACAAATTAATTGCACACCAAGTGAACGCCAAATAAAAAAGCGCATAATGGTGCGCAATATTATTATTACTTTTAAAATTTACATTAGTTTTTTGAGAAATCGGAAGTAGCGTAAAGTACTACTTTCAGTCAACGGAAATGAATCAAAATTTGATAGAAGGTAGAGAATTAGATCTTTTACTTACATATGAAATTTCATTTATCTATCTGAAATAGTACTCAAGTTATAGGCTTTTGAAAAATTCTAAGTAGGAAAAGTACCACTTCCGGTTATCGGAAATCGCTCAAAAGTTGATACGGATCTACGATTTTGATAAAATACTTATATACGAAATTTCATCAACCTAGCTGTAACGGTTCTCAAGTTATCGTGTTTACACACGGACAGACAGACACACAGACACACAGACAGACATACGGACAAGATTGCAAAATTATGTTTTTCCGTATCAGTGAGGTGTGAAACGTCGAGATTTGTAAAAATCTCGATTTTTTTTTTTTTTTTTTGCACGATTACAAGACTTTCTCTATACTTCGTATATACGAGAAAGTAAAAAGGTGTAAAAAAACAGAATTAAAAGAATTTTATTTTTCAAATAATTATTTTAAACTAGTAATTTTGTAAGAATATGTTTTCATATAAAATTATAGATTATTCAAACATCATATGGTGACACATTCAACTCACTACTATCAAATTCAAAAAGGCAAAAATCTGATTAATCATGTTTTGATTATTGTAAAATATTACCCTAAAAAAATAAGTGTTTGTAATTCTGGCATATACAAGGGATTTATCTATACAGAGCTTATAGTTATGTTTTTCTCAACGAACTTTGCACTATGCATACAAGATTAGTAGACCTACAGATGAAATCAAATAAGTTAAATAAAAATGAAGATATATCTTACCTCAATATATTCTTTAAGCCTAGGATACGCTTTGTTTGTTGCAATAAGAATAGACAATGTCGTTATATGTGGAAACTGGGTGTGAACAGCATACGATACCTGATAGCAAGCAAATAAGCAAATGTTTAAAATACACAAACTGGATATGTGTGGAGTTCTTTAAAAAATAAACAACAATTAAATGTGTATATTAAACAGAAAAACAAGAAGGAAAATTTGTTTACACAACCTCAGGCAGATGGAGAATTTTGAATTCTTTGTCAGTGAATTTCTTGACCATCTCTTCATCCACTGGTGCATTTCCTTCACTCAGAATAGATCCAACAACATAGCGCAGGTTATAGGAGTCAACCTGAGTGGAATTAAAACCAAGATTGTTACTAAAAAATCAAAGGATTGGTAAATAAGACTTAGATTTCATTTTCATTGTGTAATATAATAATAAATATTAAAATATTATGCAAGTAATAAATATTCATTGTAAAGTTTCAACTCTTGCAAAAGAGTACTAATAAACAGCATTCTAGTTTTTATCACTATTTGTTTTATTGCTTCAAAATATTTTTTTCCTTTGCATAATCCTCCTATCTATCACATTTTTCAACAGAAATAAATTTGTTTATGGCCTAAATTACATAAAAGTAGGCCCACACTGCAGCACACAAGCTCTAATGCTGCTGTATATAGAATTTTAAGGTTTCTCTTTTGGTTGAATCACTGTTAATATGTAAAGGTAATTATACTGACAAAGAAAAACTTTGATATTGCCCCGTTTGCAGCCAGTATATGTAAAAATATGTATAGGCCCCATACATATGTGCCATATGATCCGTTGACTCAGACTTCACAGCATGCTTTCCTTTCTTAAATTATAAGTTACAACAAGACAGTCTACACTCTAGTTAAGCTAAGGCTTGCTATGCTATAGATCTAGATTAGTTCTGTCAACAGTTCTACTTTGAGATACAAATTTAATTTGTTCTGTAACCTGGCTCATAAACCTATTTGAGTATTTGCCCATCTCTTAAAGCATTTTTTCCCAATTATACTGAAATGCACTTAATCCATTCTAGCCCCTAAGACTAAGAAGATGCCACCCCAGTTCTATTTGTTAGCTTACATGTTTATGAATGAGAAAATGTATTTGTAAGGAAAATTTTTGAATCAAAAGCTTAGCTAAACTGCTAATACTTAACCTTTCTGTCACTTTATTTCACTTAGTTACTTGTTACACTAGGCCTATATGAATGCTACACTTTATCCCAAAATCTATTGGAAATTAAGTAAACTTAACTGAACTTAATTGTACAAAATGCTAGGACTAGGCCCGCTCTACTGTAAACTTTTTGGTACTTTCACTTAATTTAGGGATGGAGTGGCCTTACCCATAGGTCTCTAGTTCAAATCCAATTTCAAGTCAAAAGACCGTCCCTGAGTACACCCAGCTCTGATAAGTACCTAACTCACTTTAGGGAAAGTAAAGGCGGCTGGGCATAGTGCTGATCACACTATCCCTTCACATACAGAGGTCACAGAAACAGGTGAACTCTACTTCACTTGCCCCATAGACCGCCAGGCTTGGAAGGGGAACCTTATTACTTAGTGATTAGCCTACTTCACTTATTTTTCTTTACTGCTCTTCCCTTCACTGGTCTCTGCCTTTTTCACCCTGATTACCTCACTGCAGGTTATTTGAAAAAATATATCTATCGCTAGCTAGACAGCTTGTATCTAAAAAATAAAGTAATTCCTGTCCTAATGATCTATCCTAATCCTACTCCTAGCCTAGTGAAGTGACTAGATTCTAGAATCTAGATCTACCAGTCAGCCTACCTTATTTGGATCATCATAATATATTCCCAAAGCTTTATTATCGGGTGCAATCAAAGCTGCTTCTGTGAATATTTGACCTGCTTGATTGTAGGGTCCTTTCTGAAATCTGTAAGCAATAATAGCCTGCCCTATGGGTGGTTTTCCCGTCCCGACATCATCAACAGATGTGAAAAGACCAGAGTGAACAAGCAACACTACGAAAGTAAGCACCAACAGTGCAATCAGCAAAAGAATAACATAAATTATTAAGGCAAAAGTACTTATGCCATCAAACATTTTAATTTTTTAAATGTATTATAATTTCATGTAGAAATGTCATTAATGTTGACTTGATTCTTCAAGACAACCCTTGTGATTGGAATATCAACTGTTGTGAAAAAGCTTTTCCTCTTGTTAAACATTGTTTCTTAAATAAATGAGTTAGGCTAAAAAAAAAAGCATTATTCATTATAAAATAATTATTACTTACTATTACTTAGTTATAGTAAATTAAAAATCAACAGTTAAAAAGTATTATGAAATATGTTATTTACTAAGGTGTGTAACAAATAATTGCTATAGTATAATAATATGGTCGCGTTAATTTATATAAATCTTATGGGGGGGGGGGGCTACACTCCTAGCCTAGGTCGGACTTTCGTGTAAATTAATGTGTGAAAAGGGGAACTGGGCGTCACATTTCTGCGTTTTAAACTAAATAAAATCAAATTAGACCTAGATCTATGTCTTTTAAAAAGATTTTCAGCTTATCGACTACTGGTGGCAAAATATCTGCCAAACTAGCAAAATATTAAAATTGTTATTGGTTGTAGTTGTATCCCTTTTACTTTATACAACAAAAGTGCCATTTCAAAAAAGAATATTACTTAATGCTAATTTGGTAAGGTGTGCATGAGTGTCGAATCGTGAGTTCATTTTGTATGTAAGAGTAAAGTGAGTGTGTATGTGTGTGTGGGTATGACTGTTTGTAACATTTTAAGGTAGGGGAGGGGGAAATGTCCACAAAAAATCTTGCCATCATTTATTTACGCCTGGGGTGGTAGATTAAAAAAAAGCCCTACTTTAGTGTTTATTTGACAATTTATTATAAACGAGCCGGCCCGCGGCATAACATACGCCGCTATTTAGTTGTTTCTAATTTTCAATAATTCATAATTTGTGAATTCGACAGTACCAACGCTGACACTGAAAATATTTCTTTAAAACACTATAAGTAGCTCGTTAAGGATCATAACCCCCCCCCCCCTTCCTTCCCTCCCCCCTCCTCCCCCCCTACGTTTAAAATCGTTGGCTCTGCTTGTAAACATTTAGAGTGAACACAGCTCACTAAAACCATGTAGGGGTGGGGAGGTAGGGAGAGCGTTTGCAGCTTGTTTTCTAACGGCTCGAAGAAGAGAATTATATATAGATGCATAGAATCTAAATTTTGTTAAAGTAACTAATTCACCATTAGTCTTCTTTGAGGAGGTAGAGCTGGCAAAAAATGTTACATGTGTGCAAGAGGAAAAAGTTTACACTTTGATCTAAAAAACAATTTTTAGGACTTGATCTTTTAAAAAAAGGAGAAGCTGTTAATTAGATATATATATATATATATATATATATATATATATATATATATATATATATATATATATATATATATATATATATATATATAATGTATATTAGTGTTGACATTTGTGGTTTGTGTATTGCTCTGGTGGTAGGGTTTAAAATTGAACACTGTTTCTTAAAATACCTGATTCTTTTTTAACTTCCGATTTCTTGAAATTCCTCCATAACTATGTAGTAGTCATCAGTTAGAATTCAGTACATTGGTTCTTGTGTAGCTTTAAGTTATTGTACTTTCTTTAGGTCAAGCTGGTGTATGCAACATTTCAGTTGAATCTTATAAAACCATAAGAATTTTTTGTTGTTGAAAAACTGAAGTTATTGACTCAGGCTACATACCACAGGTAACTTAAGCTTAACCCTGAATTAGGATGTTCATAATTAATTCGTAATTCACTAATCAATGGTTAGACATTTAGAAGATAAAACCTCAACTAGAAAAGAATGAGATTGAATAATTCCTTTAAAAAAGTTTTAAATAAAATAAGATATATTTAAGCTAAATAAGAAATAAAAAAAATTAGTAATTATCCCTTTACTTAAAGTTTAAAACTATATTTGTATTAATAACCCTACACATTTTTACTGGATGCATGTTAAGAAATGTATGTTCATGACAAATATAAAAAAATTTTAGTATAAAAAAAAAAGTTAAAAAAATATGTTATAAAAATATAAACTTTATTGTAAACTAATAAACATCATTTCATCATATATACAATTAAAAAATACATTTCATCATGTGATTGAAATTTTGTTCAAGAAATATGTTTCTCAAACTTAAATATGATTGATACAGTGACACTTATTTGGCAAGAAGAAGTAGAACACATAACAAAAAAAAAAGCTTCAAATTCACACGAATCATGCACAATAACCTAGTAATAACAACACCATTTTCAAAGCGCAATATTTTCTTGAGGTAATACTTCATTATGTTACAATTAAATTGGCAAATACATTGAATATTTCATAAATTAAATAGCAATGCCAGTTAAAAAAATTACATTCACTATTCATGAAATTTAAGATTTTTAAAATACCAATTCATCAGCAGCACTATCGTATAAAATTAAACTGTAAAAAATAGTGTATGCTTCTATCAAAACTTGACGTAGGTGAATGCTATGTTAGTTAAGGCATGAGTTAACATGAGAAAATTTAGTTTCATTGTTAAAAATAATTACATAAAAGAATGAGTTTACTTGTAAGAACTTTGAGATTTATTCTGTTGACATAAATAATTTGAACACTTAGGCAGAATTAAATACAAAAAATAACACTTTGTACAATAGGAGTTAAATAAATTATATAGACTAGCTTAAATAGAATATCTCAGGTTGTAGTTGAATTATTACAGTAAAGAAAGTCAATGTATTTTATTTTCTTGAACTAGCTGGGCTACTCCTTGTCAATCTTGCATTAAGAGTAAGAATAGAATTTCTCTCTCTTGGCCCTGTTATAGTTGAATCAGGTGAGGAACACTGTGCAGCATTTTGTATGTAAGCTCTGATTAAGCGACTGTTTTTCTCTGTGATTTGTTGCATATGATGCACAGTTTTTGAGAAGCTTTTTGCAGACTCAACACGTGAGGCTGGGCTAATGTTAGGGCTGGCACCTGTTTTCCGAGGTCGTAAATTGTATGGGGATGTCTGAAAGGATAGGATTTGAATAATAAGGGAGATAATTCATACGTCTGTAGACTGAAAATCAGCAAAAAATACAGCATTAATAAACAGATTTAATATTTACAGTTTTTAGACAGAAAAAAAGGTAGAATAATAGAGCAAGCATTTGACTCGTGAGCTTGGAAGGGGGGGGGCACTTAAAACGTGGAGGGTGAGGGAAGATGTGCTCTAGTTATGACAAACCAACAGAGGATTGATTGGCAGACATGTAAAGGGTCAAAAGGTAGTGTTTGACTGCTAACCCAAAAGGTTGAGTTCAGACCCGGGGCTCAAGTCCATAGGAGATGCCTGAGTCTGTTGCTTAAAACCCAGCTCTGATGGGTACCTGATTCACATTAGGGAAAGTAAAGGTGGCTGGGCATAATATTGACCACACTATCCCTTCATATACTCAGGTCACTGAAGCTGGTAAACTTTACTTCAACTGCCCCTTGCAATGTGAGGTTCAAAAGTTTCCTTTAGGCAACTTTGCTAACAGAAAAACATATTTTAAAATTTTGATCAACGATGGCTTCCAAGGTTTGGATAAAAATAAACAGGGTATCAGATTTCATCTACTATATTTACTATAGTCTTATACTACAGCTTACAATCAATAACACCTTTATAGCTTCCAATTTACGATGTCTTGTACTACAACATATAGTTATTGATGTTTCTTACAGGAGAACTTTGAACTTAGTCTTCTTCTTCTTCTTCGTTCTTAATTTTTAGTGTTGGAAGGGATGGAGCTTTATCTGCCAGAGGGTTTGAACTCGACTTTTTTTCCGAATTTATCAACCATGAGCTTTTACCGACTCGACCATGCTTCCATCATAATGAAGGATTACGTGTCAACTGGTTATGCGCCATTGAGGCCATTGACTCCGATTTCAGCCTGCTTTTCTTTTTGGATTTGCTTCCATAGCCTTTGTCCAACCAAGAACAAACTACAAGGCAGCAGTTGTTTGATTTTGGAGTTGTCTCTCCTAGAAGAATGGCTGTCACCAGCTAACGAGCCTCATCTGCCCGAGGGTTCGAACTTGAGACTTTTCGGCTTAGCAACCATGAGCTTTACCGACTCGACCACGCCGACCCCTTTGAACTTAGTAATTTGGAAGGGTTGTGGTGATTTCCTGCATACTTTTTCTATCAACAGCTTATTATCAAATACATAACAGAGGTTATCTGGTGCGCTAAAATCATCCAATAATAAAAATTTACTGGTGAAATACTAAGTGATGCTAAAAATGTTTTTACCTTAATTGCTTCACCCACTTCAATTGAGCTATGTTTAGGTGGTTTCACATCCTCTTTATCTAATGAAAAAATGTATTCATTAGTCTTAATCAAGTTCATAAAAAATTGACAAAAGTGACACTCTTTACGGGGATGAGAATTTAAGATTCGGTGAATAGAAAACATAGTTTCTTTTGTCTTTGACTTGACATGGAACAAACTTAAAATTTAGACATTTGTAGCTTGGGAACAACAGATCACCAACTCGACAATGTAACTTTATCAATACACTATTTAACCAAATCAGGACCACATTTAGTTTGGCAACTTGACCATGGGAAATGTGTAGTCAATAAATTTAGCTCAACATTAACTCACCATCTAGACCATGTGACCTGTCCAGCCATGACCTGATGTTGGTGAACTGATCTTGACTGGACAGGGTTGTATTTAAATCATTCAACTCTGAGTGTAAGGAAGAAAGATCTGTTACAGTTGAATCATTCTGAAAAGTTTAACAAGGAATATATTAGAGACTACATGGTAAAATGCAGCAATCTAATTACATTTTCATATAAATATAACATCAATTTTATATGAAACATGAGTCATAACAAAATATTTCTATTTCTGCTTGTTTTGTTGCTTTAAAATTTTACATTTACTTTCACTAAGTTTAATTTAGAAAAAAAAAGCACAATAAAAATTATAGATGATTAAGATTTAATTACATCAGTTAGTGTGAGAAAACTTTCTGCGTCCGTGTCTCTGTTCTCTGGCAGTATGAAAGTCTTGTCAGACTCATCATCACTGTCATCACCATTGTCACTTGTGTAGTCACTATCAGAGGAATCCACAGCTGACACACAGAAACATAAGTTTATCAAATATATACATGTGGTTAAAGTTCAGTTTGTGGGTTCCTATAATAAAATCTAACTTTAATGCCAATATCTTTAGGTAAATAGGGATAAGTAGTGAGATTTACTGTATTTCCCACTAAAATGTATAACTATTCCTAAATTTTACAATTAAAATATAGTTTTAGAAATACCTGCATTATAGTATGATACCCAATGTAAATAGAAGACCCCTGATTTTGAGATTTTTCTAGGCTAAAAAGTCATTATATATGCCAGCTAGCACCATTCAATTTTATAAAACAGGTATTTCTAAAATAAGATTAGCAGGTGTAACTTTCAACAAACCTTCAGTTACTTTAGATGTCCCAACAGCTTCAGTGGCTGGCTGCCCATGTAAAATTGCACTTGAACCTATATATATATATATATTAGAAAAAAAATTTAAAGGTAAACACTGAACTCTTTCTAATCCCCATCCGCTTAGCAGATATTTATTCTAAAAGTGGCAATATTATAGGCACATTTAATAGTGTATGGTTTAAAAAAAAAGGTAAACACAAGTAACACTAACGCTTTACTTTTCAAAGACGCAATACAGGTACCCAAAATAGCTAAGTGGATATGCATGTCCTATGGAATTGAGCCAGTGAACTGAACAATATACTTTAGGGAATGGGTGTTTAATATTGTTAATTTTTTCTGACCAAGTATAACTGAAGGCATCATAAAAAAGAAGTATATAAATTTAACAAAGGCAAATCAACCAATTTAAAAAGCAGATAAACTAAATAAAATGCGTACCACTTAAAAACTTGCAAAGCTCAGAGTTCTGCTTTCTTATCTCCATCAAAAGTTGGTTATTCAGCATATTTATATCTTTATAGTTGTAGAAGCAGACAGCGAGGACAATAGCTGATGGAATCAAACTGACTCGACGACTCTGTTTCTGAAGCCAATAAACCTGTTCCTGTTAAAAAATCATCCCAGTGATATTACTTAAAATTCATCAAATAAATTTAATAGAGACTATGTTAACAGTTAAACATTGTTTTATAATGAAATTTTCAAAAATTCGACCTGTTACTAGACTAGTCAAATATAGACGTAAAAATAATTGTAAAACATAAATGACTAGGCTATTAGGTTACATTAAAATTTATTTCACTAGAAGTTAACCTTTTGTATTTGGCGAAATATTTTGTCTACAAATGGCTAATACTGTGCTTGCTTCATAAAACGTGCAATGTATAGAATAAATGAAATAAATTGTAAGTTGTATGAACTTACATTATCAGTGCCACTGGACAGATAGACACTTGCAATCCATCTTAGCAGAGATTGCTCCAGTATAACATTCACAGTCCATATTAAGAACAGCCAGATTCTAGCTCCTACAATAACAAACATATATGAGTACTTTTTAAACATGAATCTAAAGAAGTACAACTTGCAGAACATATCCAGCTCAAGTTGCAAACGATTTGGTTTCAACAATCAAAATTCTTTTCATAAGCTGCAGATGCAATACTTATTAAAGAATGTGAACTCCACTTATAAGTTAACATCGTGGAGTTTCCAGTTACTAGAAAAAAAAAGTGTTAGTTTTAAATTAAACCAAGAAAGAAAATATATCTTCTAGTTATCAAAGGATTGAAGTCCAACGAGAAAGTTACACATGGTGACAGACATAATCCCCATTCCCTCAACCCACCATGTTATATGGGTAGAATCAGATTTACTTCCAACATACATTCAGATAGTGGGTAAAATGTGCAACTTGTTCCAGGATAACTTAGAATATTTTTGAAAATTTTCTAGAAACTAGTTGTATTAAGTATCTTTTGGAGGGGATTACCCCCACCTCAGAAAAAAAAAAAGATACATAATTTATGTAGAAAATATATACTTTAACTGCTTCCCCCCCCCCCCCCCCCCCCCCATTCTCTAGAAACGTATGTAAGAAAACCTGCTTAAAATACATGAGCTGTATATTTCATAGATTTGAAAAAAAAGTATAAAATAAACAAACTACTACCTGAAGTGCGGGATGTTGAAGTCAACAAGTAACACACTAGTACAGACAACAAATAATAGAACAGCGAGTAGAATCCAGAAACTTCCCCCAGTATGGTGCTCTGTAATTTGGTCAGCTGATCAAACAATGCACCCATTATCTGTTTCTGTTCTTTGGTTGATTCCTAAGAGAAAGTTTAGAAATAAAAACAGAAAACCAACTGCAGGAAAAGCAGAAAAAAATCTACTGCTGCAAAAAACAGAAAAAAATGTACTGCTAGAAAGACAGATTAAAAAAATACTGATGGTAAATAGAGAACATTAGACACTGTTGCTGTATTAATGTTGTGTGGCTTATTGTCTTTTAAATGTCCAAATTCAGGACTTTTTCACATTGTCTACTAGCTTTACACACTAAACATCAAAATTTGTTAAGAGCATATTGGATGGTTACTATTCTTAATGATTTTTTTTTTTTTACAAAACAAAGTATTTCCACATTACGAAAAATATTTTAGAAAATCTATTCTTATACAATTTTATAGGATAGTCTTTTTAAAGCTAATCTGAGTAGCACACCTTCAAGTCTTCAAACAGTAAGCGCACACTTTGAGATGATACGTTGATAATGCTGCTCAAGTTGTGAGTCTGTACAAGCAATTGATGCTGGGTGTGTAGACTCTGGTTTTGTGATTGAAGAATGTCTCTCTGCACCTGCTCTGACTGCTCCAGCTGTTCTGCAACCTACAAATTTAGACAAATTTATATTACGTAATAAGATATCTATGAGGTCAACAGATTTCTATGTGGTAAACAGATTTCTATGTAGTAAAGTGATTTCTTTGCAGTAAACAGATTTTTATGTAACAAAGTGATTTCTATGTAGTAGACTGATTTCTATGTAGTAGAGTGATTATTATGTAGTAGAGTGATTTCTATGTAGTAGACTGATTTCTATGTAGTAGAATGATTTCTATGTAGTAGAATGATTATTATGTAGTAGAGTGATTTCTATGTAGTAGAGTGATTTCTATGTAGTAGAGTGATTTCTATGTAGTAGAGTGATTTCTATGTAGTAGACTGATTTCTATGTAGTAGACTGATTTCTATGTAGTAGACCGATTTCTATGTAGTAGACCGATTTCTAAGTAGTAAAAAGACACACAAACACATACATTGAGTATGATGTTGATTCAAGCTAACCTGTGAGCTAGTGGCACTGAGCCTATTAATGGTCATGTCTGTTTCTTCTTGCCAAACTTGAGCTTGAAGGAAGTAGCAAATATTTTGGGTGTGAGTAAAGAATGTGGTCAATGAACTTCGATCCACTTCATTCATATGCCTTACACAAGTGGATACATCCTCGGTTTCATCACACTCATAGCCCGGCCTGCCCTGGATCTGTTCATTGGAAAAAAAAAACTTTTTTAACAACAGATACGCATTACAAATATGCAAGTATCAAACAGGTGTTTGTATACCCTGAACTAACCCTGAGAAGAAAACACACATTATTATACTTTATTGCCTGAACACAGTTTTAATCAGAATTGAACAAACTAGTTTTATCTGACCAGTTGGCAACTAGTTATTAATGTATTATGAATTAGTTTCTTACTTTGTCCTTCATTTTTATAACTATTACATTTTTTAACCAAACACACATGAACTAAAATAATGGTTTGAATGCAAAGTTCAAAAGCACAAAAATTAGAACACGCTTACCCCTAGGAAACAATTTAAATAGGCTAAAGCTAGTCTTGTTTGTGCTACATCTGTTAGCCGTTTGCATTCTTTTTTGATGAGCACCATGGCATTTCTCCAGCAATGACCATATTTAGGCATCTCGGATTGTCTCTGAAGAACTTCATATTGCATCTTCCCTTCTTCAAACTTGATCTTGTCCACCCCAGTTTGGTGAGTACAAGTGGGGAGCAAAAGGCTGAACATGCAGTAGATCATCCATGCTGCCATCATACACACAGGATGTAAACTTAATTCATGGGAACCTAAATTGTCAAAAGTAAAAACGATGTAATGGATCATGTTTTGAAACAGTAGAAACTGAGTGTTATTTTGACAGACAAAAACTTGGTCAATCTTAAAATTATCATTTTAAACATATCGTGATGATAGTATATTTAGAGGTCTAGTGAATAAAAAAAAGGCCTACTATATATTATATAATGATAATCTAATTATTAGTATACTAACAGTAACACTCTAACACTAACAACTTCCTATAAGAAAATTTAGTCTAGATCTAGATTCTAGTTTAATTTTAATTTAGCTTAAGTCCTTTAGACTAAAGGCTTTAGTACACACAAGTAGGCCTACTCAGATTAAGAAGAGTTAAGGGGCAGTGTTAAGGCCAGAGTTAAGGGCTGATATGATTTATTAATATTTTAGGCCTAATCGCTAATTACTAATAAGATTATTCTAGATCTAGATCTAGATTCTAGTCTAGATTCTATTACTTTTATAAGAAGATCTAAGCTCAACTCTCCTGTCAAAAAATGCCGAATTTATTTTTGTATTTTGGACCAGGATATTCGTACAGAAATGTTGCCAAAAATAAAAATAGCAAAATTTATTATTTTGATGAAGGCTGAAGGCGAAGGTCCACAAAAACAAAGCTTTGGGCAACGCATCATTTAAAAAAAATCCTTTTAAACAATATGGATCAGAAAGGAAAATTAAAGTTATACAATGGAATAAAACGTAGGCCTAACTGGCTAAAATTTCAATTTTTTAAAAGTGATCTCTATCGCAATAGGGCTAGTAAGTAGGTCACCAACCAGTTCTATGGCTCATGCAGTTTTTATTGAGCCGTAGAACTGGTTGGTGACCTACTTACCAGCCAGTCCTATTGATCAGAGGCGTAGCGCGGGGGGGGGGGGGCGCCAAAATGGGTTGGAAAAACAAATTGAAAGTTTGAGGGGGGGGGGGGGTGCAAATCGAAAATTAGCCAAAGTATCAAAATATGCAAACTTCAGCAATAATTATAATTCACCCCGACCGAAGTAACAAGTTATCCTTCCCTTCCCTTAATTTTTTGTTTTGGTAGAAATAAAAGGAAGGGTCACTTGAGATTACGATGGTCGAAGGAAAATCTCCAAGCTTTGACATATGAATTTAATGAATGATTCATAATGACAAAACTGAAGTTCTTGATCTATTATGTGTAGCCTACTTGGGGGTCGTCTATAAATGACGTCACACTCGTAAAGGGGGGGGGGGGGGTCGGTAATTTTGTGACGGTGAGTGATGAGGGTGTGGGAGGGGGGTTCAGATGGTGCGACGTCACACTTTTGCATTATAAAAAAGCAATGTTAGAAAACACAATTTTTGTCGTTATTTCGCGTTTTAGAAAACTTTTTTAATAAATTACAATAGGAATTGAATAAACTACTCTATTTCGACAGAGTTCAGACAAGATTTTGGAAAAATATCGATGTTTTTAAGAAAAATTCAACTGCAATTTTGAGGGGGGTTGTAGGCTGATGTGTGACGTCTTTTTAGGGGGGTGGGGAGGGGGAGGGTCTTGCTTTTTGTGAGGATTTGTGACGGAGGGGAGGGGAGGGGATGTAAAAATCGTCAAATAGCGTGACGTCATTTATGGATGACAAAGTTACCCAAATTTAAACTTTAGAGATAACAAGCCACTTTGAACAACGCAATGTCTCTTTCATAAGAAGGTTAGCGATCTTCTCTCAACTGCTCAATCAAATAACACATGCATAAACTGTTGACACCAGTGGCATAATGATAATTCACCAGTTGTTTTAAAAATATGGTGCTGCCTTAACTTTTGACTGCACAAAGGAGTTTTCGTGCTTTATTAAGTAAGCAAGAATGGTTCAGCTGGGCCTTAGATTTGGTGGAGCAAGGCAAGCTAACAAATACAAAAACATGATTTTGATGCGAAAAAAGAATTTGTTGAATAATTCATTTAAACCTCGAGTTCGAAGTGTTCTAAGGCTTTGTTGGCTGAAAACAGTAAATATATAGACTTATTTAATATAATTTAAACACACAATAGATTTACGTTATTCCAAGCTACATTTGAGTTATGCTTTGATTAAAACGTATTTTACAAAATAAATTATTTTATTTCTTTATTGTTTTTGGGTATACTTTTGGACCTGAAACAACATGATATATTAGGCCTAAAGTGTATAAAACTACAGGATGTTGTCCAAATAAGCCCGCCAAAAAGTTTTGAACCCAGAGGCGTAGCCAGAGGCGTAGCGACCCTTCCCGGCGCCCGGGGACAAACTTTCAATTTAGCGCCCCCAGCAACACGTACAGTCCCTTTTCACTCTATCGACATGTGGACCCCAGCAACACCTACAGCCCCTTTCCACTCTATCGACATGTGGACCCCAGCAACACGCACAGCCCTGTTGACACGACAGCTTTGTTTGAGACATCAAAGTAGCTTAAAAGAAACCGGGAGTGATCTCCCCTAAACTTTCTCGAATATTCTTAAATAACACTACGGGGGCTGGCAACTCGGGATATAGACATGATTTTTAATTACTTGAACTTTTTAAATATATAATCCCTTAGAAAAAAGAATTGCGCACAAAGCGAACGCCAAGCAAAATGTGTATAAAAGTGCGGAATATTATAAGTACATTATAAATTCTCATGCGTTGTTTGATTAATCGGATAAAACGAAAATTACTACTTCCGGTCAACGGAAATTATTCAAAATTTGACAGAAGGCAGAGAATTAGATCCTTTACTAACATGTGAAATTTTATTTATCTATCTGAAATAGTACTCAAGTTAAAGGCTTTTGAAAAATTCAAAGTAGAAAAAGTTCAACTTTCGGTTATCGGAAATCGCTCAAAAGTTGACACGGATCTACGATTTTGATATTAATAATACTTATATATAAAATTCTATCAACCTAGCTGTAACGGTACTCAAGTTATCGTGTTTACAGACACACATATACACAGACACACAGACACACACACACAGACATACGGACAAGATTGCAAAACTATGTTTTTCCAACTCAGGGAGGTGTAAAACGTCGAGATTTGCAAAAATCTCGATTTTTTTGCACGATTACAAGACATTCTGTATACTTCATATATACGAGAAAGTAAAAATATAATCCTAAAACTTCTGTATATTTTATTATTTTACTCTTGGAATAAGTATATTTATTATTGTAATTAAAATATTCCTTGTTTACATTAAACATACTCTGTTTCATGCGTCCAGCTATTATATTTGGTTCGGCTCACATTAGGAGTCCCGTTGTCTTTTAGCAAGGCGGTAGTTACGCGTTGGTTCACTATATATAAATTATAGCATTAAGGACAAAAAACAGTACAGCTTGTGTTCCTTTGAGTAGAGGGGAAAAATGTCCAGAGAGCCCTATTTATTTAAGATTTACAGAGGTTGACCACTTTCAAACAGTTTTCAAATAAAATAATAATCCGTTTAATTATACACTGGGGATACCGGGAAAGATTTTACAACTTTAAGTGAACAATGAATGACATTTGTATGTGTATGATTTTCGACTTTGTATAAACTTCACCAACAAATATATCTTAATAAACATAATAATACAATAGCTACTTTTTAAAATTTTGTGTTTGTTTGAATTACTTTTTCTTTATTAATACTATACTTCTAATAATAATAAAAAAAATATTAAATATTAGTTTTACTGATCAAAATGACCACTGCACAAAGAAATAAAGTTTGCAATGCATGATTCTAGGGTATATTACATTTGGCTTAATAAAAAAAAATATGGGTTGCGTGGTCTTGTTGCCTCACAACAAAAACACAAAAAAGAGCCAAATACCATTGTTTAATTAAAATTCAATAAATAATGATACATAAAAATAAATAAATAAAATAGGTAGATCTATAATCGCGACGAATGTCATTAAAATTATTTTAACTGCCATAAAATAAAAGTTTCATTAAAATATTTTTAAAAAACTATTTCTATGTGACTGACAGTATGTTTTCCGTTGCTCAAACTACCATTAAACGATGCCATTCTATATCCCTATCCTCTGTTACTACTTAAATTTTCAAATCCAGCCTGTGCAACCAAACAAGCAAGCTAAAAACACAAGTTGCACGCCAAAGAACACGTAGAGGAAAACCCGATCCAGTTGTCTAGATGTGAGGGTCGGTCGTTTGTTTTTTGTTGTGACTTTGTCTGAGTTGTGTTCATCTGGTGTTTTTTTGGGAAGTCCCAGTGGTGCGACGTCTACTTTCCTTACTTTCACTGCTTGCAGCGTGCTAGTGAGTTTCTTCTCTTTGTAGTGCTGAAAGAATTGAAATAGATCAGGTGTTTTTTTTGTTTTAAATCTAGACCTAGTGGTGCTTTTGGAAACCAAAACAATAGGTTTTTGTATACATTCTTACAAATCAGTTGCTTGTATTAATAATACCTTAGTAGAATTTGCACCCCATCTATAATATAAGCTATAGATTTTGGAACCATAAAAGTAAACAAATCACATGTCGTGCTTTTTACTTGCATCGCAGTGACTTATAATAAAGAAGAGAGTAGGGTTTGTTTAAATAACGAGTTAAATTAATTTTATAGTTGCCACTGTTTTTACTCTTTTGCATAACGTAAACAAAATATAAGAAACTCGCACATTGCTAAAACATATTAAAAGGAACAATGTCAAATATCATTTTCGTTAAGATTTCTAAAAAAAAAAATGGATACATTTTAATAATAGGGTCGAAAAAACGAATTAATTAAACTGTTTTATAATTTTCCAAGGGAGGTAATTTAAAAATAAATTCAACTCACGTAATAAAAAATGTGAATGCAAAATCTACAGATCTCCTAGAAGGAATTATTGTTGCAATAATATAATTAGCAAAATGTGAATGCAAATTCTGAAGACCTCCATGAGGGAATTATTGTTGCAATAATGTAATTAGCAAAATGTGAATGCAAATTTAAGAGTGTTGTCTTTTGTGTTTGTGTGTTGTGTTTGTGTGTTGCGTTTGTGTTTTCGTTTGTGTTTGCATTGTGTTTGTTTGCATTGTGTCTGTGTTTTCTTTTGTGTTTGTGTGGTGTTTGTGTTTTCTTTTGTGTTTACTATTGTGTTTATATTTGTGTTTGTTTGTGTTGTGTTTGCGTTGTGTTGTATTTGTGTTGTGTTTGTGTTGTGTTTGTGTTGTATTTTTGTTGTGTTTGTGTTTGTGTTTTGTTTGCGGTTGTGTTTGTGTTTCATTTGTGTTGCGTTTGTGTTGTGTTTGTATTGTGTTTATTTTAATTATGTTCCCAAGTTGGTACATTTAAAAAAGATTTACCGTGGCGGAGCACGGGTATACAGTTAGTATTCATATAAACACGCATACACGCAAGTATGTACACACAAGCATACGCAAACAAGCATGGACGCACGCACGCAGAAACAAACGCACACCATTTGTTAATAATTCTAATAATAAAAAATTAATAGTAAAAAAAAAGCTTCATTAAGCAGACACATTTTCCCAACTCAATACCAAAATGCAAACGATAACCAGCTGATCACGTGACACTAAAACAATGTAACTTACGTGCTCCTCTTCATCAAACTTGGTGACCACAGCCAGCGCAGCGAAAATGGCGGCCAGTCCTTCAAACATGACCTCAACCAGCAGAACGGCCAGGTAGGGTAGAGAGGTCAGTCCTCTCGGCATGACCACACTGACAACAGCAGAGGGTTTACATGATATACATAATATGTTATTTACATGAAATACATATTGCGACACAAGAGTAGACCCAGCGTCACACAAATTATACTAAAAGATACCGTCACGTAACAAATTACCGGAATGAAATCTCACCTGATAAAGTTGAGAAAGATGGCCGTCGATGTAAAAATAGCCACCAGGTATGAAATTTTCTCCCCCGTCCGGGTCGGGATGAGAAAGACCAGGGGTATCATGAGGGAGGTCAGTACCAGGGGGAAGATGATGGTGATGACGTAGTAGAGATACCGACGCCGTAGGATGAAGTTGTACCGAGGGTACACGGTGAGAGGGAGGGATGAGTTCGTGTCGACCATTTCATGACCGTAGTCGACAAGTTCCCATTCTCCTGGCACATTGTACAGGCGCTTAAAGTTCAATGGGAGTGTCGTGATGGTAAAGTACGGACTGGGGTGCGTTTTACTGGGATAAAACCCGATGTAGCAGGCCTGTGAGTCGAAGGGGTATTTAAGGAAGTTGATCTCACACCGGAAGGTCAGGTACTGCTGGCGCTGGGAGGATACCGTACCACTGGAGCTGACTATCAGCGTGTCGTCCAGTTCCAGATTGAGGGTCTGGGTGTCTCCGATGGCGACGGTGATTTCCGGCGTCCACAGGAGGTTGCTGGGCAGGTACAAGGTGTCTATGTCCTCGTGGTCAGCTGGTGTCCATTGCAAGGTGGGTTCGGCCCAGGTCAGGTTTATGTAGACGACAACGGTCAGAAACTGAAATTATTTACTATACGTTATGGATAGTTACAAGAGGGATATCATCGAGAATTACCAAGATGAAAAGAGACTTAAAAAGACAGGTGATCTAGAGTATAGCATGAGAAGAAAGATGGGTTACCACAAGGGACATTTAGAGAAACTAGCACAAGAAAGATGGGCTACCACTGGGGACAGTTGGAGAAACTAGCACAAGAAAGACGGGTTACCACTGGGGACAGTTGGAGAAACTAGCACAAGAAAGATGGGTTACCACTGGGGACAGTTGGAGAAACTAGCACAACAAAGATGGGTTGACAGTTGGAGAAACTAGCACAAGAAAGATGGGTTACAACTGGGGATAGTTAGCATGTTTCGACACACGACGAAGCGAGTACGTATATAAAAGACAATGATATGAGTTAAGTTCAATACACGCTTGTAAAAATGCGTTTGCTAGATGATAGATTTTATTTTAGTTTTGTCGCGTTAATGGCACTTTTCAAGTCGTGGTGTAAGAAAACATTTACTTTGGGGTTTGGAAAAACGATTTGGTCCGGTAGAAAAGCGTCAGGGTTTGAGGAAATGGACACCTGTGAGTTGACGAAAATCCTTCCGTAACGTTGTTGACATGGAATAAAAATGTGCTTTTTTAGATTTAGGACCATACAAATAATAAAAGATAAAATTTTATTAAAAACTTAAGCCTAAAATTAATTCAGAAATTTAATATTTTTAGAATCAATGCTATACAAGTTGCAGATCCAGAGAACTTGAAAATAATTTGTTGAGTTTAAGGCTACATTTCTATTTATTTTCATCAAGCCTAAGTTATAACCCGATGTTTCACTTTCGTAAGACAAATATTGATTGGCTGTACAGGAACTCCGTGATCGAATTCTGACAGCCCCACTTTATAGTTTTTTTGTTTACAAAACTTTGCAGATCAGGTTTTTAAATAACAATGCAAATTTAAACACCATGACCTAGTTTTTCTATTTTTAGCTTACAATGTGTACTATAAAATTTGTGGCGGCCTATCGAATAGCAGGATGCTATTGTTTATGTCGCCATTACACGTGAAAACTAAATTGTTTCTGCTTTTTTTTTTTAAAAATTATTTAGTTTACCGAAAATATTAAAAACATCAAATACATCCAATCTTTAGTAAAGTCCGAAAAAAAACCCAGACAGACAGGATTTTATAACCATATTAATTGTAACTACGCCGTGCAAGATTTTAAAATTAATTTATGGACCTCTCAAATACCTTTGAGACTTTTCTCGCTGGTGTCCATTGAAAGTTGAGGAAAGTTGATAGTTACCTGGATGATGAGACAATGAGAGAGTTACCTGCTTAATGTCATCGACTTCGATGACGTCAATGGGTAAAAGCCCGATGGACATCGGGTAGGGGCGACCTGTTGTGTTCATGAACCCGGCAGGGATCTGGTTCACAACGGTTGTCCGATTCAGCACGTCCCGCCTGAGCTGTTCATATGCCAAAAACGTCGTCTCCGGTGCGCGCGCAGCAGCGGAAGTCAACAGTGAGCAGACACAACTGATCAGGACTAGCATCATCTTCATCATGGTCAACTCTACAATAGCAAGCTAGCGATTTTTGATATCACGATTTCCGTCTGTAACTTTCGAACCCAGTTTAGCCAATGCTGGGTTGAACGAACGGTGAGCGATGTTTAAATTGGGCAAGTCCATTAGCACCCGGTGAATCGCCAGGTATCCAAATTGTTCATAGGCGCGGACAGACAAACAGAAAACCACCGCGTCCATCTTCTACCGTGGCTAATACAAAAGAAATTATTTGTTTCGTCCACAAAATTTAAATTTACATCGATTTTGTTAAAAGCTGTCAAATACTTTCGTAGTCATATAGGAATTTTTGGGATCATTGCTGATAGAAAAAAAAAGTTTTAGGCAAACTAGTCGCGTCATTATGTAGAGTGTAGTGACGTTATATTCCGGTGCAGTAATTCAGGGTCACATAACCCACATGGGTGGTCTGAAAAGTTTCCGACCTTAACATGCAGATGGCAGCACGTGCCAACTAAACTTGGGGCATGTGTTTGCGCATGCGTTGGACATGTTTAATACGCGTTCAATCTAAAAATAAATTGTGGGAAATCTAGGGCGAGTTCGGGGCCCAATGAGCAGGCCCTATATAGGTGCCACTGTGAGTGCATAGGTCACGTGATCAGAGGTGGGCTGGTTAAAGAACAGTACATAATAATTTAACAATAACAATTATAAACGGTTTGATGTAAACAATTTGCTTTTAATTGAGGCATCTCTAACGAAAAATAAAATATCTTGAAATTAATAGTGTAGTATTCATAAACCAAAGCCTAACCTACCACATCATGTGACATCATAACACCATGTGTCACCCTAACCTACCACACCATGTGTCACCCTAACCTACCACACCATGTGACACCCTAACACCATGTGTCACCCTAACGTACCGCTCCACCACATGACACCCTAACCTACCACACCATGTGACACCCTAACACCATGTGACACCCTAACACCATGTGTCACCCTACCTACCGCACCATGTGACACCCTAACACAATGTGTCACCCTAACCTACCGCACCACCACATGACACCCTAACCTACCACACCATGTGACACCCTAACACCACGTGACTCCCTAACTTCATGTGCCACCCTAACCTACCACACCATGTGTCACCCTAACCTACCGCATCACCACATGACACCCTAACCTACCGCACCATCAGACACCCTAGCACCAGGTGACACCCTAACCTACCACACCATATGACACCCTAACCTACCACACCATCAGACACCCTAGCACCATATGACACCCTAACCTACCACACCAGGTGACACCCTAACCTACCACACCATGTGACACCCTAACCTACCGCACTATATGACACCCGACCTCGCTCCGCCAGTGCATGTAAGTTAAAAACATATTTTAATTAAAAAATAACCTTCTCAAATATTACCTCTCAAGTATTGTATGCGTTAGACACATGTTGCTTGTAAAAAATCCCTGGACAATCAAAGTTTTCTATTCCAGTCTTTAGCTAATACTATTTTTGTTTTACTAAGCTGTGATTTTTAATTAGAGAAAAACAAATTGAAACGGTATATTTTGCTCCCAGTATATGTGTCTAGCGTGTGATTTCAAACCTCGCCTTAAAAAGTCTGCCTTTACTTGTATAAAAGTGCCGTGTATGAACATACAGTGGTGATACATAGGCAGATTAAGCTCAGTGAAACATATTTGTGGTAAGGTATTCTTAAGCTACCTTTAAGGTAATTAGTGTAAAGAGGGTCATACCATAATTAATTTACCTGTGTATGTTTATTTGTAAATTTTATGATTGACTTTAAATATGTTTTACTGACTAATTAGATGATTTTTTTCTGACTGGACGTAGTTACAATTGACTGTGACTTAATTATCATTTTTCCGATTGAATTTAATTATCCTTTGCTGATTTGCCATAATAAAAATTTAAGGATGTTTTTTTAGGGACGTAATAGTGATAAACCGTTAATTTTTTCATTGCCTTGCTTTCCGTTTTGCCGATTAATTTCAACGAGTTTCACTGATGAGATTTACTTTCTTGACCACTAGATGTAAAAACGGATTTGTCTTGTTCTTTCTACAGACCACATCAACACTTGCAGCAGAAAGATTTCTTAGAGCCCCGTCATCATGAATCTAATGTCAACTCTAATCATCATCTTCATTGTGAACTGCGTGACTTCGGGTTTATCAATCAGCGATAAACAATCTAAACGAGTGACGTGCACCAAAGGAGGGAAGGTACTCACTTTTATTATTATCTAGTTTCTGATCACTGTTTTTTTCCTTTTTCGATCAAGTCCCTTACAAATAATCCACTTCGTTGTAAAATTTAAAAGTAAAGCAACATTTTAAATTGACATCCAGTTGGCATGTTAAGTACAGTGCATATGTTTGTATGATATTAATGAAAAAAAAAACAACAATGTATATTATTTAAAAAATACTCACTAAAATAGCCTTGTGATCAATAAGGTATCGATCTAACTATTATTAATCTCTCAACTAGTTAGTCGCCGTGATTTTTGTAAACAGTAAATCGTGACATAGCACGAATCAACCTTTGCAACATCTGTGGAAGAAATCAAGCGGACGATTTGATAGTTTTCCTATACATTGTATAAAGGGCCAGCCTCAGAATGTGATATTTGACATCTATACATTGTATAAAGGGTCAACCTCAGAATGTGATTTCTGACGTGCTTCTCCGTCTCTCTAATGCAGGTGTACCAGGTAGGTGATGCCGTGCCATCAGGAGACTGCAACACCTGCAGATGTGCAAGCCCCGGGATTGTTATGTGCACCTTAATGGCGTGCCTGAGACTGGTGGTGGAGGAGCCGACTTGTGAGAACAACGGGAAGGCGAACAACGTACAATAGTTAGCTTTGAGAATATTTTCATCTGAGTTTTCATTCATTAGAAAGTAGATGTGACCCAAAAAATAAAAATGTGGATTCATTAATGATAGTTTTTTGGTTGAGGAGGTGGGGGAGAGGAGTTACAGTTGTAAAGTTCAAACGCCTGGGGAAATGTGAAAGTTAACATTAAAATAGGCGTCACCAGGCTCACTTAGCCACCAAAAACAGGGCTTCACTTTACTGACATGGCGTCAGCAAGTACAGGGCGTCACTAAGGACAGGGCGTCAGCAAGCACAGTGCGTCACTAAGTCCGGACGTCAGCAAGCACAGTGCGTCACTAAGTCAGGGCGTCAGCAAGCACAGGGCGTCACTAAGTCAGGGCGTCAGCAAGCACAGGGCGTCACTAAGTCAGGGCGTCAGCAAGCACAGGGCGTTACATTACAAAAAACTCGTCTTATGAACGCCAGAACGCTCCGTATTCAAACACGCCGATCACCACTTGGGAAGAACTCTGGCTCATCTGTTTGGGTTGTCAGTCAACATAGTGACCTAGAGACCAGCTCTGTTAGGTCAAGGTTGTTAGGCCGAGCACTGTGAAGGTCACTTTTATACCAACCCCATAACGCCACCAGCCTATTAAGCGGTGTACAGCTGTATTTAAGATACACCTGTTAATTTAATACACCTGTCTCTACACCTGGCTGTATGATACACCTGTCTCTATGATACACCTGGCTGTATGATACACCTGTCTCTATGATACACCTGCCTGTATGATACACCTGTCTCTATGATACACCTGCCTGTATGATAGACCTGTCTCTATGATACACCTGGCTGTATGATACACCTGTCTCTATGATACACCTGCCTGTATGATACACCTGCCTGTATGATACACCTGGCTGTATGATACACCTGTCTCTATGATACACCAGGCTGTATGATACACCTGTCTGTATCATACACATGGCTGTATGATACACCTGTCTGTATGATACACCTGTCTGTATGATACACCTGCCTGTATGATACACCTGTCTGTATGATACACCTGCCTGTATGATACACCTGTCTGTATGATACACCTGTACGTATTATACACCTGTCTGTATCATACACATGCCTGTATGATAAACCTGTCTGTATGATACACCTGTCTGTATGATACACCTGTCTGTATGATACACCTGTTTGTATTCTTTAACCAGGTGTACCGGGCAGGTGAGGCAGTGCCGTCAGGTGACTGCAACACCTGCAGATGTTCAGATACCGGAAATTTGATCTGCACCCAGATGGCTTGCATACAACTGGACTAGCTGTGATGGCTCAAGCCGAGCACGGCTGCACAGCTTGACGGCTGCACAGCTTGACGGCTACACATACTAACACATTATTTTAATTCTGAACTCTCAATAAAACTAAAAGATACAAAAACAACTCCATGTTCCGCTTTGTTTTTATTTTATTTTCATATTTTCTGAAGGTTTTTGCTAAACCTAACATTTGACATTGTTTCACACTTGTTGCCTAGCAACCGGTTTACATTTTCCACACACTCTGGTTTATAGTGGCGTTGACACACATCTGTTTCCGGTGGTGGGCACCCAACTTTGTCTTCCCCCACCTACAATAAGGCCCGGGGGAAACCATCCCTATCACAAAACATTAGCTACACCCCCACATAGCACACGCCATCGTTACATAAGTCAATGTTGTACTGTATGTTTGTAATAGCCTATATATAAACACCACGGCAATACATCATTAAATTTTTTTTGTTTTGTTTTTTAATTCTTTACTAACAACAGCTAAACTTTATCTGATGATTTTAAGCACTTTTTGCCCTCTCGGGCATATTCTGGTAAACTTTGAGAACCACTGGACACTCGACCGTGATCAACTTGTCAATGTTATCTGTCCTTCTGTCAGTGAGGGCTTTTGTTACATGTTTGAGGGCTGCTTCAAGGGGCGTAAGGCTGCCCAGCTATGTTGCATATCTAAGCTATGTTAGATATGGCATCTATGTTAGACATCCCAGCTATGTTTTTATATATCCCAGCCGTGTTACATTTCCCAGCTATGTTACATATCCTAGCTATGTCAGATATCCGAGCTATGTTAGACATCCCAGCTATGTTTTATATATCCCAGCTGTGTTACATATCCCAGCTATGTTAGATATCCCAGCTATGTCAGATATCCGAGCTATGTTAGACATCCCAGCTATGTTTTATATATCCCAGCTGTGTTACATATCCCAGCTATGTTAGATATCCCAGCTATGTTAGATATCCCAGCTATGTTAGATATCCCAGTTATGTTAGATATCCCAGCTATGTTAGATATCCCAGTTATGTTAGATATCCCAGTTATGTTGTATATCTCAGCTGTTAGATTTCCCAGCTGTTAAATATCCCAGCTATGTTGTATATCCAAGCTATGTTGTATATCCCAGCTATGTTGTATTTGATACTAAACCACTGAAGGTGACGCACCCGCGCCCCTAAGATGGTGTAGGCTGTAGCTTTTGAGAACGCCACACGACGCCCCTGAGAGAGTGTAACCCACAGAGCACCACACAACGCCCCTGACCTCTGGGCGGACGCAGACGTGTATTCTACCTCACCCTTGCGGAGGGTGATAAAGATACACTTAAGGCGTTCAAACATCACACCCAGGGGCGTCACGGTATGGACAAATCCGCGCCCCGACAACTAAGATTCAATAACGACGTGTTGATAAAACCCATAAAATATATAGACACCGCTATTGACATATAGAGTCTATATGTCCATATATAAACATATACATATATATGTATGCATGCACGCATTCTTCTTACAATGACTACACACTTACAGGTATAGCTCCTGATAAAATTTGTTCAGTTGTTTAAGTACTTCGGCCCTCTAACATAGTGGTAATGACTCTTCAGAACTCTGGGTATGTAATATAAACAAAAGGTGTCGCTTCATTCCATCTCCCAGTGTTGCAAGTCTACACAACTTTAAGCTGAAGTAAGTTGTTTGAAACTTTCTACACAGCATACATTAATTTTGCTCATTTATTTATTGTGTTTTTTAACCTCTCTTTGAATTAACTATAATAAACACAGTCCTTACATTGTAATACTGTTCATCGTTCAGCTTTTAGCTCATGATAAGCGGCCTGACAAATGTGACACATTGACACGGTGTCAGCTTTCCTTTTACCGCTAGAATAATTTTACTTAGTACACGCTGTGCTGATGGTGAATTGGTGGACTTAGAGACTTCATAGGATATCATCTTTAGTTGAATCAAAATGATGCTGGATTAACTGATCCAAAGCATGCTTTTATAGTTGTGTTTATAGAACAGTAGAGCGACGGGTGAATGGTAAGTGATCGATTTAAAGGAAAGAAAATATTGTATATGAAGTAGAATCGATCATATCAAATTACAATCATGAACGGACAAATGTAAAATATCAGTTGTCATCGATAAGCAGTACCACGTTTATTAGATTCCTTCACTTACCGTTAACATTAGAGTTCGAGATGTGTTTAGATAAAAAATCTACGTTTAGAGGTTGTTTTTACAAGTTTTTATTTAAGTTGCTTCCCATGTCGTACTTTAGTCGCACTTCGCCATGGATTGAAACTGCCGAGTGAAATTTCGACCACTACTAACAAACCAATTTTTCTGAAACTAGGTACGTGGGTCAATAACCATATCAATGCAATCTGGCATCGAATTTGACTTAATTTGATGCTTAATTAATTTCTAAAGAAATATTTTGGCTGAGCGTATGATGCAAACTAGACTGTTTAGAGGTCCACAAACATATCTTGTCGAATTCTAACTTGTATTTATTTTCTATGCTAGCAGAGTTATGTCCATTTTTAAAAATAAGAGTTTAATCGTGCGTGTTCATTTTTCACCTTATATTTCTCCAGTCGTTTTCATATTTGCAAAGTCATATCCATTTTTAAGTTTGTGTCCATCTTTATGTGGATATTCGCCCAATTAGATTCAGCGAGACCAGTCTAATACAAACAATCCCCTCCCCCTCCCCCCCCCCCCCTCCCTCCCCCAGATGTCAAACCAGGTCCGAGTTATCCACGTCATGTCACCGATGATTGGTCTGAGTGAGAAGATCAAAGGTCAACTCAATGGGCTGGACGTCCAGGTGAAAACTCTGCCTACATCATGGGCGTGTCCAGAAGGTGGGTCGTATCAAAATCTTGTCATGGGCGTATATAAAGGTGGGGCGTGTCCATGAGGTGGGTTCTTTCAAAATATTGCCATGGGCTTGCCTAGAAGGTGGGCCTTGTCAACACCTTAAATGTACGTGTCTGTGATCACGCCAATTTCGGCAACATTAGAAATAGGTCAAGAAAAAATGTAGAATTGTGTAGGAATTTGGTAGGTAACCATTTGTGAAGAATTTAAAATATGTAGTAACAGGAACCAATAAAATAGTCCGACCTTTCGGAAGGGAGAGTTTATCTTCTCCCCCAACTGTGTTCATTCGGTGAATCGTTTTCAAAGACGTTTAATTACGGGCTAATTAAGTACAAACTCAAACTCTTAACTTGGACCGGTTTAGCGAGATAATTAAATAAAATTTGGTAATTAGTCGATCTTCTGACGGTAAAAATTATTTCTTGGACAGATGAAGATGGTGAGGTCATAGAGTATATGGTGGGCCAGATCAAAAATGTCGTGGAGTTTCTTTCAAGGCCGGACAACAAGGTCAAATGGGCACAGACGACGTCAGCAGGTTAGTCTGACCTTGTAAGGAATTGGGGCAGTCGGGACCTGGAGAAGGGAGAGATGTGTGTGGTGTCTGGGTGTTTTTGATGTGGTGTCTGTGTGTGGTTTATTTGTGTCTGGTGTATTTGAATAAGGTGTTTTGTGTGTGGTGTCTTGGTTTGTGGTGTGTGATGCCTAAGTGTTTTGATGTGTGGAGTCAGTGTCTTGGTGCCTCTAGGTGCGTGGTGTCTTGATGTGTGGAGTGTCTTGATGTATGTGGTGCCTTGATGTGTGGGTGTATTGCTGTGTGTGGTTTCTTGATGTGTGCGATGTAGTGTGGGGAGTCTTGATGTGTTTGGTGTCTTGATGTGTGTGTTGCCTTGATGTGAGGGGTGTCTGGGTATGTGATGTTTTGTTATGTGATCTCTTAGAGTGTGTTAGCCGTGAGCACGCATTTCCACATTTAGCACCACGTTCTGAATGAAAAAGACACACACCGGATCAACACACACACCTCATGAACCCACTCATACCCATACACAGGATGTGTGGTCTTGGCGAATAGAAGATGTACCTGATGACCCCTCACAACACTTGTAGTACTCAACAATGTATAGCTCTGACACTTCGCCCACCAATACAAACATACACATACATCATAAACAAAAACAACATAGAAACAGACAAATACATTAGACTGTAAGACGTAAAGCGCATACAGACCAAAATATTCAATCTAGACATAACTACTTAGTGGGGAACATTTTACTCTTACAATGTGTATACAATACAACTTGCCTATTCTTATTAACGAGTGTTTCTATTTCAGGGGTTGATTATTTCTTTAAGAACATTGACAGACTTAAGGTAAATAGTCAGTTACGTTTTATTTTACGTTTCCAAAATGTAGCCAGTTGGGTATCGTTACAGACTGATTACGAAATACAATTTCCGATGAGCAATGACGTCATCAGACTGATATTTCAGTTGGCGCCAGGGTTTCAGCAGACGAGGACCAATTTTATCCAGAGAGGTCAGATGATGGCCGAGTACGTGATTGGTCAGATCTTGTCACGTGAGCGGAACTTCCTAGCTTCGTGGGAGGCTCAGAAAAAATGTTCTTATGACAAGTGAGTGTCATGTCTTATGTTTTAACCTTACTTCTAATCAGCTAATTACAGCTAGCATCAGCTAATTACAGCTAGCTAATTACAGTTGGCATCAGCTAATTACAGCTAGCTAATTACAGCTAGCATCAGCTAATTACAGCTAGCTAATTACAGCCAGCACTAACTAATTATAGCTAGCATCAGCTAATTACAGCTAGCATCAGCTAATTACAGCTAGCATCAGCTAATTACAGCTAGCATCAGCTAATTACATATAGCATCAGCTAATTACAAGATTGTCAATCTACCAATTTACCTCTCGTCTGACGATATACACAAAAAAGCAGAGTTTCTTTCATGCATCGCCACGAAGACATCTAACGTCCCCGATTCCCCCCCCCCCCCCCGAAAATTTATATCCCCCCTCCAGAAAGTTTCAAGGCCCCCGCCCGGAGAAAAATGTTTGCAAGAAAAACTGATATACAGAGTTCATTTGTTTCTATCCCTACATAGAACTTTTTTTTCCTTTCTCGAGTCATTTACGGACCCGAACTCGATAATTTGAGGTCAGCACCTTCAGCTAATCCCAACGGTTTGACAATCTCTTGGTATGTTCCTCTCTTAAATTACGCCATATTGTTTTATTTCCTTTTATAGGAAGTGCGCGCCACCATACAGGATGTTGACCGAATTAACTGTTGGTATTCTGGGAGTTGGTGAACTTGGGCGTGAAGGTAGAAGAATTGTTTTTGTTATACATTTTGACCTGCATAGCAATGGAATTTTGACAACTGTTTTCGAGCTTCTAGGGGCGGAGTGGTGGAGGGATCAAGTGGTAGATGAACGTGAAGGGCCTGAGTTTGAACTCCAGTCATTTTTTTATACATTAATTACCCGGTCAGTGAAGTTAGAAGGTGGAGGTTGAGAGAGTAACCTACCCCTTGTCGTGAACCCCAACCTGTGACGACATGCACGCTAACGTCTGGTTTTACTGCTCACTCCCCAGTGGCGCGTGTCTGCAAGTCTTTTGGCATGCAGGTGTGGGCAGGTGTCACAGACAGGAGGTTCCAGTCTGGTGAATCCCCCAGCCCATATGTCGATCATGTCAGGTAGGTGCGGTGTCACGTGATTTTAGAGAGGTCATTGGTGTTGGTCAGTTGGTTGTTGGTCAGTTGGTTGTTGGTCAGTTGGTTGTTGGTCAGTTGGTTGTTGGTCAGTTGGTTGTTGGTCAGTTGGTGTTGGTCAGTTGGTTGTTGGTCAGTTGGTGTTGGTCAGTTGGTTGTTGGTCAGTTGGTTGTTGGTCAGTTGGTTGTTGGTCAGTTGGTGTTGGTCAGTTGGTTGTTGGTCAGTTAGTTGTTGGTCAGTTAGTTGTTGGTCAGTTGGTTGTTGGCCATTAAATTGTTGGCCATTAAATTGTTGGTCTTTAAATTGTTGGTCATTAAATTGTTGGCCATTAAATTGTTGGTCATTAAATTGTTGGCCATTAAATTATTGGCCATTAAATTGTTGGTCATTAAATTGTTGGCCATTAAATTGTTGGTCATTAAATTGTTGGCCATTAAATTATCGGCCATTAAATTGTTGCATTAAATTTTTGGCCATTAAATTGTTGGCCATTTAATTGTTGGCCATAAAATTGTTGGCTATTAAACTGTTGGCCATTGTTTGTCCGCCAGTTGTTTGTCAGTATGTTTGTCAGTATGTTTGTCATTTCGAGCTGATCAGCTGGCTTGTGTTTGGTTAATCATTCATTTTTTTAAAAATTTAATAAAGTCACTGCTTAAAAGTTTAACATAATACATCAGAAAAAATGTGAATGATTTGTTTTGTTAACTTTTTAATTGTCCGCTCTTAAGAGATGAATCTCACCATTTTAAGAAAGATACAAATGTGTTCTTTGTTTTTATTGTTTCGTTGTATTTACCGCTATTTAAAATGACGCCCCCCACCCCATACAGACCCATGTCTCGACTCCCCGAGGTTCTAGAACAATCCGACTACCTGGTGACGGTCCTACCCTCCACACCCGAGACCCGGGGACTTTTGTCTGGTGACGTCTTGCAGCCGTGTCGTCTGCGGGTAGGTAGCTGGTAGGTAGCTGGTAGGTAGCGGGTAGGTAGAGGGTAGGTAGAGGGTAGGTAGAGGGTAGGTAGCTGGTAGGTAGCTGGTAGGTAGCTGGTAGGTAGCTGGTAGGTAGATGGTAGGTAGAGGGTAGGTAGCGGGTAGGTAGCTGGTAGGTAGAGGGTAGGTAGAGGGTAGGTAGCTGTTAGGTAGCGATTATTTGAGCCTTGTTCAAAAAGACTGATTAATAACACAAAAAATACCTTTAGCAACCACAATTAATCGACCACTTAGTAATCGCCCAGTTAATAATCGCCCAGTTGGTAATTGCCCAGTTGGTAATTGCCCAGACGTCACTTTCAATTCGATTACCGGAACAACACGTTTTGTTTTTAACCTTGGGGCAATGTCTTGTAGAGTTAACTTAGTCGTATGACGTAACTCAAACCGCTCCCACCTCATCATTTGTTGACGTCACGTCATCTTATTAAATCATCTATACTTATACATGCACATTTACATAGATAAGTATATATATATATATATATATATATATATATATATATATATATATATATATATATATATATATATATAAATATATATATATATACCTTTTCCTCTTTAGAAAACGGTGCTCATAAATCTAGGTCGCGGTGACCTGATAGACGAAGACAGTCTTGTGCAAGCAATTAGGTAAATATAAACTGGTCCATTAATGACAGGTGTAAACATAGCAGTCTATACAACAATAGCTCACCGTGGGCTCGCTTTGTCTTGCTGTATTTTCTCATGGATTTTAATTTATGTACAAAATGTCTCATTTTTTAAATCTTGAGTTTTGGAATTAGTTTTGTGTCGTACGTCTGATGTCTCGTATCTCAAAACATCGTGTCTCAAGTCTCGTGCGTGTCTCAAATCCGTGTCTCAAATCTCGTGTCTCAAATCTCGTGTCTCAAGTCTGTTGTCTCAGATCTCGTGTCTCAAGTTTCGTGTCTCAAGTTTCTCAAGTCTCGTGCGTGTCTCAAATCTCGTGTCTCAAATCTCGTGTCTCAAGTCTCGTGTCTCAAATCTTGTGTCTCGCCTGTCCTCCAGCCAAGACTGGCTAGGTGGAGCCGTGTTGGACGTACATAGCCAGGAGCCGCTGCCACCCACGAGCCGTCTGTGGACCCTCCCCGGGGTGATCATCACCCCCCACAACAGCTGCATCGCCAAGAACGCTGCCACGGTTAGTAGTCAGATAACAGCTGCTGTTGGCTGTTTTATGTAACTGTCGGGTAGTGACGTGGGCATGCAAATGCTGCTGTAAGGTGGTGATGTAAGGTGGTGCTGTAAGGTGGTGCTGTAAGGTGGTGATGTAAGGTGGTGCTGTAAGGTGGTGCTGTAAGGTGGTGATGTAAGGTGGTGATGTAAGGTGGTGCTGTAAGGTGGTGATGTAAGGTGGTGATGTAAGGTGGTGATGTAAGGTGGTGATGTAAGGTGGTGATGTAAGGTGGTGATGTAAGGTGGTGATGTAAGGTGGTGATGTAAGGTGGTGATGTAAGGTGGTGATGTAAGGTGGTGATGTAAGGTGGTGATGTAAGGTGGTGATGTAAGGTGGTGATGTAAGGTGGTGATGTAAGGTGGTGATGTAAGGTGGTGATGTAAGGCGGTGATGTAAGGCGGTGATGTAAGGCGGTGATGTAAGGCGGTGATGTAATGTGAAGCTGTAAGATGCTGCTGTAAGGCGGTGATGTAAGGCGGTGATGTAAGGCGGTGATGTAAGGCGGTGATGTAAGCTGGTGATGTAATGTGAAGCTGTAAGATGCTGCTGTAAGGCGGTGATGTAAGGCGGTGATGTAAGATGCTGCTGTAAGGTGGTGATGTAAGGTGGTGATGTAAGGTGATGCTGTGGTTAAACTACGACTGATCACTCTTAAGAAAAAAAACAACTACTTAATGTTATTGCTAACTACCAGAGAAACTATTGGTTAAAGTTTTTGTTTTTCTTTGAACAGTATTCGTTACGGGAATCGTCTTTGGATTTCCATTTAATCATTTAATCATTAACCACTTTAATTAGCTTTAATTTTAATTAGTTAAACTACTACTCAGCAAATGTAACTCTAATCTCGTTGTATTATATTCTGCAGTTTGTGGCAGAGAACTATGTAGAAAACTTGACCAGGTACATCAAAGGCGAAGAATTACTTAACAAACTCGACTTTTCCAAAGGATACTAGAGGCACATTGTATAGGGAGGTGTTCGGCAATTATGTGGTGTCATGCTGTATTACATATTTGTTTTTTTTTATGTAACATAGAATGCATTTTGTACTTTGATTATGTTTTGAAAAAAATAAAAAATATTTTTATGGACATTGGTTTCATTTGATACTGGCCGTTCCCGCCAGGCCCTGTTCAGGCCATAAAAATACATATCTTACTTTAACAGCCGATTAGGTTTAAAACATGTTGATATCCAAGCTATGTTGTATATCCCAGTTATGTTGGATATCCCATCTTTGTTGTATATCCCAGCTTTGTTGTATATCCCAGTTATGTTGGATATCCCATCTTTGTTGTATATCCCAGCTATGTTGTATATCCCAGTTATGTTGGATATCCCATCTTTGTTGTATATCCCAGCTTTGTTGTATATCCCAGCTACGTTAGATATCCCAGTTATGTTAAATATCCCAGCTATGTCGATTAAACATCCTGCACTTGAGTGGGGATGTGGCGGGAGGGGTACTACTTGATTCTACTGTCAAAGTGGAACAAAGGGTGTCTCCGGCGCCCTGGCGGTCAGGTGTCCTGGAGCACCCCCGTGAACACTATGACGCCTACATTAGTTTTAAAGAGCACCCTAAAATAGGGACACGTGGGTGGGAGGGGTGGAGCATTACATTCGATACTAAACGCAGCAGGGGGCGTACGCGGCGCCCCTGCGATGTTGATATGTCCATATATAAACACAGACATATATATGTATACATACACACATTCTTCTTACAATGACTACACACTTACAGGTATAGCTCCTGATAAAATTTGTTCAGTTATTAAAGTACTTCGGCCCTCTAACATAGTGGTAATGACTCTTCAGAACTCAGGGTATGTAATATAAACAAAAGGTGTCGCTTCATTTAATCTCTTAGTGTTGCAAGTTTACACAACTTTAAGCTGAAGTAAGTTTGAAACTTTCTATACAACATACTGTAATTTTGCACATTTATGTATTTTTTTTTAAGCACCTCTTTGAATTGACTATAATAGATACAGTCCTTTCATTGTAATACCGTTCATGGTTCAGCTCATGATAAGCGGCTTGACAAATGTGACACATGGACACGGTGTCAGCTTTTCTTTTACCGCCAGAATAACTTTACATAGTACACGCCTTGCTGATGGTGAATTGGTAGACTTAGAGACTTCTTAGGATATCATCTTTAGCTGAATCAAAAGGCTGCAGGATCCACTGATCCAAAGCATGCATTTATAGTTGTGTTTGTATAGCACTAGATCATGTACATTTGAATAGATCGTGATTCGGACAATTATCGATCTAAAAAGATAATATTGTTTATGAAGGAGAGTCCATCGTAACAAAACTACAATCATCAACTAAGAAAAATATCAGCTGTTATCGATTAGCGTACGCACGCTTATTGAAATAATTGACAACGATATTTAATACCTACAATTGAGATTAGATATAGAGATAACTTTAGGTTAAAATCTACGCTTAGTGCTCATTAGAAGAGTTAAGATATGGTCTAGCGTTGCATGCAATACATAGGCCCACTAGACGATCACGTATTGCCATTCTATGAACATCTAAAAACAGTAATAGTTAGCAGATACACCTGTCTCTTTCTATAGTTACCTGCAGAGGCGTAGCGACCCTTCCCGGCGCCCGGGGACAAACTTTCAATTCGGCGCCCCCACCCACATATTCTATATTTATAATGCATAACTGCAGCTAAAATGAGCTTTTAATTTTTTTTCCAACCCATTTTGGCGCCCCTAGGGTCGGCGCCCGGGGACATATGTACCCCCCTCGCTACGCCTCTGGTTACATCAGCGTTTGTGCTGTCTATAGTTTGTATATTGTGAATGTCAGCGGCTCTCAGTTTTTTTCGAGTTCCTGTTTATCAATGTTTGCTCCCTGCTAGTTAAGTCATGTCCACTTGTGCATGTATATTTGCCCAGGCGTATCAATTAAAAAAGTTATTTACCCGTATACGCCCATGGTGTCCATTCTAATTCACACAATCCCTCCCTACCCCAGATGTCCAACAGGGTCCGAGTTATCCACGTCATGTCACCGCTGATTGGCCTGAGTGAGAAGATCAAAGGTCAACTCAATGGGCTGGACGTCCAGGTGAAAACTCTGCCTACATCATGGGCGTGTCCAGAAGGTGGGTCGTGTCAAAATCTTGTCATGGGCGTGTCTACTAGGTGGGTCTTGTCAAAACTGTGTTAGGGACATGTTTAGAAGTCGGGTCTTGTCAGAATCTTATCATGGGTGAGTTTAGAAAGTGGGTCTTGATAGTACCTTGTCACAGGCGTTTCTAGAAGGTGGGGCGTGTCAAAATTGGGTCATGGGCGTGTCCAGAAGGTGGGCCTGTCAAAATCTTACCATGGGCGTGTCCAGAAGGTGGGCCTGTCAAAATCTTACCATGGGCGTGTCCAGAAGGTGGGCCTGTCAAAATCTTACCATGGGCGTGTCCAGAAGGTGGGCCTGTCAAAATCTTACCATGGGCGTGTCCAGAAGGTGGGCCTGTCAAAATCTTACCATGGGCGTGTCCAGAAGGTGGGCCTGTCAAAATCTTACCATGGGCGTGTCCAGAAGGTGGGCCTGTCAAAATCTAACCATGGGCGTGCCCAGAAGCTGGATCTTGTCAAATCAATCTTGTCATTGGCGTGCCAAAAAGGTGGGTCTTGTCAAGTCAATTTTGCCATTGGCGTATCCAGAAGGTGGGTCTTGTTAAATGGACGTGTTGACACGATACATCGTAATCAGATTTTAATTACGGGCTAATTAATTACAACTTCTCAAACTCTTTTCTTAGACCGGTGTAGCAAGTTAATAAAAAAAATAATTGGTAGACGAGCTTATAACGGTACAATTAATTCCTGTACAGATGAAGAAGGTGACGTCATCGAGTACCTGGTCGGCTGGATCAGAAACGTCGTAGAGTTTCTTTCATGCCCTGGTAACAAGGTCAGATGGGCACAGACGACGTCAGCAGGTTAGTCTGACCTTGAGAGGAGCTTGGGCAGTCAGGACACCCTAACCTACTGCATTATGGGACACCCTAACCAGGGGAGATGTGGGTTTGGTGTGGTGTCTAGGTGTGTGATGTATTGGTGTGTGGTGTCTAGGTGTGTGGTGTATTGGTGTGTGGTGTCTAGGTGTGTGGTGTATGTGTGTGGTGTCTAGGTGTGTGATGTATTGGTGTGTGGTGTCTAGGTGTGTGGTGTATTGGTGTGTGGTGTCTAGGTATGTGGTGTATGTGTGTGGTGTCTAGGTGTGTGATGTATTGGTGTGTGGTGTCTACGTGTGTGGTGTATTGGTGTGTGGTGTCTAGGTGTGTGGTGTATTGGTGTGTGGTGTCTAGGTGTGTGGTGTATTGGTGTGTGGTGTCTAGGTGTGTGATGTATTGGTGTGTGGTGTCTAGATGTGTGGTGTATTGGTGTGTGGTGTCTAGGTGTGTGGTGTATGTGTGTGGTGTCTAGGTGTGTGATGTATTGGTGTGTGGTGTCTAGGTGAGAGGCTTCTAGGTGTGTGGTGTATTGGTGTGTGGTGTCTTGTTTTTTCTAGATATGTGGTGTGTCTCGGTGTGTTGTGTTTTTAAGTATGTTTTTATGTGGTTGTTGTGAATACTCATGTCCACAGTTAGTACCACCGTTGTTCGTACTTAATTAAAGAGACACTTTCCAGGTCAGCAGGTACGCCACATTAACCCACTTATACCCGTCATGTGGTGTGTTTGTTTGGATGTGGGTTGTTTGCAGTGGCGTAGCCAGGATCGTCTCAAGGGGGGTCCAATTTTTACCCGGGGACAAACTTTCGATTTGCACCCCCCTCATACTTTATATATATATATATATACCGAGGGGTCTATGGGGGGGGGGGTTATGACCCCCCCCCCCCCCAACCCCCCCCCCCCCCCCTGCCTACGCCACTGGTTGTTTGGATGTGGGGTGTTTAGCGAGGGCTCTTGGTGTGTATAGGTTGAAAACGGTGGCTTTTGAACGTACAGCACACTAGTACATTAACAGTTAACAGTAGTTTAAAAAAAAAAGAAACAAATCCATTTTATAGGAAGACGAATACAACATACAAACCGACGAATACAACATACAAACCGACGAATACAACATACAAACCGACGAATACAACATACAAACCGACGAATACAATATACAAACCGACGAATACAACATACAAACCGACGAATACAACATACAAACCGACGAATACAACATACAAACCGACGAATACATTATAGATAGAGATAATGACGAACTAGGGAACAATTTGTATTACACTTTATATAATAAACCGTGTTTATTCTTATTAGCAAGTGAATTTTTTTTAATTTCAGGGGTCGATTATTTCTTTAAAAACATTGACAAACTTCAGGTAAATAGCCTACTTTAGCTGTGATTTTAATTTTGCTTTTGCCAATATATCGAATCCGACACAATTAAAATGTATTAATCATCAAACACAATTTTCATGAGGTCACGTGACGGGTATTTCAGTTGGCGCCAGGGTTTCAACACACGAGAACCAATTTCATCCAGAGAGGTCAGATGATGGCCGAGTACGTGATTGGTCAGATTCTGTCACGTGAGAGGAACTTCCAGGCTTCGTGGGAGGCTCAGAAAAAATGTTCATATGACAAGTGAGTGTCATGTCTAAACACTTCGTACCTCACCTCACCTCACCTCAACTTACCTCACCTCACCTCACCTTACCTCAGCTCACCTCACCTCACCTCACCTCGCCTCACCTCACCTCACCTCACCTCACCTCACCTCACCTTACCTTACCTTACCTTACCTTACCTTACCTTACCTTACCTCACCTCACCTTACCTTACCTTACCTTACCTTACCTTACCTTACTTTAACTTACCTTACCTTACCTTACCTTACCTTACCTTACCTTACCTTACCTTACCTTACCTCACCTCACCTCACCTCACCTCACCTCACCTCACCTCACCTCACCTCACCTCACCTTAACTCATCTTACCTCATCTTACCTCATCTTACCTCATCTTACCTTACCTTACCTCTAATCAACTCACGAATTAGCAGACTCTAGTTTAAATTAGTTTGTCGTGTTGAGGCCTGTGTATGTAGTGTGAAAATTCCGGGGGCGGTGGTAATGTCCCCCACTCCCGGTACATATCTATGTCTCCCTCTATAAAAAGTTGTATTATTCCCTCTTCCAGGAAATGCGCACCGCCATACCGGATGTTGACTGAATTAACTGTTGGCATTCTGGGAGTTGGGGAGCTTGGAGGAGAAGGTTCAAGATTTCTTATTGTTATATTTCTTAACCTGTGTAACAATATAGTTTTAACAGCTGTTTCTGTCCTTATAAAGATTAGTTATCAATTAGTAGGCGATGACGTAAAGGGGTTTAGGTCACACCAGATGCGTCACAAGGCGGAATGAGGAGGGGGGGGGGACACACACACTCCGCACCGTTTGACACCATTTAGGGGTGACACCACGATTAAAAATCGTAAAATTACTGTCAGAACAATGTTTTATCAAGTTATGTAACAAAATAGTAGAAGAAGAGACTGACACCAAACCTAAAAAGTTGGAGGGTGGGGGAAGGGGGGTGACACCCTCAGTTAACGAACAGTGTGACACTCGACCTATTGACGCCACTAGTTAAAATCCCAGTTATTGCTTATAAAATATAGCACCTGGTCGATGAAGTTACCAGGGGAAAGTTAAGAGTAGCCGGTCCTTTGTTATGACCTAATTATTTCACGTCAAGCCTGATAACGTCTGGTTTTACTGCTCACTCCCCAGTGGCACGTTTCTGCAAGTCTTTCGGCATGCAGGTGTGGGCAGGTGTCACAGACAGGCGGTTCCAGTCTGGTGAATCCCCCAGCCCTTATGTCGATCATGTCAGGTAGGTGTGGCTGGTCAAGTGACTTAACACGGGCCAGGTGGTGCTGGTCATTAGTCTCTGGTCATTAGATGGTTGGCGTGGTGGAATGTTAGAGCATACGGCTAGTAACCCGCCTGGAGTTCAAATCCGAGTTCAAGTCAGTAGAGCGTCACTGAGTCCACCCATCTCTGATGGACACCTGGCTAAAGTTAAGGAAAGTAAAGGCGGCTAAACATACGTCTGACCATAACATCTTTTCCTATGCTGAGGTCACATAAACAGGTGAACTCTTCATTCGCCCCATGCACCGTCAGGTTCGAAAAGGAACTTTACTAATTTTTAGTTATTTAGTTGTTGTTCATTAGTTGTTTGTCAGTCCGTTTGTCACTTGGGGCTGATCAGCTGGGTGTGTGCTTCTTTGTTCATTCAGTGTCAGTTTATTTTAGCAAACGTTCTAATTAACTTCAACATAATACACCTAAAACGTTAATTAATTATTTGATTAAGTAGTTTATATTTATTGTCCGTTGATAAGAGTTTAATCTCACTGCGTTATTGGATATACAATTGTTCTTTATTTTCATTCTTTCGTTGTATTTACCGCTATTTACAATGACGCCCCCCCCCCTCCCTCCTACAGACCCATGTCTCGTCTCCCGGAGGTTCTAGAACAATCCGACTACCTGGTGACGGTCCTACCCTCCACACCCGAGACCCGGGGACTCTTGTCTGGTGACGTCTTGCAGCCGTGTCGTGTGAGGGTAGGTAGCGAACGGCGGGGGGGGGGGGGGGGGCGGATAACATTTTCCGGGGGGGGGGCTTACACCGGGAAAAGTATATGTTTTATATATAAATTCCATTTTATTCGGAGGGGGGGTAGACTTTATTTGGGGGGGGGGGGGTGGGAGCTGAAAGAAACTCTGGTAATTGGTAATCGCCCAGCTTTTAATCCCACGGCTGGTAATCTCCCACTTGGTAATCTCCCAATCTTTAAACTCGATGACCGGACTGGCAGACGTGGAAGGTTTGTTACCTTTGGGCGATGTCTTGTAGAGTTCACTTAGTTGTATGACGTCACTCAGACCTGTGCCACTCCCACCACATCAATTCATTTGTGACATTGATATATATATATATATATATATATATATATATATATATATATATATATATATATATATATATATATATATATTTTTTTTTTTTTTTAAAGATTTATTTATAACCTTTTACTTTGTAGAAAACGGTGCTAATAAATCTAGGTCGAGGTGACTTGATTGATGAAGAGAGTCTGGTACAGGCAATCAGGTGGATAAAAATCTTTTAACTTGTGAGAAAATATTGAATGTTTGCAGCGAGTCTAGTCAGCATTTCTAGACTCGTTTTCTGACAGTGTTTAGCTATGGCTTTTACTTATGTCTCGTGTCTTAAATTTGTCTTCAGCGTAGTCTTCATGTCTCGTGTACTTAAGTCTCTTGTCTTTTCTAGTGTCTTAAGTCTCATGTCTGAAGGCTAGTGTCTCTCCTGTTGTGTCTCGTTTGTGAAGTTTGGTGTGTGAAGTTTGGTGTGTGAAGGTTCGTGTGTGAAGTTTGGTGAGTGAAGTTTCGTGTGTGAAGTTTGGTGTGTGAAGTTTGGTGTGTGAAGTTTGGTGTGTGAAGTTTGGTGTGTGAAGTTTGGTGTGTGAAGTTTGGTGTGTGAAGTTTGGTGTGTGAAGTTTGGTGTGTGAAGTTTGGTGTGTAAAGTTTTGTGTGTAAAGTTTCGTGTGTAAAGTTTTGTGTGTAAAGTTTCGTGTGTAAAGTTTCGTGTGTAAAATTTTGTGTGTAAAGTTTCGTGTGTAAAGTTTTGTGTGTAAAGTTTCGTGTGTAAAGTTTAGTGTGTAAAGTTTTGTGTGTAAAGTTTCGTGTGTAAAGTTTCGTTTCTCAAGTCTCGTGTCTCAAATCTCGCGTGTCTTCCAGCCAAGACTGGCTAGGTGGCGCCATCTTGGACGTACTGGCCCAGGAGCCGCTGCCACCCACGAGCCGCCTGTGGACCCTCCCCGGGGTGATCATCACCCCCCACAACAGCTGCATCGCCAGGGACTATGTCAGGGTTTGTAGTCAGCTGACATCATTATTTTTAGAACTGTCATGTGATGTCATGTGGTGCTGTGGTAAACATGTGATGTCATGTGGTGCTGTTTTACACGGGACTGTCCTCTGGGTAAACTGCATATGATTATTCTTATGAAATTAAAAAAAAAACCCGTTAAGTTCCTTTTTTAAGGCTGTCGGTCCGTAGGGCAAGTAAAGTAGGATGCAAGTGTAACTATAAACTTGTTAGGGCAAGTAAAGTAAGATGCAAGTGTAACTATAAACTTGTTAAGGCAAGTAAAGTAGGGTGCAAGTGTAACTATAAACTTGTTAGGGCAAGTAAAGTAGGGTGCAAGTGTAACTATAAACTTGTTGGGGCAAGTAAAGTAGGGTGCAAGTGTAACTATAAACTTGTTGGGGCAAGTAAGTAGGGTGCAAGTGTAACTATAAACTTGTTGGGGCAAGTAAAGTAGGGTGCAAGTGTAACTATAAACTTGTTGGGGCAAGTAAAGTAGGGTGCAAGTGTAACTATAAACTTGTTAGGGCAAGTAAAGTAGGGTGCAAGTGTAACTATAAACTTGTTAGGGCAAGTAAAGTAGGGTGCAAGTGTAACTATAAACTTGTTAGGGCAAGTAAAGTAGGGTGCAAGTGTAACTATAAACTTGTTGGGGCAAGTAAAGTAGGGTGCAAGTGTAACTATAAACTTGTTGGGGCAAGTAAAGTAGGGTGCAAGTGTAACTATAAACTTGTTGGGGCAAGTAAAGTAGGGTGCAAGTGTAACTATAAACTTGTTGGGGCAAGTAAAGTAGGGTGCAAGTGTAACTATAAACTTGTTGGGGCAAGTAAAGTAGGGTGCAAGTGTAACTAAAAACTTGTTGGGGCAAGTAAAGTAGGGTGCAAGTGTAACTATAAACTTGTTAGGGCAAGTAAAGTAGGGTGCAAGTGTAACTATAAACTCGTTTCATCTTCTGCAGTTTGTGGCAGAGAACTATGTAGAAAACTTGACCAGATACATCAAAGGCGAAGAACTACGTAACAAACTCGACTTTTCCAAGGGATACTAAAGGTCACCTTTCTATGGTGTCATGTCCTGTTCCACTTTTCTTAAGCTACATAGTATGCATTTTGTATTTTGATTGTTTTAAGTGAAATAAAAATATTAAAAGACATCGGCTTTATTAAATCTGGCCGTTCCGACCAGGCGTTGCTCTGGCTATAAGTTAACATGTCTAAATTTAACCGTGAAACTAATCGATTAGTCTTAAAAGTGTCAGGGCGATTTATAGGAGTGAAGGAGTGTAAGCCCACCTAACATCACTTGCTCATGCGACTTCCTACTCCGTATAACACAACATAAAAAAACCACACCATTACCCATTTTGTATTTTTAACATGTCCACGATAACTAGTTATATTTGTCTGTCGCCCCTCCTGGGACATAGGCTACTGACGATCACCAGTGTTTGCACCATAATTTAGTTTACAACCTAACATTCGGCAGTACACAAATCTAATAATTAACCGATCCTACAACTAATCTTATACACATACACACAGATTACAATACAAGCTTTATATTCCATATAGGCTTACCATAAAGTAGGGACTTGTAAAACGTAGATTTTTTGTGAACGATTACAGTACTTTCTTTCTGTATTCTTTGTATACGAGAAGTAAAAATGACGCTACAACCAACAGCTTTACATGCCCTTTAATCTAATTCTAATTTGTTAATGTACACCCAGATTAAAAACACATTATCAGAATGTTTGTGACACACCATCTCCTTAATATGACTTTAATATTTTCTTAAACCACTATACCACCATACCATCACACCATCACACCACCACACCATCACACCATCATACCATCATACCATCATACCATCATACCATCATACCATCATACCATCACACAAGCGTACCATCACACAATCGTACCATCAAGCAATCATTCAATCATACCATCATACCATCGTACCATCATATCATCGTACCATCATATCATCATACCATCATACCATCGTACCATCATATCATCATACCATCTTACCATCATATCATCGTACCATCATATCATCATACCATCATACCATCATATCATCGCACCATCATACCATCATATCATCATACCATCATATCATCATACCATCATACCATCATATCATCGTACCATCATATCATCATACCATCATACCATCGTACCATCATATCATCATACCATCATACCATCATACCATCATACCATCATACCGTCATACCATCATACCATCATACCATCATACCATCATACCATCATACCGTCATACCGTCATACCGTCATACCGTCATACCGTCATACCGTCATACCGTCATACCGTCATACCGTCATACCGTCATACCGTCATACCATCATACCATCATACCATCATACCATCATACCATCATACCATCATACCATCATACCATCATACCATCATACCATCATACCATCATACCATCATACCATCATACCATCATACCATCATACCATCATACCATCATACCATCATACCTTCATACCATCATACCATCATACCTTCATACCATCATACGATTACACCACCACACTCACAACATCATACAACCACACCATTACACCGCCACAGCATACGACAACCACACCATCTTACCACTATATCACCACACATGAACACCTCACACGACCACACCATCAGACCATCACCACTCAGTTTATACCACCGCTTCAGAAAACACATAAAAACCCAAACATTTTGTACAGTTTTGCTAACTTACTTCTCCAATCGTTCTAGATAACTAAAATTTGCTAAGTTTTTACCAATATAATTCAGATATAAATAACAGACAAATCCCAAACCCCATATAATAGCATATAACAAAATCATAAACCACCCGTACTTCTTTTGTACAATATCTTATAACGTGTGTATGATTTGTGTAATGTGGCATACCAAACCCCTATCAGGATCTTTGCTTGTTTAAAATGTTACACGCATTCTAAAGCTGTTGTCATTAAACAACTTTTTGCAGACCGTGCAACATTTACAACAACAACACTTAATTATTTCAAGAATTTAATTTACCGATATAGACACTTTGTGAAACAGTTTGCACTTCTATTTTGTATTTGCATCTATCATCTGTCTCCCTATTCAATGGCCGTTCTATTATAAAGTAAACAACACATGTGACTCACCAAAAACGTGTGTAGAGGCACTTTGATACACATGCTGCAGTAGCAGGGCTCGTCTGTTTTTGTCGTATGGTAATTAGTAGGGAAACAAATGTTACTTGTTAAGCAGATTCTATTTATTTTCACGGTTAGTTAAAAGTGTTATGTCTAAATTAATCAGTAGAACGTCCTTGAGTCCATTCAGCTCTGATGGGTACCTAACTCATGTTAGGGACTGGCAAAGTACTGATCATACCTTAATTTCATATGCCGAGGTCAAGAAACATATGAACTCCTCTTCATCTGCTCAATTGATCGCCAGGTCAAAAGAGAATTCTTCACCTTTTATGTCTAAATTAAATAAAAAAATTTGATTTCTGACGCTAAATATGTAAAAGATTTCATCAGCGACCAAAGGTTCACATTTTTACAAGTATCAATTTAGTTTTATTTTCTTATTTTCAGTGCATTTAAAAGCTTGTTGCTCTAAAGGTTTTTATATTTGTTTTCTTTTCTAATTTTTATTGATTCCTAATTTATGAAGTCGACACGACTAAAAATATTTGCTTTAAAACTTCACCAGTAGCTCGCGATATCTGAAACACGATTATCTGCCCCATGAAAGCTGCCGTCCGTGATCATATTTTACATTCAACAGTAATTTTAGTAACCTCCCCTTAGTTTCAAATCGTTTAAAAAATTATCTGTCCCTGATAGCTTTCAAAAGATCGACCGGTTCTACGATTGTAAACATGAACGTGAACCACAGCTCACCAGACAGTTAGGGTTATCGCGTCTAGCTAGTTATCTCCTCTTCTGTTATAGAATATAGTATCTGGAACGTTTGAACGAAATCAAAGCTGCATAAGTAGTGGGTCAAAATTAGTTACAAGATTTGCCACAAACCCACAAAAAAAAAACAACAAACAGACGTTGCTAACTAAATAAAATGTGTAAAAAGTAAAGTTTATGTAAGGCTTCTGTCTGTCGAGGTGATTTGTTGGTCAGAGAGGTGAATATTGAGGTGTCTTTATTTACCTGGGGGAAATGGGTGTGGGGGGGGGGGGTGGGTTTCACAGTGAATCCGGCGCTGTAGCAAAAAATTGCCGTCGGAAAATTATCCGCGAATAGCTGATTTAATTCAGGTATAATTAACCAACAAACCAATGGACAAACTTCATACCTTACATATACACCTGTAATAGTACCTAACCATATGTAATAGTATCTCACCAATACACCTGTAACAGTACCTCAAAGCCTGTAATAGTATCTAACCATCTTTAATAGTACCTCACCATCTTTTATATTACCTCACCAAAACACCTGTAATAGTACCTCACCATCTAATATTACCTCACCAATACACCTGTTATAGTACCTCACCAATACACCTAACATAGCACCTCACCATCTGGTATAGTATCTCACCATCTGGTATAGTACCTCACCATCTGTTAGTACCTCACCAATACACCTGTAATAGTACCTCACCGTCTGTAATAGTACCTCACCATCTAATATTACCTCACCAATACACCTGTTATAGTACCTCACCATCTATTATAGTACATCACCATCTATTAGTACCTCACCAATACACCTGTTATAGTACCTCACCGTCTATTAGTACCTCACCAATACACCTGTTATAGTACCTCACCCTCTGTAAAAGTACTTCACCATCTATTATAGTACCTCCCCTTCTTTTATAGCAATTCATTTATTACGTAGATCTACATCACAGTGTAATTAACCTCCATCTAGATAGACTGCAGTTAATTACACAAACAAATCCTGTTTGTCTCATGGAGAATGAAAAAAAAAATCTTCATTGGGCCAAATCTTTTGCATCCGCTTCAAACTAATTAAATTAAATGTTTAATTAACCAATAGGAACGCTTGCAGCTCGTGAAATCAGCGGCCCATAAATTTACTTGTTGTGACATCCGGACTAGATCTTGTTCACAAGGCTTAGCCTAGGGGCGTGGTGGTGGTAGAGGGGGGGGGGGGGGGGAGGGTGACACGGTTGTGGATATAAACAAGTTGCCAAGTTGTGGATCGCATTTCTGCAACAAGCGCCACATTCAAGGTTGGTTGACTCGAAAGATTTGTTGTTTTGCGGGGAGTTTGAAAAGAAAATAACATTTATGGTGGGTATTTTTTTAAATTGTATTTTTTAATGTACCGTTACCGCCAGTTGCACAAGCTACTTTTACTTAGTGGATTTAAAAACGGTAAAAGTTAAATTTTAAAATGTTAAATAAAAAATTAAAGAAGTTAAATTTTAAACACGAATGAAGTAGAATTTTAACGTTGTTATTTATTTAATTTATAGCACTGTTGCCTGTGGAACAGGTTACTTTTCCTTTGTATTTTAAATTATTTAAACACTTGTACTACTTGTAAGCTAAGTTACCTATATTTTGAAATCATTATTATGCTGGGTACTAGTTTAACTAACGTTAGAGCAAAAAAAAAACAAACGATAATTATTATTGGTCAACTTTACGAAGTGCTTTTGAAACTATTTTTTTAAAAAAGAAAATGTATTTGCTAAACCGGCTTATTATATGTTGTGGTTAAATGTTTAGTTTGTAAACACTGCAGTATACAAATTCAACATCGCGATCCAATAATTGATTTCTTTCTACATTTTACTGAGTACAAACTAGATCAAATATACACTTTATTCTTGAGGTTCAAAATACTATGTTTACTGTTTACTTGAATAGAAAATAATTTTGACTAAAAATGAAGCCGAGAGAAAATGAAACGGATTTGTTTTCAATTTCATTTCCTCCAATGTGAAGAGAGTAACCTAACGACCTCAGTGCGGGTATAGACGTAAATAGATTTCTTTACATTTCGCTTGAGGGGAAAAGGTGAATAATGACGGCCGTAGCTTCACAGTTAAAAAAACGTCATAACATTCATGTACGATACTCGGTGGTAGATTTCACGTGGGCGGTTATAGACGGATTAAAATATCCGGGACGTAGGAGAGGTGGGGTGAGGGGGGGGGGGGGGGGGGGGAGCGACGTCATTTCAAATATCCGTAAAGGGCGGTGGATATGGTCGGGTGGGCGGTATGTTGTATTCTGAACTAATTAGTTGGTCATATTTCCGTATGCTAAAGATGACCAAGATTAAGGTTGATATTTTCTTACTATGTTATATACTATACTAAGGCTGACCACGACAAAGGCTGATATATTTTCCTAATATATTGTTATACTAAGACCTAATATTATCAAGGCTGATATTTTTTTTTACTTGAGACAGTTGAAGATGGAGAAGACAGTCAAGTTACTGAAGGTCGCCATGACCCTGGCGTGTTTTATCGTCTGCACCAGCGCTGATATAACCGGATGTGAACACAAGGGCAAGGTCAGAATGGAGTTTCATTTTTAGAATAAATTTAGATTGTGTGTGTGTGTGGGGGGGGGGGTATTGGTTACCACCATTCGGTCAGTGACACCCGATGTAATGTAAGCATTGCATCGGCATTAACACAGTGGCGTAGGCGGTAAGGGCCCTGTTAGCAAGGGCTATATCCTCCCACCCCCACCCTATTATTTAAAATAAAAATTAGAAGTAAAAAATATTTAGGATTTATTTATGAACTTTTTTCTTTACGATGAAACGAACGCGTGATAGGCTCTACAGTGATTAAGGTTAATAATGTGGTTAGCGTGTCACCCCAATCTCACGATGGTGGATGGTGTATTTCGTTCTGATCAGTACATTATTTGTTTATGAAAGTTGAGATTGGTGTCACCCCCCCCCCCCTCCTTACATTTTGGCTAATAGAGTCAATTTGTGCACAATTATATTAATCCAAACATTAATTCATGGTGAAAAAAAAAACTAGTCGTTATCATTGTAAATTATTAGATGTGGCGTCACCCCACCCCAGTCGTTTACATATCAGTTGATTAAAATATTCAACAGAACTTGTTTCCATCCGGAGATAAATCTAACCTTAATTGTAACGATGTTCGTCTATAATCGGTTATTACTACAGCTGGATGTAGCATTGTTTTCTCTATAGTTAGCAAGTTTACGTCTTGGTGTCACCCCCCCCCCCTTTAAGAATGGTTAATTTGTACTTAAATGACTATTGAACTTTAATCATTAATTGAACTGGCAAAAAAATATTTCTTTCTTTACCATTTATAATTCTCGCATTGACGTCACCGCCTACCTCCCTAAACTTTGTCAACTGGTGCTCCCCCCCCCCGCGACGCCTCTGTATATGTTTACCTAACCCAAAACATCTTTTGATCACCTTACCCACCTACTCTCCTTACCATCCTACACACCTTAACATCCTACTAACCTTACCATTTCACCTTACCACCTCACCTTCCCATCCTAATCAACTTACCATCTCACCCTACCATCTCACACTACCATCTCACCGTACCATCTCACACTACCATCCTACTCACCTTACCATCTCACCTTACCATCCTGCTCACCTTACCATCCTACTCACCTTACCATCTTACCTTACCATCTCACCTTACCATCCTACTCACCTTACCATCCTGCTCACCTTACCATCCTACTCACCTTACCATCTTACCTTACCATCTCACCTTACCATCCTACTCACCTTACCATCCTACTCACATTACCATCCTACTCACCTTACCATCTTACCTTACCATCTCACCTTACCATCCTACTCACCTTACCATCCTACTCACCTTACCATCCTACTCACCTTACCATCTTACCGTACCATCTCACCTTACCCTCCTACTCACCTTACCATCCTACTCACCTTACCATCCTACTCACCTTACCATCTCACCTTACCATCCTGCTCACCTTACAATCCTACTCACCTTACCATCCTACTCACCTTACCATCTCACCTTACCATCTCACCTTACCATCTCACCTTACCATCCTACTCACCTGACCATCCTACTAGCCTTACCATCCTACTCACCCTACCATCCCTCACCATACCATACTACTCACCAGAGGTACCAGGTAGGTGATCGTGTACCTGTAGACAGCTGCAACAGGTGCACCTGTGCAGGTAACAACATGACCGCCTGCACGAAAATGGGATGCGACCCCTCCCTAATCTGTGAGCATAATTTCGTGGTATGTTCGCTCTTTTTAATTTTCGTTGTTTGTGATATGTTGACTCAACTTATTTTTCTGTTTTCTATTTATATGCTTTATACTTTTTTTTGTGGTATGTTTATATATTTCGTTTCTCTTAAAGCTAAGAAAAAAAAAACGAACCCAAAACAGGACTCTTTATCCTATTAACTTCGTTAGGATTAAGAAAAAAACAACAACCTTTTACGTTTAAAATAATTAGTTATTGGTTAATTAATGTTAAACTAAAACTTAACGTCGTTTGAAAGTTTGTCCCTAGCTAGTATGAAGATTGTAAAATGACAACTAATTAATTCCGCTTTAATTTGTTTAGTGGTACAAGGCCGGGGACCGGGTGCCGGTTGACCGGTGTAACATTTGTACATGCACGACAACCGGAAATATTGTGTGCACAGAAAAAGCTTGCGTCAACAACACGTGCGAGCATAAGGGAAAGGTGGGTTTGTGTTGGTGGTAATTGTGTGTGTGGGGGGAGTAGGGAAAGATGGGTTTGTGTGTGTATGTGGTAATTGTGTGTGTGGGGGGGGGGACATAAGGGAAAGGTGGAGTTGTGTACAGTGGCGTAGCAAGGATCGTCTCATATATATATATATATATATATATATATATATATATATATATATATATATATATATATATATATATTTAAATATACATATATATATATATATATGTATATATATATGTATATATATATGTATATATATATGTATATATATATGTATATATATATATATATATATATATATATATATATATATATATATATATATATATATATATATATATATATATATATATATACAGAAGGGTCTATGGGGGTTTGTGACCCCCACTGGTTGTGTAGGTAGCAATACATGTATGTGTGTGAGTGGGTGTGGGTGTGGGAGGGGTGAAGCATAAGGGAAAGGTGAGTTTATTTAGACGGCAATAAATGTGTGTGTGTGTGAGAGGTTGACTGTTGATAACTAGTAGTTACCTAATCGAACCCAAAGTGTGAGTTAGGACTTCAGCTGATGTTTGTGTCGTCTGTCTGATGTAGGTGTACCAGGCAGGTCAGAGGGTCCCCGTGGACAGCTGCAATATCTGCACGTGCAGGGGCAACAACATGACGCAATGCACGCTCATGGCGTGTGACCCCAGTCTGGTGTGTGAGCACGCCGGGAAGGTCAGTGCTCGTCAACATATGTCATTAGGTCATTACATAGATGTCACTAGGTCATCACATAAATATCATTAGGTCATCACATAAATATCATTAGGTCATCACATAAATATCATTAGGTCATCACATAAATATCATTAGGTCATCACATAGATGTCATTAGGTCATCACCTAGATCTTATTAGGTCATTAAATAGGTGTCATTAGGTCATTACATAGATGTCATTAGGTCACTACATAAATGTCACTAAGTCATTACATAGATGTCATTAGGTCCTTACATAGATGTCATTAGGTCATCACATAGATGTCATCAGGTCATCACATAGATGTGATTAGGTCATCACGTAGATGTCATTAGGTAATCTCGTAGATGTCATTATGTCATCACATAGATGCCATTATGTCATTACATAGATGTCACTATGTCATTACATAGATGTCATTATGCCATTACATAGATGTCATTATGTCATTACATAGATGTCACTATGTCATTACATAGATGTCATTATGCCATTACATAGATGTCATTATATCATTACGTAGATGTTTTAGGTCATTACATAGATGACATCAGGTCATTACATAGATGTCATTTGGTCATTACATATATGTCATTAGACCGTTACATATATGTCATTAGGTCATAACATAGATGCCATTAGGTCATTACATAGATATTATTGTGTCATTACATAGATGTCCATAGGTCATTACATAGATGTCATCAGGGCATTAAATAGATGTCATTAGGTCATTACATAGATGTCATTAGATCATTACATAGATGTCATTATGTCATTACATAAATGTTATTAGGTCATAGCTAGCTTTATAGACGCATTTGACATTTGTTGATTGCAAGGTACTTAAATAACATTTGATAATTGCAAGCTATATAAATGACAATAATCTCAAGATACATCAATGACATGTGATTAATGCAAGACCTCTAGATGACAATAGATCAATGCACGATATACAGTAAGATATCTGTAAGATACAAAGATAAATAAGTCACTGGTCATTGAAGGATTACCTGATCACATAGACATTGATGTATAAACAAGCATAAACTGACTAAATAAGACAGGAACAAGTATGACTTAACTAAGTTGGCCCTGACTAACTTGATTAAGTATAAATTGTTCAAGTATGACGACCTTATATAAAAAGTGACAAACTAAGACGTGACCAAATATGACGTGACGTGACTAAATATAACGTGCCAGATATGAAGTGACTAAACATGACCTGAACATTTGTGACTCGACTAATTATAACTTGAGCAAGTAGGACATGACCAAGTAGATCTATAACTTGAGCAAGTAGGACACGACCAAGTATAACTTGAGGAAGTAGGACATGACCAAGTATAACTTGAGCAAGTAGGACATGACCAAGTATAACTTGAGCATGTAGGACATGACCAAGTATTACTTGAGCAAGTAGGACATGACCAAGTATTACTTGAGCAAGTAGGACATGACCAAGTATAACTTGAGCAAGTAAGACGTGACCAAGTATAACTTGAGCAAGTAGGACATGACCAAGTATAACTTGAGCAAGTAGGACTTGAACAAGTAGGACATGACCAAGTATAACTTGAGCAAGTAGGACATGCCCAAGTATAACTTGAGCAAGTAGGACGTGACCAAGTATAACTTGAGCAAGTAGGACGTGACCAAGTAGATCTATAACTTGAGCAAGTAGGACATGACCAAGTATGACTTGAGCAAGTAGGACATGACCAAGTATAACTTGAGCAAGTAGGACCTGAACAAGTAGGACATGACCAAGTATAACTTGAGCAAGTAGGACATGACCAAGTATAACTTGAGCAAGTAGGACATGACCAAGTATAACTTGAGCAAGTAGGACATGACCAAGTATAACTTGAGCAAGTAGGACATGACCAAGTATAACTTGAGCAAGTAGGACATGACCAAGTATAACTTGAGCAAGTAGGACATGACCAAGTATAACTTGAGCAAGTAGGACTTGAACAAGTAGGACATGACCAAGTATAACTTGAGCAAGTAGGACATGACCAAGTATAACTTGAGCAAGTAGGACATGACCAAGTATAACTTGAGCAAGTACGACGTGACCAAGTATAACTTGAGCAAGTAGGACATGCCCAAGTATAACTTGATCAAGTAGGACATGACCAAGTATAACTTGAGCAAGTAGGACATGACCAAGTAGATCTATAACTTGAGCAAGTAGGACATGACCAAGTATAACTTGAGGAAGTAGGACATGCCCAAGTATAACTTGAGCAAGTAGGACATGACCAAGTATAACTTGAGCAAGTACGACGTGACCAAGTATAACTTGAGCAAGTAGGACATGCCCAAGTATAACTTGAGCAAGTAGGACATGACCAAGTAGATCTATAACTTGAGCAAGTAGGACACGACCAAGTATAACTTGAGGAAGTAGGACATGCCCAAGTATAACTTGAGCAAGTAGGACATGACCAAGTATAACTTGAGCAAGTACGACGTGACCAAGTATAACTTGAGCAAGTAGGACATGCCCAAGTATAACTTGAGCAAGTAGGACATGACCAAGTATAACTTGAGCAAGTAGGACATGACCAAGTATAACTTGAGCAAGTAGGACATGACCAAGTATAACTTGAGCAAGTAGGACATGCCCAAGTATAACTTGAGCAAGTACGACGTGACCAAGTATAACTTGAGCAAGTAGGACATGCCCAAGTATAACTTGAGCAAGTAGGACATGACCAAGTATAACTTGAGCAAGTAGGACATGACCAAGTATAACTTGAGCAAGTAGGACATGCCCAAGTATAACTTGAGCAAGTAGGACATGACCAAGTATAACTTGAGCAAGTAGGACATGACCAAGTATAACTTGAGCAAGTAGGACATGACCAAGTAGATCTATAACTTGAGCAAGTAGGACATGACCAAGTATGACTTGAGCAAGTAGGACATGACCAAGTATAACTTGAGCAAGTAGGACCTGAACAAGTAGGACATGACCAAGTATAACTTGAGCAAGTAGGACATGACCAAGTATAACTTGAGCAAGTAGGACATGACCAAGTATAACCTGAGCAAGCATGAAACTGTTGACAGTGGTACAGAGCTGGGGACCAGGTGCCTAAAGACAGGTGCAACACCTGCACGTGTCAGCCAGGTGGGGACATCGCGTGCACGAAGAAAGCTTGCGTGGACAACCCAACGTGTGAACATAAAGGAAAGGTGAGTGGCCTAGTGGTTTTTTTATACTGTTGTTCTAGGAGAGGTAAGTGGTTTTTTGTTTTACTAGGGGAGGTAAGTGGTTTCTTTTTTGTTTTACTAGGGGAGGTAAGTGGTTTCTTTTTTGTTTTACTAGGGGAGGTAAGTGGTTTCTTTTTTGTTTTACTAGGGGAGGTAAGTGGTTTCTTTTTTGTTTTACTTGGGTAGGTAAGTGGTTTTTTTTGTTTTACTAGGTGAAGTAAGTGGCTTTTTTTGTTTTACTAGGGGAGGTAAGTGTTTTTTGTTTTACTAGGGGAGGTAAGTGTTTTTTTTTTGTTTTACTAGGGGAGGTGAGTGTTTTTTGATTTACTAGGGGAGGTAAGTATTTTTTGTTTTACTAGGGGAGGTAAGTGGTTTTTTGTTTTACTAGGGGAGGTAAGCGGCTTTTTAAAAAAGTGTTTTAAAAGGGGAGGTAAATTATTTTTAAAAAAGGTTTACGCGGGGAGGAAATTGTTTAAAAACTGTTTTACACGAGGAGGTAAGTGTTTTATTATCAAAAACATGTTTTAGAAAGAGGGTGGAGTGGAAAGGGGGGGGGGCGTTTTTAAAAAAAAGTGTTTTACAAGGGGAGGCGTTTTGTTTAAAAAAACGTTTGACAAAGAAAGGACTAGGTTTGTTAAAAAACAAAAACTTGTTTTACAAAGGGAGTTGTCATTCTCATCAGTATAGTCTACATAGGCAGTGTTTCTTCCAGACTTTTTTCTCCGGGGGGGGGCACTTGAAATTTTCGGGGGGGGGGGGGGCGGACACTGATGAAAGTATATATTTTCTATATAAATTATATAAATTTTATTTCTTTCGGGGGGGGGGGGGGGGGTAGAATTTTTTCGGAGGGGCTTGCTCCCCCCCCCCAAGAGATGCCTGGAAGAAACTCTGCATAGAGGGGTCGGGAATAGTTTTCAATTTTAAAAAGAACTTGTTCAATATATTGCCCTAAAGATCATGGAATGTAGTTGTGAGCTATATAATTAGCTCAACATAGATACCGGCTTTCTCAAACGTGAGCACCAGTGTCCCTAAAAGTATTTCCTGTGGTTGTCTTCTGTCGGCACGTGAAATTAAAAAATTGATTTCTGCCTGAACCAGATTTACCGTCGTGGTGATCGTGTACCCGTGGACAGTTGCAACACCTGCACATGTCAAGGTAACAACGTCACGATCTGCACCCTGATGGGATGTGACCCCAGCCTCGTATGTGAACACAATGGAAAGGTGAGTCATGGTTAAAGGTTAAGGGTGTGCTGGGTAGATTAGGTGCCAAACTATCACAGGTAGATTGGGTGGTTAAATATCACAGGTAGATTAGGTGGCCAAATATCACAGGTAGATTAGGTGCCAAACTATCACAGGTATATTGGGTATCTGGCACAGTAAGATTGGGTATCTAACTATCACAGGTAGATTGGGTATCTAACTATCACAGGTAGATTGGGTATCTATCACAGGTAGATTGGGTATCTATCACAGGTAAATTGGGAATCTATCACAGGTAGATTGGGTATCTATCACAGGTAGATTGGGTATCTATCACAGGTAGATTGGGAATCTATCACAGGTAGATTGGGAATCTTTCACAGGTAGATTGGGAATCTGTCACAGGTAGATTGGGAATCTATCACAGGTAGATTGGGAATCTTTCACAGGTAGATTGGGAATCTATCACAGGTAGATTGGGTATCTAGCACAGGTAGATTGGGTATCTATCACAGATAGATTGGGAATCTAACTATCTCAGGTAAATTTCTCCCCAGTGGTACAGGTCAGGTGACAGGGTACCTGTCGACTCCTGCAACACCTGCACCTGTGGGAGTGGGGGCAGCATCGCCTGTACAAAGATGGCCTGTCCCCCGAGCTGTCTGCACAACGGCACGGTGAGTTGCATCATTGCATTCTTTAATTAAAACAGCTAGATGTATAGGGATCGTCATGGGCCTCTGTAGAGAGTAAGGATCTCTGGAGAGTTGAGGGACATTTTATTTAATGAAAGAAGAAGTGAAGTTTTTGTAAACAGTGTTGGCGTGTATGTCACGTGTGTAAAGTGTCACGTGTGTAGTGTGTCACGTGTGGAGTGTGTCACGTGTGTTGTGTGTCACGTGTGTAGTGTGTCACGTATGTGGTGTGTCACGTGTGTAGTGTGTCACGTGGTAGTGTGTCACGTGCGTGGTGTGTCACATGTGTACTGTGCCACGTGTGTAGTGTGACACGTGTGTGGTGTGTCACGTGTGTAGTGTGACACGTGTGTGGTGTGTCACGTGTGTGGTGTGACACGTGTGTTGTTTGTCACGTGTGTAGTAAGAACATTTTTCCTCTCCAGTGGTACCCCGTGGGTCAGAGGGTACCTGTGGACGCGTGCAACACCTGCACCTGTGCAACAGGTGGGAACATGCAGTGCACCAAAATGATTTGCCCAGTGAGGAAATGTCAGAAGGACGGGAAGGTGAGTGGAGGGGCTGGGTGGGGTGGGGCAGGATGGTATGGGGGGGGGAGTCGGGTGGGGGGTCGGTACTCACGTTAGGGAAAGTAAAGGCGGCTGGGCATAGTGCTGACCACACTATCTCTTCATATGCCGAGGTCACAGAAACAGGTGGACTCTACTTCACCTGCCCCATAGACCGTCAGGTTTGAAAAGGGAACTTTTTTTTACATTATCACCTGCCCGAAGCTCCCACTATTTACAACATCTAAAGGTTGTAACCCTCCCACACATTTCAATAAGATATAATAATTTTTTAAAATTTTGCTTAGACAAAACACACATTTTAATAGAGAACAGAAAAAAAATATTTTTAAAAGTTTATATAGATCTAGTAGACATTTCAATGAAACAACTAACATGTCTCAATAAATGAATAAAATAAATGAAAAATGTAATCGATGGCAGTAGATCACGTTGAACAGACATATACGACTTGTAGTAAACATGCACCTTTACCCAAACTACCACTAGATGTAGTCAACTAAATTTTTATCAATCACATTGACCTAACAAGACAGAAAAACAAACACACAAATTATCTCCTCTATATCGATATAACAAAACTATCAACTCACGAACTTTCTGCCTACATTGATGTGATCTCCCCTAAACTTTCTCGAATATTCTTATATAACACTACGGAGGATGGCACCTCGGGATATAGGCATGATTTTTAATCCATTTTTTATTACTTAAACATTTCAAAATAAAATAGAATCTCGTAGAAAAAAGGATTGCGCTCCAAGTGAATGCCAAACAATCTGTGTATAATAGTGCGGAATATTATTAGTACTTTATAAATTCACATTCTTTTTTTTTGAGAAATCGGAAGTAGCGTAAATTACTACTTCCGTTCAACAGAAATTACTCAAAATTTGAAAGAATGTAGAGAATTAGATCGTTTACTTACATGTGAAATTTCATTTATCTATCTGAAACAATACTCAAGTTATATGCTATGAAAAACCAAAAGTAGAATACCGGTTACCGGAAATCGTTGAAAAGTTGATACAGAACTACAAATTTGATAAAATACTTATATTTGAAATTTCATCAACCTAGCTTTAACGGTACTCAAGTTATCGTGTTCACAGTAACACATACTCACACACACACACACACACAGACATACGGACAGAAGTGCAAAGCCCAGCATTTCCGACTCGATTACGCATAGAACACACCTAAATTTTGATATATCTGCATTTATTATTTTTGCCCGATTAAAATAAGTCCTCTATACTCCGTATATGACGAAGAACTGAGGTGTAAAACGGTGAAAACTGTCAAAATTTGATGTGATTTTTGTGCACGATTACAATACTTCCTCTATACTCTGTATACGAGAAAGTAAAAACTCACAAACTTTCTGCCCTACAGACGTACAACATCGGACAGCGAGTACCATCCAACGACTGCAACACATGCACGTGCAGGGATAATGGACAGGTCACGTGCACCAAGATGATGTGTCGAGGCTAAAGTTCCGGTCATCACATCACGTGACAGAAATAATTAATTAATCACCCAGAAAGGGAGACAATCTCATTAATATACCAAGTCAAGAGAGAGAACTCCAACTTAATTTCATCGCTTGCTGATTGACACAAATTATGTTAATTATGCTAATTTAGAATGGAATAAAATATATATACACAACTGCTTGTTAATTTTTCATATCTTCTTGAAATGCCTTGTAAAGGAATGTATTTGTGGGAGGTGTAAAACGTCGAGATTTGCAAATGTTTTTCTGTGCACTCGGTGAATGACTATAAATATAATTAAAACCCCTAGCTTGTCCGCAAACCGAAAGATAGAATTATAATTAGTAAACAGCACGTTCAGTGCATAAAAAAAATCAAAGGCAGTATTTGAAATATAGGCCTACGTGTTTTACCGACCATATTGCACTTCATGCATTTTTTATCAGTACTTTTTAAAATTTACAATAAAGTTTCATGACTAAAACCATTGCACACCTAATGAACGCGATGACTTTATATAATAGTGGGGATTAGTTGATTAAAAATTATAATGAGTAATAAACAGTACGTTCAGTGAATAAAATAAATAAAAGATAGCCTTTTATCAATCCACGCTAATTATAATATTCCAACAATAATGTCCACTAACACGTCTGCAAAGTTTGCATTCATATTTTGCTAATTATATTATTCCAACAAATATTCCGTCTTGGTGATTTTGCATTCACATTTTTTAGCGTGAGTTGAATTTATTTTTAAAGTACTTCCCTTGGCAAAATTACAAAACAGTTTAATTAATCAAATTTTTCTATCCTACTGTTATTATTTTATTAAATGTATCTTTATTTTCTAGGAATCTAAACAAAAATAATATTTGACATTGATCCGTTTAATTTGTTTTAGCTATTTGCGTGTATTTAATATTTTCTTATGTTATGCGAAAGAGTAAAAACAGTGGCAAAAATGAAATAAATTTAAGTCGTTATATAAACAAACTTTATTACTTATAATAAGACACTGCGATGCAGGTAAAAAGCACGATATGTGGTGTGTTTACTTTTATGGTTCCAAAATCTATAGTGATGACGGACTGACGCACTACCTAGCCGCTTTATATATATATATATATATATATATATATATATATATATATATATATATATATATATATATATATATATATATATATATATATATATATATATATATATATATATATATTTATATATATATATATATATATATATACAATTTATTTGGTTGTGGAGTGGGGGTGACAACATGAAGTGCCGCACCGGGTGTCATCCGACCATGCGACGCCACCGTCCTAAAGCCGAACCCACCCAGTCAGACAAAACAGACAGACCAGAAATCCGACCTGCAGAACAAAAAACACGTACAGGAAGCACGTGTCCAGCAGACGAGAGGTCAGACAGTGACGCTTGCCTTGACCTTGACCCTCAGCTTGTTTACTAGAGTGCTCAGCTTCAACTCGGGAGGACGCCCTCATCTTTATAGTTTTGTAAGTCTGAAGTTGGGGACAAATAAACCAAATACATCGAGTTTATAGTTTTGTAAGTCTGAAGTTGGGGACAAATAAACCAAATACATCACGTTTATAGTTTTGTAAGTCTGAAGTTGGGGACAAATAAACCAAATACATCTAGTTTATAGTTTTGTAAGTCTGAAGTTGGGGACAAATAAACCAAATACATCTAGTTTATAGTTTTGTAATTCTGAAGTTGGGGATAAATAAACCAAGTACATCTAGTTTATAGTTTTGTAATTCTGAAGTTGGGGACAAATAAACCAAATACATCTAGTTTATAGTTTTGTAAGTCTGAAGTTGGGGACAATAAACCAAATACATCTAGTTTATAGTTTTGTAATTCTGAAGTTGGGAACAAATAAACCAAATATATTTAGTTATAGTTTTGTAAGTCTGAAGTTGGGGACAAATAAACCAAATACATCTAGTTTAGAGTTTTGTAATTCTGAAGATGGGGACAAATAAACCAAATACATCGAGTCTATAGTTTTGTAAGTCTGAAGTTGGGGACAAATAAACCAAATATATCTAGTTTATAGTTTTGTAATTCTGAAGTTGGGGACTAATAAACCAAATACATCTAGTTTATAGTTTTGTAAGTCTGAAGGTGGGGACAAATAAACCAAATACATCTAGTTTATAGTTTTGTAAGTCTGAAGTTGGGGACAAATAAACCAAATACATCACGTTTATAGTTTTGTAAATCTTAAGTTGGGGACAAATTAACCAAATACATCACGTTTATAGTTTTGTAAGTCTTAAGTTGGGGACAAATAATTAACTGTTTAATAATTAGAAAGGTTAATTACGTGCTCCTCCTTTTCGTACATCTTGACTACGCCCAGAGCAGCCAATGTGGCCAGAAACCCCTCCATTATGACCTCAATCAACAGAGTTGCCAGGTAGGGCTGGCTGGTTAGACCACGTGGCATAACATTACTGTAGACGGAAGTTGAAAGTAAAAACGATTTATAATTACTTTGGGGTCATCCATAAATGACATCACGCATTTTTTGACGATTTTTATCTCCCCCTTCACATATCGTCGCAAAAAGCCATACCCCCCCCCCCCCACTAAAATGAGTGAACTCATTAAATCGTCTGAACTTTGTCAACATAGAATATTTTAGTCAATTCCTATTAAGTTTATTAAAACAGTTTTCTAAAACGCGAAATAACGGATAAAAACTCGTTATCTAACATTGTGACGTCATTTTTGGACGAACACTTTTTACTAAATTTAGACTAATTAACAGCATACATAATTTACCACATTCGTATTTACGATCATGATTTCAATTGGAATATGTGTTTTTATTAAAAAAGCGTGTATTTCTTTCTAAGTATTAGTAAAGATATCGGATAGGTAATATAATGACCCATTTTTTTCGTTACAGTTATTTAAATAGTAGTGTATTTTAAATATTTAAAGAAAATCGTTTGTTTTCTCCTTTTTCGTGCATTATTACTTAAAAGCTTATTATTGAAATGTTTTTGTGCATTTTAAAAAATAAAACAAAAAATACATGTATATTTTGTTTCGACAGCTTTTTCAGCAAAGTAAATTTTAGCAGTTATGCAAGACTATAGCCGACTATTTTCAGAATCTAGACTGTGTGTATTTCAGTAATACAGCTCAAAATTAACCGTACATTGTACCAAAAGTGGTCGCCATCACACCTAGCTATGCCACGTCTAACGATCATTAACACATTGGTGTTAGCCATAGCCCATCATTTAGTTTTAGCTGTATAGGCCTACTAACAATGCTTGCGAGTTACGAAAAGTTAGCCTTAATTAAAATTATCCTAATGATGAAGTTGAGAAAGATGGCAGTCGATGTAAAAAAAATTAACCTTAATTAAATCTCACCTGATGAAGTTAAGAAAGATGGCCGTCGATGTAAAAAAAAAATAACCTTAATTAAATCTCACCTGATGAAGTTGAGAAAGATGGCCGTCGATGTAAAAAAAAATAACCTTAATTAAATCTCACCTGATGAAGTTGAGAAAGATGGCCGTCGATGTAAAAAAAAAATAACCTGGATTAAATCTCACCTGATGAAGTTGAGAAAGATGGCCGTCGATGTAAAAAAAATTAACCTGAATTAAATCTCACCTGATGAAGTTGAGAAAGATGGCCGTCGATGTAAAAAAATTAACCTTAATTAAATCTCACCTGATGAAGTTGAGAAAGATGGCCGTCGATGTAAAAAAAAAAAAATAACCTTAATTAAATCTCACCTGATGAAGTTGAGAAAGATGGCCGTCGATGTAAAAAAAATTAACCTGAATTAAATCTCACCTGATGAAGTTGAGAAAGATGGCCGTCGATGTAAAAAAATTAACCTTAATTAAATCTCACCTGATGAAGTTGAGAAAGATGGCCGTCGATGTAAAAAAAATTAACCTGAATTAAATCTCACCTGATGAAGTTGAGAAAGATGGCCGTCGATGTAAAAAAATTAACCTTAATTAAATCTCACCTGATGAAGTTGAGAAAGATGGCCGTCGATGTAAAAAAAAAAAAATAACCTTAATTAAATCTCACCTGATGAAGTTGAGAAAGATGGCCGTCGATGTAAAAAAAAAATAACCTGGATTAAATCTCACCTGATGAAGTTGAGAAAGATGGCCGTCGATGTAAAAAAAATAACCTGGATTAAATCTCACCTGATGAAGTTGAGAAATATGGCCGTCGACGTAAAAATAGCCACCAGGTATGAAATTTTCTCCCTCGTCTGGGTCGGGATGAGAAAGACCAGGGGTATCATGAGGGAGGTCAGTACCAGGGGGAAGATGATGGTCATGACGTAGTAGAAGTACCGTCGCTTCAGCTTAAAGTAGTACCGCGGGAACTCGCTGAGCGGGGTGGGGTGGGTGATGTTCTCTACGGCGCTGTACCTGTCCACAAACGACCACTCCCCTGTTGTTTTAAATAAGTTGTAGTTATTATCCAGCTCGACGATCTTAAACCGAGGCTTCGGCTCAGTCGAGTCTGGGTAGAAGGCTAGAGAACAGGTCTGAGTATCGAAGGGGTAGTTGAGGAAATCGATCGCGCACCTGAAGGTCAGGTACTGCTGATGTGTGGCCTTGACCTTGCCGGTGGAATGGATGACCAGCTTGTCCTTCAGCTGAAGGTTCAGACTGTCCGGGTCGCCGAACACGGTGTAGATGTTGGGGTGCCAGACAGAGGCGGTGTCCAGGTAGACTTGGTCAAGATTTTCGTAGTCTGGAGGTGACCAGGTCAGGGAGGGTTCGTTCCAGGATAGTTCGATGAAGAAAGCTGCGGTCATCATCTGAAGAGAAAGAGAGAAAGAGAGAGAGAGAGAGGGATAGAGAGAGAGGGGGGAGGCATTATAAAATATTATATTAAATGTTTAGTCTTTTATACACTTGTTCGCAAATTCCGGTAACCTGAAATCGTACTTCCGATAACGGAAGTCGTATTTCCGGTCTCTTTAAAGCTAATAACTTAAGTAACATTAAAGTTAGGTAAATTCCCATACAAGCATTAACTTGTATGCGAGGGTTTCTATCAACTTTTGAACGATTTTCGATAGTCGGAAGTAGTACTTCACGCTATTTTTGTGGAGACACGAACACCGAGAACGGTTGCGTTAAGGAAATTTCATAACATAAGTAAAAGATCTTATATTTCGATCACTTTTAATTTTTGAGTGACTTCCGATATCCGGAAGTTGTACGTTACTCTATTTTTCGGGTTTCTGAAAATACTGAAATATCAAATAATTTGAATACTGTTTCAGTTAATTAGACGAAATTCCATAAATAGGAATAAGATCTTGTTCACTGTGAGTGATTTCCATTGACCGGAAGTTGTATTTCACGCTATCTCCGATTTCTCAAAAAAGAAGAAAATCAATATTTTTGTTAGAAAGTTCCTATTTTCCGCTCTATCATACTCGCACTGTTTACATTCATTTGATGCGGGATTCTTTTTCCTACGCGATTCTATTCTTTTTCAAAAATGTCAGTATTAAAAAAAATTATTAAAAAACAATATTTTTCAGTCCTGGAAGTGCCAACCCCCTTACGGTCATATAACAATATACGAGAAAGTTTAGGGGAGATCACTCCCACTTTTAAAATTTTTATTTCATCTTTTTGCGCACGCACCAAATAGTTCAACAACAAAACTTACGTAACAAATCTGGCGCGTATAAGGTGTTGTTGTTGTAGAAAATATGGAGTAAAAATGTTCAAGTTCTCACCTGCCTGATGTCGTCAATGTAGGGCGTGTCCAGGAGCAGGACCATGACCTCTAGGGTGTAGGGGTCGTCTGCTGCACTGTCCAGGCCGGACGGTATTTGATTTAAGATGGCGGACCTGTTCAGCAGATCTGACCTCAATCTTTCGTAGGCCAGTTGTTTGCTGGTCAAAGTATGGCTTGAGACAGCGGTCAGTACAGCTGTTAGAATTAGCACTGGTAGCATCGTGAGCTGTGTTTTACACCAAGCAGGATCTGATCAATTGATAAGTATTATGATATCATGTTTTTACACAACAAAGCTAGTTTGTTTTTTTACAAAATCAAACAACTGCTGCCTTGTAGTTTGTTCTTGGTTAGACAAAGGCTATGGAAGCAAATCCAGAAAGAAAAGCAGGCTGAAATCTGCGTCCATGGCCTCAATGGCGCATAACCAGTGGACACGTATCCTTAATTGTGTTGGAGGGGGATCCCTTCCAACACTAAAATTAAGAACAAGGAAGAAGAAGTTATCTTACAAATATAACTCGTATTGTTATCGTTTCTAATTGTCTACACACGTCAACACATTGAATGAGATTCTAGAATGTTGTTAAGTCATAAGTAATAAAACCACCTACACTGAACCGGCAAGTTGTGAAGTCATAAGTCATAAAACCACCAACACTGAATCAGCAAGTTTTAAAGTCATAAGTCATAAAACCACCAACACTGAACCCACAAGTTATGAAGTCATAAGTCATAAAACCACGACCACTGAACCCGCAAGTTGTGAAGTCATAAGTCATAAAACCACCAACACTGAATCAGCAAGTTTTAAAGTCATAAGTCATAAAACCACCAACACTGAACCCACAAGTTATGAAGTCATAAGTCATAAAACCACCAACACTGAACCAGCAAGTTTTAAAGCCATAAGTCATAAAACCACCAACACTGAATCAGCAAGTTTTAAAGCCATAAGTCATAAAACCACCAACACTGAATCAGCAAGTTTTAAAGCCATAAGTCATAAAACCACCAACACTGAATCAGCAAGTTTTGAAGCCATAAGTCATAAAACCACCAACACTGAAACCGCAAGTTATGAAGTCATAAGTCATAAAACCACCAACACTGAACCAGATTCCAGAAAGCTTTACAGTCATGTACCCTCCCCTCCCGTGCATGCTGACCTGCCTAGAGCCACGCCAGGAACATTCCATCCATGTGGCACAACTGTCGCGTCAGTTTCGTCACGTGATCGGTCGATAATGTCACTGTCACGACAGTAATGTCGATTAACAGTTATACAAATGTACCCGATAAAACTAACGGTGTAAATGTTTGTCATCGATTTATCGATCTGCTTTACCTGACAAAAATCTAGTCGACAAAGTAGCCTACCTTGTTTTAAAAGTCTATTTTTCCTCTTCTTAATTGCATTTTTAGCAGGTAAAAATAAAGTCAGAGCATAGTTGAAATAAATGTTGAATTTGTACTATTTTACAACAGGCTGTTTTTCATTTTTAAAGGCAATTAGCTTTGAGTAGTGAGTTAGTTAATAAAGTCATTATTCGGTATTCATGTCAGAGTGGTCGAGTCGGTAAAAACTCATTGTTGCTAAACCGAGAAATCTCGAGTTCAAACCCCTGGGCAGATGAGGCTCGATAGCTGGGGACAGTTATTCTAGGAGAGACAACTCCAAAATCAAACCATTGTTACCTTGTAGTCAATGTTGCGCATAACAAGTCGACACGTAAAACTTTACTGTGTTGGAGGAAATACAATTAAAAATAAAGAACGAAGAAGAAGAAAACTACATAATAATATCCATGTCGCCAAGCCCACCTCATAACATTCATGTTACTAAGCCCACCTCATAAGTCAATATTTTAATAACTCTCCGAGCTGTGAATTCCCTATTTAGAAAACTTAATTACTGCACCACTAATGAGTGTACAACCTTGTGTTTGGGGAAACCCATTTAACTTGTAAACAAACGAAGCGCGCGGTGAGTTAATAAACCACAGCGGAGTGTTGTTTAAATGTCATGGCAGGGAGATAACTCCATTACACGGCCAGATATTAAAGGGAAATAATCGACATACATTATCATCGAACACAAATATGGGATTTAGATGTTGGTGGTTTTAAAACTGTTTGCCATATTATGAAATCTGTTAGAGAAATATAACAAGTCACTTATTTACAATACACATTTTGAGAAGCTTTAATAATATCTGTGAGATCTTTCAGAAAAGATTATATATAACCTTGTGGAAATTAGCGTGTTTGAAGTGTTGCAAGATCATCATTTTCACCCACTTTTTTGTTTCTCAATAAATTTAAGTGGCTCAGACTATTTACCAAGGCTTTACAATATTTGGGCGCTTACTATTTGGGGTGTACATGTACAACCTAAGTCTGTCTCATTTATTGGAACTCATGGTTGAAGTTGATGGTCTGAGCAGTTCTTCTGATTTGGTAAATATTGTTTTTGCACTTTTAGGCTATTCTTTCTTCTTTTTTTTACTAAACGACAGTAAAATGTTGCTTTCATGAACATGTCAATTGTAAGAAATGTGAAATTTTACTTTAATTTTTTTTTTTAAATTTCCGGCAAACTCACTTAACATTTAAGAAAATAAACCCGACAGAGGTTAAATTCTACTGGACAAAGGACAACAAGCATAATTTTTTAAGACTCGGGTTTTTCTTTATTGTAATATATAAAGTCGTACAACTTTTATTATTTCTAAAAAAAGTTACCTTTTTGTCACTTTTTTTAAAAAACATTAAAGGTTTTATAAGAACATATGAAACAATTATTTTTTTAAAGATAGGAAGTCTTATATTATTTCATTGTTATCGGAAATTTTGGGGAAGTGAAAAAATAAGAATTTTAGTAGAACTATTTTATTTTGCAGCATTGACAGAAAAACCCGCCTTAATGTAACATTAAATAAGGACAGAGTTGCTAATTTGAACTGGGCGATAAAAAACATTTTTGACGTCATCAAATTGTGTGTACACAAGATAGTCAAATGCGCTAAAATGTAGAATCGTCTATTTAACGGCTGTTACCTGAAAATGATGTGTACATTTTCTAAATGGCATGAAATGTAGAACCACAGTATAGCTGTGCCATTTTCTCTATGCTTTTCTAGGATTCGATGTGATATATGTAAATAGTCACCGTGGAAACAATTAGTTAGCGCTTAAGCCGCTGGGCAACTGTATGATGCCGATGTGATTTGTGCCGTGTAAAACTATACGAAATTTCAACATTTTTTTAAGACCTGGTAAGCGACGGGTGTTTTAGCTAGTTCATAAATAACAATATTAAAGTATGTTATTGTAACGCTAAGAAGTCTACTTCCAACCTGTTAAGCTAGTTCACAACAACGTGCAAACCATGCGACACATCGTCTGCGTGGTAGCTGTACTGATGCTGTGTCAGCATCGGGCTGTAGCTGACTCAAGGTCGTACCAGAAGGGCTACGTTCGAATCCGATCAGAGCTGATGCAGAGGGATGTGGCAGTGCATAAAATAGTCCCCGGCGCAAAGTTATATGGGAATAGTACCAAGGATATGAGTTGCAGCATTTTGATTATAGACGTCTTGGACATAGACGAGATAAACCAGGTAGGCTGAGTGGGGCATTGTGTGGGTGTGGGGGGGGGGGGGGGGGGGGGAAGGGGATTAGGAAGGATTTATGCGGGTTTTATTTGAGTGTGTGGGGAGGGGAGAGGGTGGGGAAGGATTTATGCAGCTATTGTGTGTGTGTGAATTGTGTGGGTCGTGTGAGGTGTGTGTCACTAGAATGTGCGTGTGGATGTGAGGTGTCTTTGTGCGAGTTGTATGCAACAAATGTGTGGAATAATGTTGGACTGTTGGGATTTGTTTTTATACTTAGTTCGATAAAAGATGAACATAACAATTTAAAAAAAAAACATTTAAAAATGTCCGAATGCAATGAAAATGAGAAAATCAAAACACATTTTCTCTCTTTTGATTTCTAAAATATTAAACTGTTAACTCGGGAAAACATTTTTTTCTTACTTGAAAATCATTAGAACTCTTGTTATTAGTAAGTTTTCTATACTTGTTTTAATTTAAAAGTTTTATAGAAATTTAAACTAGAAATATAAAAACTGTTTTTAAAAAAAAGGTGTTTAGGATATTATCTTAGGATTTGGGTGGGGGGGGGGGGGGGGGGGGTGGGGGGGGGGGGGGAAGGGGGTGGATGATTGTGATGAACTCAAATATAAAATCTGATGATTGATTTAATCAGTTGACTAGCTATAATAATAACATCTATTGTTCTCTAGATGATGGCTGTAGTAATCTATCTCGATTTTTGCTGGCACATTGAAGAGCTCTCCTGGAATGCCTCAGACTATCACGACGTAAAAGAGGTCTATCTAGACAAGGACAGTCTATGGACGCCAAACCTCGTTGTTGCCATTGGCGATCAGACGTCATTGCGGATAGAGATACCAGGCAAGGTCAAAATCTGGTCTGATGGAAAAATCTGCATGCAAAACCATCAGCATATTTCGTTTCGTTGTAACATCGAGTTTTTGAAATACCCTTTCGACACCCAGAAGTGTGGGTTCGGTGTGTTTAAGATGGATTTTGAGGCCCCGAACATCACAATGGAGCCCAACAACTTTAGCGTGAAGGGGGTGTACGACATGCACGGCGAGTGGGCGCTGGTCAATCACAGCCTCTCTACGGTGGTCAACCCTCAGATCGACGAGTTTCCTCGTTTTGACATCACGGTGCGACGTCAGTACATCTATTACGTCATCACCATCATCCTGCCGATGGTTCTGACGTCACTGCTCGTGCCGCTCGTGTTTCTTATCCCAGCGCGCTCAGGAGAGAAAGTGGCCTACATCGTCGCCATCTTTACGTCGTGTGCCATCTTCCTCTCTATGATAAGGTAGGTGACGGCTGCTGTTGTCCTCTCTATGATAAGGTAAGTGACGTCTGCTGTTGTCCTCTCTACGATAAGGTAGGTGACGTCTGCTGTTGTCCTCTCTATGATAAGGTAGGTGACGTCTGCTGTTGTCCTCTCTATGATAAGGTATGTGACGTCTGCTGTCTTACTGTCTGCTCTACAATATGTATCTGTTTGTCGGTTTTTCTACGACAACTTAGTCAAAATGTCTGTCGTTTATCCACACAAAATGATTTCCAAATATGTTTTGGTATTTACAATACTCAACACAACTAGAAATGTTTTTTTTTTAAAATATCATCATCGCTCAACGTCATTGGCGCACGAGGCATCAATAAGTGAGCGCCATTTTGTCCTGTCTCTAGCTACAACCTCTGCCTGTTAGAATGTTAGGCCTCTTTTCTTCACACCTTTCTCCGTTGATCTTCACCCCCCCCCCCCCCCCCCAAAAAAAAGTACACTTAAAAGTAAAATCTAAAATGTGTGCCCTAAATGTTAAGTACAATGATAATCAGAACTGATAATAGCAAAGTAATTCATGCTTTGATTTAATTTTACCAAAACTAATCAGAGTAAAGTAACAACCGGAAAGTTAGACGTACTCAAGGATGGTTTGGTTTCCTATCAATGCCAGAAAATATACGGGACTTAATGAGACTTATCTACCGATATAGATGGGTCAATAATTGATAGACTGAGGTCAATAGATCGGTCAATAAATGATTGACTGAGGTCAATAATGGGTCGATAAAGGATGGACTGAGGTCAATAGATCATTAAAAAAATGATGGACTTAGTTGAAACTTAATTAATTGGAAATTTATTTTATTTAATTAGTGCTAGTGTCAAGCTCAAATTGATAAGGCAACGTTATTAAAATTGTTTTGTTGACCGAGGCGTAGAATTTGGTCATTTATAAATTGAGATAATACAGAAATCGCGTGTTTTTTTAATGGTTGGAATCAAATAAACAGTCGGACGCCAATTATTAAGCTTTGTGGAAGCTGGACATTTTAGAGTTAATTAGTTGACATTGGGCGGGGATTTTTAAAGTTAATTATTTAACACCGTGTGGGGATTTTAGAGTTAATGGGTTGACACCGTGTGTTGACGTGGTTGCATTGAGGTAGTGGATACAGGCATCATCTGACAGCATAAGTGTCGGGCTGTGGTCAGAGCTTAGCTGCCAGGATACATCATCCATTTGGTCTGTGGTCAGATATAAACAGCTGCGTCAGACATCACCAGTGACAGACGGGAGGGATAAACTTGACGGCTGGCTGACATCACCTCTGACAGACTGCTGCACCGTTGGACAAGATGAAACTGCTGGATTATGACATCATGCTCTTGCTCGCCTGCGTCACAACCCTCGTCATCAGTGACAACGTGACGTCATACGTGGAAACGTACGCCAAGCTGTGTCGTCACGTGTTACAAAAGGACTCCGTCACACACAAGATACCCCCCGGGGAGGGGAGCGGGGACGACGACGGCGCGAGTATTAGTCTCAGACTGTTGGTCATAGACGTCCTAGACATTGATCAGATCAACCAGGTAAACTGCGATACCTTTTTTACGTAGGTAAACTGCGATCCTTGATTATCATAGGCAAACTCGCTCACTTATTAACATATCTAAACTGCGATCCTTGATTATCATAGGCAAACTCGCTCACTTATTAACATATCTAAACTGCGATCAATTATTGACATAACTGCGATCCTTGATTATCATAGGCAAACTGCGATACCTTTATAGGTAAACTGCGAGCACTTATTGACATATCTAAACTAAGATACCTTTTAACATAGGTAAACTTCGATCACTTATTGACATATCTAAACTAAGATACCTTTTAACATAGGTAAACTGCGATCACTTATTGACATATCTAAACTAAGATACCTTTTAACATAGGTAAACTGCGATCACTTATTGACATATCTAAACTAAGATACCTTGTAACATAGGTAAACTGCGATCACTTATTGACATATCTAAACTAAGATACCTTTTAACATAGGTAAACTGCGATCACTTATTGACATATCTAAACTAAGATACCTTGTAACATAGGTAAACTGCGATCACTTATTGACATATCTAAACTAAGATACCTTGTAACATAGGTAAACTGCGATCACTTATTGACATATCTAAACTAAGATACCTTGTAACATAGGTAAACTGCGATCACTTATTGACATATCTAAACTAAGATACCTTTTAACATAGGTAAACTGCGATCACTTATTGACATATCTAAACTAAGATACCTTGTAACATAGGTAAACTGCGATCACTTATTGACATATCTAAACTAAGATACCTTTTAACATAGGTAAACTGCGATCACTTATTGACATATCTAAACTAAGATACCTTGTAACATAGGTAAACTGCGATCACTTATTGACATATCTAAACTAAGATACCTTTTAACATAGGTAAACTGCGATCACTTATTGACACATCTAAACTAAGATACCTTGTAACATAGGTAAACTGCGATCACTTATTGACATATCTAAACAAAGATACCTTTTAACATAGGTAAACTGCGATCACTTATTGACATATCTAAACTAAGATACCTTGTAACATAGGTAAACTGCGATCACTTATTGACATATCTAAACTAAGATACCTTGTAACATAGGTAAACTGCGATCACTTATTGACATATCTAAACTAAGATACCTTTTAACATAGGTAAACTGCGATCACTTATTGACATAACTGCGATACCTTTTAACATAGGTAAACTGCGATCACTTATTGACATAACTGCGATACCTTTTAACATAGGTAAACTGCGATCACTTATTGACATATCTAAACTAAGATACCTTTTAACATAGGTAAACTGCGATCACTTATTGACATAACTGCGATACCTTTTAACATAGGTAAACTGCGATCACTTATTGACATAACTGCGATACCTTTTAACATAGGTAAACTGTGATAACTTATTGACATAACTGCGATACCTTTTAACATAGGTAAACTGTGATCACTTATTGACATAACATTAACTGCGATACCTTTTAACATAGGTAAACTGCGATCACTTATTGACATAACTGCGATACCTTTGAACATAGGTAAAATGCGATCACTTATTGACATAAGTGCGTTCCCTTTTAACATAGATAAACTGCTATCCAGTATTTATATAGAATTGCGACCCCTATTAAAATATGAACGTTGTAAACAGTAAATTGTGATCGTAAACTTGGTAAAAACATATACATTTCGTTAGGTAAATCTGTTTTTAAGGTAGGTAAATTGCGATCCTAACATATAAATAACCATGTTTGTGGGTTTACGATTTTTACATTTCCAGGAATATACTTGGTAAATTGCGATTCTTTTACATTTGTCGTCATTATTTATTTAGAGAAAACTTAAACATATACAAAATGGTATAACTCAAGTAAAAAAAAATTAAATTTAAACATTTAAAATGCGATTAGAAAAAAGCTGTAAAATTAATGCCGTTAATTGTAGTTATTGAAGAAGTTTCTCTAAACCCAGTGAATGGTTTTGTAATCCTTACAATGCCTTTAGAAAATATTTTTTTGAGGTTTAACATTTTTATTAAAAAGTTATTTTTGTTTTACTCGAACCTTTTGAAATAAATTCATCAGGACAAGATAAGAAAAGTTTTAGCGTTTTATCTCCGTGCCTACTATTGTTACCGTTATTGAATAAATTGAATAAATTGAAAATTAATATCTTACATATTTGTAATTCCGATTTTTAAAATATTTTTGGACTAAGAGTAAATGGCCGTCTGCCGAGTTTAAGATTTACTCCAAGACAAGTTAGTAACACGTGCTTCCGTTCTGTTTACCCAGCTCATGACCATCGTCGTCTACATAGAAATGTCCTGGCAACTTCCCGAACTCTCATGGGACCCACCAGCCTACGGTAACATTCAGGTTTTTCATGTGGGTTCCAGCCTCTTGTGGACACCCAACATCGTGGTGGTGACCGGAAGTACTGACTCCCTGAAGCTGAAAGTCCCAGACGACGTACTAGTTCTCGCGAAAGGATATGTGGAGATGACGACACACCAGTACCTCAGTTTCCGGTGCGACATCAACTTTATGACATATCCATTCGACTCTCAGACTTGCGGGTTTGGGCTTTATCCTATGACTTTCCCGTTCCCTACCTTGAATGTCCAGTACCTCAACCTGAGTCTAAGCGGAGTCTATGAAATCAAAGGCGAATGGACGCTGATCGACCACAACCAGACGACCAAGTCCAACGAAAATCTCGACCCGTTTCCGTTTTTTTCTTTCACCGTGCGCCGCCAGAGTACGTATTACGTCGTGACGCTCGTCTTCCCGATGGTGCTGACGTCTGCCATCATCCCGCTCGTGTTTCTCATCCCCGTCAGGGTGGGGGAGAAGTTCTCCTACCTTGTGGCCGTCTTCACATCGGCGGCCATTTTTCTCAACTTGATCAGGTGAGATGAGTTTTTGAACTGGGATGAGAGGTAAACAATAAAATGTAAACACGGAAAGGTAAAAAATAAAAGGTAAACATCGAGTTAAAGTTATATTACACATTTTCTATTATAATGGTTCTTTAATTACAGTTCGCTATGGAAGTGACGATTAAAAAAGCGTTAACACCGGTTTGTATGTGCATTTATTAACATCACTTGATGGGCGTATTTATTGCGGCAATTCATAGATGCATCTGTTAACATTATCAAATTAAACTATATAAAATAAATTAAATAAATATATAGCTATGTAGAGCCTGCTCCGAACACCTTTATCAGTTAGTGTTGTTAACTCAGTACAACATGATTTACAAATATTCCTCTTCGCTTAATGATGACTTAATGTAAAAGCATTACTGTCAAAATCGTCTCATACACTGACACTTCAAGTAGATTCGGTTGAATCAAATTTATTCAATTAAAAAAAAACTTTTCATTTAAAAACTAGGAGCGTTAATAAAATATATACATTTCATACGATGTGATTATGTTACCTAACGGTTTGCGCGATATTGAGGTCACGGATTTAGGCAGAGGAAGAGGGTGAGTTAAAAAATGTCGTGTTACTTCGTACATTATATTCTCAGGGTGTTACTTCGTACATTACATTCTCAGGGTGTTACTTCGTACATTACATTCTCAGGGTGTTACTTCGTACATTACATTCTCAGGGTGTTACATTCTCGACATCTCCGTTTCAGTTTTTACGACAACTTGTCTCTTAATGCAAAAATTCCATACATTCGTATTTCTATTTGTTTCAGTGACGTCATGCCACGTGGTCTATCCAGCATGCCATACCTGGCCATTCTACTGGTTGAGGTTTTGTGTGAGGGGCTGTGTGCCATTCTGGCAACTCTGCTCGTCATCAATTTAGCCGAGTCTGAGGAGAAAGTCAATGCAACTTCAGAGAAAGTCAGTTGAAAATGTCGTAGTTTAATTTGAAATATTGAATTGCAGAGAAAGGCAGTTAAAAATTTCGTTTTTTAATTTGAAATATTTAATTGCAGAGAAAGGCAGTTAAAAATTTCGTTGTTTAATTTGAAATATTTAATTGCAGAGAAAGTTAGTTGAAAATGTTATAACTTCAGAAAAGTAAAATTAACAAAAAAAAAAATATTTTAACGTAAAAATAAAGTAATTCCAAACTCTAAACCAAATGGATTGTCTCATAAAACAAGCATACGAAGTTTTCTTTTACAAGCTTTTAAATGTACCAAATTAAGAAAATACATTCTCTTTCACTATAGTAGAAGACAAAAAGCATAGACTACATCACACAATGAATTATTCCCAAAATTTTAAGTGACCAACTGATAACTTTCTTGTGGTTTGAAGTATAGCCTACAGTGTTTTTCAAAATGTAACTTTAATTTTAAAAAAGCAATTATTAATTATAATTATTCAGCGCTTATGCTATATTTTGTTCAACTCAAGTTTACATGTTTTAATTTGATTTACATTTTATGACATATTTTTATATATTTATTTATATATTTTTATATTTGCTTTATATTTTCTTGTACGTTTTTATAATCGGTTTATATTTTTATATTAGGTATATATCTTATATTAGGTTTATATTTATATTAGGTATATATTTTAATATTTTGGTTTAATATTTTATATTAGGTTTATATATTATACTCTGCTTATATTTTATACTCAGCTTATATTTAATACTCTGCATATATTTTTTAGCAGAGCAAAAATGACGTGAAGCATGTCGCTCTAATCTCCACATCTGAGAAGATGACGTCATGTGAGGGGAAGGGACAACCAGAGGTGAGGGGAGGGCAGGCTGATGGTTTCCACTGGTGCCAGGCCAAGGTTGGTTTCTGCTGTATGACGTCACGACAACTGGACCACGTGTTCTTCTTTCTATTCGCCACTGGCCAGGTCACCTTTCTGGTAGGGCTGTTTGGCTTCACTGGTTGGATCAGAAACTAAATCGTTTTATTTGGGCTACATCAAATTGAAACGTTTCTGTTGTATCTTGAATGACAAGCCTTCCTTGTAGCATCTCTTGTAAGGTGGTGGCATCTAAAAATGACACCTTTGCACTAGACAATGTCAAATGACATTTTATACTAGTAGCTTCTCAAATCACAATTTATACTATTGGCGTCTGTTACATCAAAATTTAATTTTGTATCTAAAATTATAATTTTTCTTCAGTGTATTTTAATATGACACTTCATCTAGCTGCAATACAAATGACACTTTATTTTGACATTTCAATGGTATCTGAAATGACACAAGAAACTGGACGAACGCCTGTATTACGCCAAAACAAGTTGAATGATTTATTGGTTGTCCTATACCACAGATTTAAATAACACAAAAGGAAAGAATGAAAGATGATAAAAATGTACTGGGAGTTAAATAAATAAAATAAATAATAATAAAAAAAAACAACATGATTCAGGAAATCGAAGTCAATGCATCAATTTGAAGACAAAAGGTTAAACAAAGCATACGTTTTTTTTTCTTAAACTAGGGACACAATAAATAACATACTACTTGTATTTTAAACTTTCAAATAAAAGAAAACAACAATGTAAAACTGTTTGCGTTTTATTGAGTACTAGCTGACTAGCCCGTAAGACAACGGGCACAAAGACTTACGTGTTTTAAGATATATTTCAGTAGTCCAGATCAGCTCCTAAGGATAAAACTGTTTTAGTAAACAACATGAAATGACACAATTTATTTATATTTTTTCCAAAATTAATGCTCTTAATTTAATGTACATTGAAAAACCCTTTGATCTACCTTAATAGCTGATGGATGTCGAGTTACTCACAGATAGAAAAACTTAGCCAATGATTCTATTAGCTGTCACTTAAACCACTCCCTCACCATATCCATGTCTAAACCAATTCCACCCCTTCTTCACACACAAACTCCCGACCACTCCCTACTCAACACAACACTTCTTTACGTCAAATTACATACATTGTTAAATTATTACTAGTTAGTTTACCAATTAATAGAATGTTGAGGAAGTATGAATAATATGATCCAACTAATTGGATGATTGAGCCTTGTAAATCTAAACTTGGGTAGCAAGCTAAAAATAGCCAGATAATGCCAGATCTCTAGGCAACCTAATGGATCCAAGAGAGAGAAATTACCTACACAATATACTCTCACTGGAGATATTTAATGACACTTGCCTTATTTCCGCAACATTATGAAAGGGAGGAAAAAACAAACCAACTTATACAGGTTTGTAAACGACCTACCGCTGAAAGAAAGGAAAACCTTATGAAAATGGCAACGACCAGTGAAGAGGAACGCAGTGAAGAACAGTCATTAAGAGCAAGTAACACAAGAGTGTAGAGTAGCGTTTTAAGTTTAAGAGTGAGTTAAGCATTAAAATTGTATTATTTCATTAAATTTCAATGTGCAAGGATTGCTCTGAGGTATGAACAAATCGTACGTGCAAGGTTACGGAAAGGTAAAATTCGTATATCGATATATCACAGTACTGTAATATTGTTATATTACGTAAAAAATCAACAGCAGTAATAATGCAACAGTAATATTTGAAAAATAACAATAACAAGTATTAATTTTAAAATGTAACAGAAATGTCACAATACCCACAACAATAAAAATGAAGAAATAGCAATACCAATGTGCGACTAGATATAATGTTAATATGTTATATATAAGTATGGGATAGCCTTGAGTGTGCAGGAGGCGGGTGTTGTAAGAAAGTTTGGTCTTTAGTTTTCTAATGAACTGATCAGCTTCAGTGTGGCTCATATGGCTTAATTAGGGCAACTAAGCAAACCATTCAGTGGCTTGGAATAAAACAACTAAAAATAGAACTTGAGCGAAAGTGAAAGTGAAAAAGAAAATTGTGTCCAGTTTCCGGGATGTCAGGAAGGTCGAGGTCGCGCTGATGGGGTTCGTATCTTTGACCTCTGGTGACGTCACATCCTCAGTCTTGTCCGGCAAACGTGAGGCAGGCTGGTCGTCTGCTGGAGCCACTTTGTTGTTCTTGGTACAGGCACCCTGGAAAAGTAGGTCATCCAAAGTACGTAACACATTTCCTTAATTTTTCCTCTTTCAGTAAAATGTAGGCTACACATTTTTGAACTTTCAAAATCCGAGCAAAAGTTTTCAGCCTGCTTGGTCTAAGTCAGGGGTCTCCAAACTTTTCAGTCCGAGGGCCGCATTACCTATCAAATTTCAGTTCGGGGGCCAGTTTCTTCCAGGTATGTCTTTGATTTTTCTGGGCAAAGTTCCTCAGCATTCACCAACACACGATTTCTCCTTGGATAAAAAGATCTCCGCGGGCCGGATGAGAGGACTTCGCGGGCCGCATCCGGCCCACGGGCCGTAGTTTGGAGAACCCTGGTCTAAGTGATAGGTGTTTTTTTAATGTAAGACCCCCCCCTTCCACCACCCTAGATTCGCCTTTTCCCATAGATTATCTATTTCTCCCAGGACATCCGTCTGATTAAAACCTAAATGGACGGTTATTTCAATAATGTATATTAGACCTGGCGATCTACAACGCAAATGAAGTAGAGTTCACCTGTTTCTCTAACCTCGGCATATGAGGGATAGTGTGGTCAGCACTATATCCAGCAGCCGTTACGTACCCTAACGTGACATTTTTTCTTCGCAGAAACTTCCCAGTTATATACTCATCAATTACTCAAAAGTTCAAATAGACCGGATGAAAGGTATAGTGTAGCATAGAAGACAGACACATTAAAAAAGACGATACATCTCGGAGATATGTCAGGTCATGTTAAAACTTGCGATGAAATCCGAGGTTTCACTGTAGTTTAAGGGGTCGGCGTGGTCGAGTCATTAAAGCTCATGGTTGCTAAACCGAAAGCCTCGGGTTCAAACCCTTGGGCAGATGAGGCTCGTTAGCTGGGGACAGCCACTCTTCTAGGAGAGAAAACTCCAAAATCAAACAACTGCTGCCTTGTAGTTTGTACTTGGTTGGACAAAGGCTATGGAAGCAAATCCAAAAAGAAAAGCAGGCTGAAATCAGAGTCAATGGCCTCGATGGCGCATAACCAGTTGACACGTATTCTTAATTGTGATGGAGGCGTGGTCGAGTCGGCAATAGCTCATGGTTGATAAATTCGAAAAAAGTCTCGAGTTCAAACCCTCTGGTAGATAAGGCTCGATCCCTTCCAACACTAAAAATTAAGAACGAAATAGAAGAAGACAGTAGTTTATAAAAAAAAAGTTCTGACCAAAATGCTGAAGCTGCTGACCTTTTTCTCCTCGGCGTATTTCTTCATGACCCAGGCCGTGGCGGCGATGGCCAGAATCCCTTCCAGGATGACCTCCATCAGTAGAATGGCCAGGTACGGGATGCTGGACAGTCCTCTAGGCATGACGTCACTGGAATTACGTCATAGTGAAGCTTACAAAAGTTGACAACCGTATGGTCGAAAGGATAAAAATTAAGGCAAGACAGAATATAAAAAAAAACGTGAAGCTGAGAGTAAAATAAGTAAGGCGAATTATACAAATGCAAAAATGTAAGTTACTTAAGTAAAACTGAAGCTTTCGACTAAAAAGCAAAATTTAAAAGTTTGTGTGCAAAAGACAAAACTTTGTCTATTTTTAGACGAAAGACCAATTATACAATGCATTTCGGAACGTGAGAAATCTGAAACAGGAGTTTGAAATTGATAAATTAACGAGACTAGTAAGAACTTCAAAATCAAAGTAACAAACAGAACACGTGAATTAGAAAAAAAAATCCTAACAGTTCCAAACCTCACCAAATGAAGTTCAGGAAGATCGCCTGAGACGTAAACAACGACACCAGGTAGGAAAACTTTTCCCCAGTCTCAGGGGGGACGAGAAACACGAAGAGGATCATCGCTGACGTCAGAATCATGGGGGAGATGACGGTGATCAGGTAGAAGGTGTAGCGACGTGTCACCTTTACCTGGTACCGCGGGTACTGCAAGTTATTCAAGTCAGAACGAATGTCATAATGATACCCGTCCAGCGACCACTCGCTGGCAATTATGTAAGGCTGGGTTTGAAAGTTTTTTGAATACTCTCTAAACATATCGTCTACTTGTATCTCTACGATGGTAGAATTTAGCATGGGGTTGTAGTACAGACCAAACCAGCATACTTGAGAGTCGAAAGGGAATTTATCGAAGTTAATTTTACAACGAAAGCTGATGTACTCATCAATGCGGTAGGTCACAGTCCCATCGAACTGGACCATGAGTGTGTCGGGAGAGGGGAGAGAGATGGAGTCCTTGTGGCCGACCACGAGAATGATGTCCGGCTTCCACAGGAGATTTGAGTCCAGGAGGATTTGGGTGATGTTGCCGTGGTCAGCGGGATCCCAGGTGATATTGGGCTGGAACCATACCACCTCCAGGTGGATAATTAAGGTCATCACCTGGGATAAAAGATACAAACTTAATTTTTTTAAATAAATTTAAACTACATTTTTGGTAATGTACCCCCCCCCCCTAAAAGAATCTAAAAGTTGAAAGAACAACCAAAAAGAAAGGTTATCCTCACGAACAGATTGTGGTCAGAACAGCTCGGTTTGCATGCTCAAAGTTAAACCTAAACTTTAACCGATCTCGAGGAAGTGTCCAAGCTATGGAAAAACTCTCCTGATCTGTCAATCACACTCAACTGACGTGTCACACCTGGTCAGTCACTGACACACCTGACCTGTCACTGACACTCACCTAACCTGTCACTGACACTCACCTGACCTGTCACTGACACACCTGACCTGTCACTGACACACCTGACCTGTCACTGACACTCACCTAACCTGTCACTGACACTCACCTGGTCAGTCACTGACACTCACCTGATCTATGTCGTCAATGCCCAACACATCAATCGGAATTAGCTGGTATTTCAACACAAAAGGCGCCGTCTGGTGACTGACTAGTTCTGGCGGGATTTTGTACACGACCACACGTCTGCTGAGTAGATCCTGGGTCAGTGCAGCATAGTGGTCCATCACATCTTGAGAACCACTGTCTGAACAGAACGCGGGGCCAATCAACAAAACCATCATCACCGTCAAGGTAACGAGAACTTTCATTTTTAACAAATTACCCGATAACAATTCTTATCAAATTCAGCAAAATTTTAATTTTCCAACTCTAATTGAGTTACTAATTGTTCCGTAAAATGTTGAAACTAAATTGAAACCTCGCTACACTTTTTAATAAGTTTGTGAGACTGATTAACTTGGACGACACACAATGTTAAGCTGCTATAATGTTCTACTCACTGTTCGTGGTTGGAGGGTTAACTAGTCAGCAAATATTTGAGTTGTACAATGGGTTTGTGGACATGCCATTATAATCTAGAAAACAAATCAAACTCAAGATTACAAAAAACATGGCAGTGATCAATGGCGAGTTAATGGCACTGGTGACATCATGGCAAATAGAAACTACTACACAACTACGTACACAACCACACAGCCATGTACACGACCACTAAAACTACCATATAGTTACCACATAGTCACCACATATGAACTTCGACCTCCGCCCCATTTCACTCACGATGTAAAAAACCTTCTGTCGTCGTACCTCACCCACGTTATCATTGTTTGCTATGTGATCACAAGCAGTGTTGAACAAACAGTAATTAAACAAACCACTCTATAACCACCAAGTGGTATTTGTTCAGGTAAAAATTACTGCCTTTGTTCTGTAACATGCCTTGGTAATAAATGCAGGTATCGTTGATCCATATGAGGTTATCACACTATAAGCTAGCATTTAACTATAATTATTTAATAACGAAATTTATTCTGAAATAATTATGCCTTCATGATACTTTAATTTTTATCAGTTTTATTCCCCATATACAAGGGAGAGAGAAATGTGGTGGAGGGGATGGGGTGTCCATGTGGTTTTGTCCGTGAGTGAAGGGTTAATAAACACTCCAACATTAATCAGTGGAGAGCTCATCAAATATTTCAACTCGTTCAATGGTTCTACAGTTACTGCAATGATCCCCCCCCGGGAAATTATAGTCTGAAAGAAACCCTACACATGTTGCAGACTAAAGATAGTCCGGGAGTTCAAAAACGCCGGATTGATTTAAGGTTGTCACCCGGTGCGACAGAAACAAAGTATAAATAAATAAATAAATAAATAAATAAATATATATATATATATATATATATATATATATATGTGTGTGTGTGTGTTAGTGTCTATGTGTCGACCTACATAGGCCTATAATTTAAATATATGCCACATACGCGTACATGTATATGTATAAGCTTTAATCACTGCCGACATTATAGTAACGATGTTTAGTCTGTTAATAATACAGTTGGATGTAGCATTGTTTTATCTATAGTTAGCAGGTTTATGCCATGGTGTCACCCCCCACCCTCTTGTAATAATTGTCAATTTGTACTTAAAAGACTATTTAACTTAAATTAAACATTAATGGAACTAGCAAAAAAAGCATTTTTCTTCTGTACATATTGCAATTTTTTGCCTTGGTGTCACCGCACCCGGCTACGCCTCTGATATATATATATATATATATATATATATATATATATATATATATATATATATATATATATATATATATATATATATAACTCTCGTTGACTAATGGAGTAAGATAATAAACGCAATTAAAATTTTAACCCTCTATACTCTACGAGCAAGTTTTGGGATAAACCAGCTCTTTAAGTCGTAGTGGGAGTGACCAGGTTAGATATTGGTGATTTAGGCCCCATTTTCTCTATATTTAGCCACGAAACCTTAGCTTCACTTAATGTTTAAACATCTTGCTCGAAAATTAAAGACATGTAAAAATGTCCAGTGTTCAACTATATAAATTGCTTTTAAATCAGATTTTACAACACACCTAACCGTTGTATTTTACCAACAAACGAAAAAAAAAACAACAGACTAAATTATCACTTAAAATTTCACCAGCGCATTAATACTTAGCTTTTAACTAACTTTACTAGACGAGATTTTACCAAAAAAAAGATAATCAGAACACACAGGCAGAAAATATTTTAATCATACAAATTTACACAACAAAAGTAGAATTAAAATAACATTTTGAGAATCATTTAACTATAGCTCGCTTCTGTAGTATGGTACAGCTCGAGTTACTCCCCTTAAATACATTGTTCACAATAAAATAAAATGCCCAGTCACAAATGAAATGCTATTAAATTATAGACACATATTTACATATGCATACAAGTTCATCAAAAGAAAATACTAAAGAGCACATAACAAGGACTTTGTAAACAGTTTGGACAAAATTCAACAGGAATTGTGCTGTAAATTCATGGCACGATAGATAGAACTTCAAACAACTTGTCACATATATATGGCGTGGTTAGAGATCTAGTTCACTTTATAAATGTCGACTTTAACGTATTCACCGTCGTCAAATATTGTGACAAAAAAAATCAAGAATCCCACCCCCTTCTGTTATTGAACATTTCTTAAAGAAAATATTAAGTTGTCTCCCTTCCGTGAGATGTTTTAACCAACAGAAAAACAAGGGGGAAAACTAGTTTGATTTTGTCTACACAGCTAATACTAAAAGTAATTCACTATTTAATACTGAGGATATTAGCAAGTCCCGGATAAGGTTAGGCACATGGATCAATTTTCATTAACACAAAAATGTCTTTTGGAATGCAATATTACAGCAAAAATTCCATTAAATTAATTTAGTTATAGCCATTAGAGCATTTATACACCATAATAGTGACTTCCTTTTACTAGGTTCTAATTTTTTGTTAATTTTTGCGTCTTTAACCTTTACCAAAATAATGGGATATCACTGGCTGACTCACCATTTTTAGGCTTTGCTACTATTTCTATTAAAGATTTTTTATGCATTGGATTAATTGTATTGTAGAAAACCAGTTTCATATTTTTATTAAACCTAAGATTATTCATGTCAACATAAAATATGGAATGCAACATAGTGGGTAAGAAATTTTCAGTTTTTCATTTTATAATATATGCAAGATCCCTAATATTTCAAATTGTGCTTCTTTCATGTTGTATGTGATTCATCAGTAGAATGTGTTCTCCTTTAGTATAACAATATTTCCATAACATAACAATAACAAGATTTAGTATAGTCCTAGCTGATGTGTGAACTAGAATTCAGTCTCTGTTTTACTCCCTGCCTTACCAGAGATTATTCAATTTTGTCAACAATGAGGAACTAAAACTTTTTAAAGAAACTACATTGGTCTATATTGTTGTTATATAACCTATATAATTGTTATACAGTTATTATATAGTTGCTAGCTGGACTAAACACCTGATGACCATTATATAGGTGGCCTGGAGTATACATGTTTGTGCTGCAGACAAATATATCAATTAGTATTTTTAAAATTTATAAACTTACAATAAAACAGTACATTAGATCACTCACTATTAACAAAATAAATCAATACAATGTGGATAAATTGGTTCAACTTCACCTAATCTGGGCAGTTTTAGAAATATAATAATAAACATCACATGATGTATGCCCTAACCACAGAGGTACATTTTGTGCTTGACTTATGCCCTATGACTAATTATGCCATACATTATAAATATACATATCTTTTATTATAATAATATAGTATGGATCTATCAAGTTACAAAATATTCATAACATTAACACACTGTATGAATATTACCCAAAGACAGGGGTCAATAAACATTCTTCTGTTTAATAAGATATTTTGACATCAGTACCTAAAAAATCTAGTTAATCTTCTATACACTTCTATACTTTAAATAATAAAAACTGTGTGTATTTTGCAAACAATTTAAAAAAAACAGGTTGTTATATGTGATGTAATAAAAAGAGCTATTGACCCCTATCTCATGGTATAACATTCATACATTTCAAATGTGAATAATTAGACAATGTCACACTCAAATAGTTTTCACCAATAAATAGTTGTAAATGTGTAATTAACCCACCAAGTAGGCACAGTTCAACACATAGAAGCTGTGTTAAAAAACTAAACTGGAAATTGAATAAAACAATACTGGTAATTAATTTTCATGGAATGTGATGTCATGATGAGGGAGGTTTGAATTGGAATTCGTAAGAAACATTAAAACAGTTTTATACACTTTTGTAATCATATTTTTACTTTGATAACATTCATATTATTTTTAAAGAAATAATTTATTTTTAAAAATAAAGTTGATAAAAGTAGAAAAATTATAAACCTGCTGTAAACTAAAGATTGTTTTTTTTTAAAAAAAATGAAGTTGATCACAATACACCAATAACTGGCCTGCCATAAACTAAACATTGTTTTAAAATAAAAATAAAGTTGAGCAAGTAGACAAATTATAAGCCTGCTATAAACTAAACTTCATCATTCCTTTGTGGCCCCTGGGGAGCAAAGGGCTGCAACCACACATCTCCAGCGGACTCGGTTTTGGGCTTCTCCCTTTATCTGTGCCCATGTGAGCCCAGCTGTTTTCGCCTCTTCTTCAACCGTTTAAACTAAACTTACAAAAAATAAATATTGTTTCAAGTCTTGCCAATGTGGAGTATTTGTGTTTGAGGTAGAAGAAATCAGTAGTGAGACCCTCCAACAACTTCTTGTTTCATTCTCAAGTCAATTAAAAAATCTCTGACAAATGTGCCTGTTTTGAGAGAGAAAATATTTGACGTACTTTTTCTGATTCACCAAATTTTCCACCGAAATAAAAAAAATAAAAAAGGCCTATTGATAAAATGTATATCAACTTTCATGATAAAAACAACAAAGAATGAATCTTCACATAAACATTAAATAAAAACATTTGAAATAGAAGCAAGGCCACTCTACCTGCCTATACTCTATGGAAGGACAGAGAAAAAGATACCAACAGTAAACACGCTCAAATATTTAGCACAATAGAATAAAAGCACATTGATAAGGCTTTAAATAGTCATGAACCAGTAGAGATGTTCACATTTGAGAAATACATTTTTCTTTTATGAAAGAGTTTATGTTTAACAAACTAGATTTAAAAGGCAGTTTGAGAAAGTAACACATTTTTCTTTGGCAAGAAAAGTTTACAAAAGCCTGTTATTTATAACAATTATTCATTCAATTCCTTAATTGTTTCATTCATAATTATGATTTGACACTACACTTAGGTACTTTGAAAAATACTGGCTCAATGTTTTGAGAAGTCTTTTTTAAGACAAGTTTGCCTAGATTTTTTTTTATTATTAGTGGTTTCCCCGCTAAAAAAATATATATGTATAAAATAAAATTTCAATGTTTTGAGAAAAATCTTAATGTTTATAGTGTAGGCATTCTATAAAATAGTTAATTTAGATTTTAAAATATGAAATAATTTACATTCCAGACATTACCTAGGCATTCTGTAAAACAACCTTTTTCTTATACGAAAAAGTTTTTTGCTGAAACCTAGGGTGCTTTTTAAAATCTCAGTCTTAGTATGATAAGAAATGCAATGTATATTAGTATACCATATCATAAGATAAAATGTGTAATTCTTCAGCCTCTGCAATCAAAGACAGCAGAGGAAGTAGCTTATAGTTTTATAGATATTGAACCATTGCTTAAAGCACCATGACATTACAGTCAAACAAATGTTGGGAATGCTGACTAGCTTTAAAAGTTGTTTGAATCATCACAACAGCCAGACATTGAAAATATAGGCCCTACAGTGTTAAGAATGGGACTTGAGATAGCTTTTGCCAACTTTGAATGGTGCAAAGAATGGGACTTGAGATAGCTTTTGCCAACTTTGAATGGTACAAAGAATGGGACTTGAGATAGCTTTTGCCAACTTTGAATATTGCAAAGAATTTTGAAGCAGCTCATTGTTAGATCACTAGTATGTCTAAATGTCTTTACACAAGTTAGAAATTGGCATGGCAACCAAAGACCTCAATTTGTTGATTCAAGACAAAGCTAATGAATATTTTTGTGGTTTCTGTAAATAAAAATTGCCAGAAATTAAAAAAGAAATGCCTTTGCTTCAAAAAGAAAAGTATTGGCAGTTATGCCTTCCTATCCTTCCTTACTGCAGCAAATAATAAGTTACAAATCTTCTGATAGCTTTGTTCTTTAAGAAAATCTTGTTGCTCAATTAGTATTTGTTTAGTTTCTTTTTGTAAATTTAAAAATCATTTCAGAATCGGTTTTCTTTATTTCTTTTCATAAGAAATTATTACCTTTCCAATCTGAACGTTTTGAAGAAGATTAATTATCATTTTATAGAATGTCTAGGCATTTTATAAAATATAGATATTTCTTACTTTTCCTGAAATCAACATGTTATATAGAATGCCTATGCTTCATAAATTGCCAAAATCATATTGTTATATAGGCTACACACACATTTACAGCTGTCTTAGTTTTATAAAATAGGAGGTAGCTTTATTTTGTAAGATTAAAATAAAAATATGGAGTGGGGTGGCTTAAATTTTATCTGGTTGTCTTATGCTGACCTCATTTCATGGGTGTACAAGAAATAAAGTAGCCAGGATAATTTGTTTATATATATATATATATATATATATATATATATATATATATATATATATATATATATATGTGTGTATATATATATATATATATATATATATATATATATATATATATATATATATATATATATAGCCAAAATATATTATATATATTATATATATCTGCTAGAAAATGTTAATTACCTATAAATTTGAACTTTTGATTAAATTAAATATTTTTCTTCGTACTTATTAAAAATTAAAAGCCAAGAAAATGGGTCAGTTTAAAGCCAACTTTCTTCCAAGCAGTCAACTACATTGACTGATTTGAATTTAAAAAAAACTGTTAAAATAGTTGGTCTTTTGTAATATTCAAATCAGGACATAAAATACCTAATTTATTTTTTACTGTAAACCCTATCAACAGTACATTTTTATACTTAACATATTTTGATTGGACAGATGTAGCTATGGTGTGACGGCAGATCTAACATCAATTCAAAAGATTCAGAGTTGGGTTAAAAAACAGAGCAAGTGGTGATGTGACATTAAAGTAGAGCAAAAAACTTTTGACAAAAACCTTCAAGGCTTGATTTAAATATTCAGTAAAATTACATTTTATTAAGGTCAAAGACATCTCATTTTAAATTAAATGCTGAATGTTTTTCTAGAGGGTCTCCAGGAATAAAAATCCAATAATCACTTGGCCAAGCTTAGATTACTCCAATTGACGTTTTCGTTAACTTTATTTATCCGCTCGTAAACACTGTCTGTGCTAGTCGTATTACTTATACACAGAGTGGGTGGAATTATGGACTGGGCGTGAAATAAATGGCCATTGTGGACGGTCCACTCGCTGTCAGACTTGTTGAGTTTTTTGCTCTCAGTGACCCCATTTTGGTAACCATCGCGATGTTTATCTCTCAACGGTGTGAGCTGGTTACTTAACGAAAACACGTCACTTTTGTAGTGAGGACTTGGCCAAAATATAACAGCATCCTCCTGGTACAGGGTTTTAGCTGGCGTGTAGAGTGTAACAACGTCAGTGTTTTCTTCTTCAGATAGGTTGGAGAGGCCACCTGTAATGCTAGTGGTCTCTGGTTCAGTTGAGCAATTTTTCATTGAAGGCATTTGGAGAGGATTTTGATCAATGGAAATATCTGAGAGCTTTGGTGAGTATCTGTTGGAGTGGGGGTCACTGGGGTAGGCATCTCCAGGTTGTGCTGGGTATCTGAGATCTGCAGGATGTGTGGGGTACCCCACAGAGTGCGGGTCATCTCCAGATTGTGCTGGGTACCTGAGATCTGCAGGATGTGTGGGGTACCCCACAGAGTGCGGGTCATCTGCAGGTTGTGTGGGGTATCTGAGACCTTGAGGATGTGCGGGGTACCCCACAGAGTGTGGGTCGTCATGGGAGTAGGGAGCGCTGATGAAGCCACTGGACAGAGACATCAGAGGCATGTCAGAGGTCACTTCCTGTTCTTCCTCCTCCACAGGATCTTCCCTGAAACCACCTCCTGAATTAGCCCCTCTAGCTGGGTAACTGGGCGGGGAGGCAGCTGCTCTGGCAGGGTGCCTCTCAGTGAACATATCCAAGCTTGAATTGTGAACAGTCTCAAAAGAGATTCCCTGATCAAGCAAGACATTTGTGGCCAGGTTTTCTAATGAGCTGGACTTTGTGAACTGCTCTAAATATCTGATGACATAGCTGGCCTGATCTGACTGGCGCCACCCGCTGAAGCTTTGAGAAAAGTTCTGAGGAAGCTGAGAGAGACGGTAGAGCCGGAACAGCAAGATGTCCAGATTCTCCAGCTGCCAGCCATCGGGGCCCAAGGATGCCAGCTTTATCGGCCCCGCCAGTTCAGCGCTGTGGTTCACCGACAAGATATTCTTGAACTCGTGTACGCAGTCAAGCTCCGCTTGCTGGAAACAGTCAAACGTCACCATATGAGGTAGTGATCCATGACCTAGACCTTGGTGCTCACGTAAAGAGTTTATAGACTGCATACACAGAGTGTCTAAATGTGAAATCTGAGCTGTTTCGATTTCCCCCCGCAGCAACTGGCCCAGACGTGGAGAGAGATAAATTAGAACCTCGCTGTCTTTGATTTGGGTGTCCACCCATGAATGGTCGTTGGTGCTGGAGCCACATATAAAACACCTGAGGGCTGACTGTTCGTTGATACACAGGACGTCAACAAAGCGACACAGCAGGGAGACGTGGCTCTCTACTGCCTTCACAAAGTTTGCGTTTTCATTGCAGTAGATCGGTAGTACTGTGGAGAATATCAAAGTACAGGTTATAAGTCTGTTGAAATCTACAGTACTATGGAGAATATCAAAGTACAGGTTATGTCTGTTGAAATCTACAGTACTGTGGAGATATCAAAGTACAGGTTATAAGTCTGTTGAAATCTATAGTACTGTGGAGAATATCAAAGTACAGGTTATAAGTCTGTTGAAATCTATAGTACTGTAGAGAATATCAAAGTACAGGTTATAAGTCTGTTGAAATCTATAGTACTGTAGAGAATATCAAAGTACAGGTTATAAGTCTGTTGAAATCTATAGTACTGTGGAGAATATCAAAGTACAGGTTATAAGTCTGTTGAAATCTATAGTACTGTGGAGAATATCAAAGTACAGGTTATAAGTCTGTTAAAATCTATAGTACTGTGGAGAATATCAAAGTACAGGTTATAAGTCTGTTGAAATCTATAGTACTGTGGAGAATATCAAAGTACAGGTTATAAGTCTGTTGAAATCTATAGTACTGTGGAGATATCAAAGTACAGGTTATAAGTCTGTTGAAATCTATAGTACTGTGGAGAATATCAAAGTACAGGTTATAAGTCTGTTGAAATCTATAGTACTGTGGAGAATATCAAAGTACAGGTTATAAGTCTGTTGAAATCTATAGTACTGTGGAGAATATCAAAGTACAGGTTATGTCTGTTGAAATCTATAGTACTGTGGAGAATATCAAAGTACAGGTTATAAGTCTGTTGAAATCTATAGTACTGTGGAGAATATCAAAGTACAGGTTATAAGTCTGTTGAAATCTATAGTACTGTGGAGATATCAAAGTACAGGTTATAAGTCTGTTGAAATCGATTCTTGAAATGTAAGTTTTAGCATGCTAGATCTAGATCTAATGATTAGCAAGGCAGATAGGTAAAGTCCATCAGTTTTAAAAAGGTCATGTATGGAATGCAAATGTGTGGCCTTTGGGCACTACTTTACCCAGCTTGTTTCATCTTAGGTTTTCACCAGGATTTAAGCTCATCCTTTCTGTGGTATTGTCAAATTGTGAAATAAAATTTTCTCTTTAACAAAATTACACCTAGTTTTTCAATATAAATTTTTTTTTTCATGAATTACTATGGGTGTTGTACTTATTTTAGTTTAAAATTTGATCTAATGATGAAGAGTAGATTAGGTCAAGTTCATCTTTTTTTTTTACCTCAACATTTGAAGGGATGGTGTGACAGAGGATATTGTAAAAACAAGGCTGTATTGAAAGTCAACATTTAAAAACACAATTTTTTTTGGTGAAATGAAAAAAAAATTCATACTGCGAGGCTCTCCTTGTTTGTTGTTGTTAGTTCTATTTTTAGCTGAGGTATTTAGCCAGAGCTTGAGTTTACCCCACACCCTGACCCTCCAGATGACACAGATCACTAGGGCGAGGAAGGTGAAGGTCAAGCAGCACCCGGTGATGATAATTAATCTGTTGTCATCAATTTCTTTTTCTGTTTTGAATTCTGGTGTGTCTGCAATCATATGACAATCATTGCATAAAGTTAACATTCAATCAATTTTAGGTACATCATTGCACAAAGTTAGTATTCAATCAATTTTATGAACATACTAATAATTATGTCTTCTGTAATAAGTTTAAAAAAGTAAAATATTTTGTTAATGACCACATCATATAAGATTTGTTGTATGTAGCCAATATGGCAGTCAAAGCAAAATTGTGCTTAGTTTAAAACCCAGTTTCTGACTCTTAAGTTTTTAGCGACTTGATCAAGCTCTATCAATCTCCGAACAAAAGAATATGTGGGATATTTAATTATTATGGGTTTTATAATTAATAACGTAAGTCTTTTTGGGATTTTAACAATGGGCTCATGTTTTTAAAAAATAAATAGTAAAAAATTTTTTTTTTAAATTAAAAAAAAAAAAAAAAAAAAAAAAAACTTACTTATTGTCAACACAGTCATGAGCTCCTTTATTGTATGGTTGGAATCAATATAGCTTAGCTATGGAAATAAGGGGAAAATTAGTTGTCAATATAGCTTAACTATGGAAATAAGGGGAAAATTAGTTGTCAATATAGCTTAACTATGGAAATAAGGGGAAAATTAGTTGTCAATATAGCTTAACTATGGAAATAAGTGGAAAATTAGTTGTCAATATAGCTTAGCTATGGAAATAAGGGGAAAATTAGTTGTCAATATAGCTTAACTATGGAAATAAGTGGAAAATTAGTTGTCAATATAGCTTAACTATGGAAATAAGTGGAAAATTAGTTGTCAATATAGCTTAGCTATGGAAATAAGGGAAAAATTAGTTGTCAATATAGTTTAGCTATGAAAATAAGGGGAAAATTAGTTGTCAATATAGCGAAATTAGGCAAAATTAAATGGAAAAATTATGTTAATTTAATTTTTGCTATGGAAATAAGAGAAAATTGGATGTTGGTAAAAATTAGCTATGGAAATAAAAGAAAAATATATATCAATGTTACTTATCTTTGTAAACATAAACAATAAATATAATTGTTTTTATCAAAGTACCATCTAATAGGCATTTAAAAAAAATCCCCCTGAAGCTAAACTACTTCATTGTTACTATAATCTACAAATTAGAAATTTCACCTCAACAAAAATCATGAATTTATATCCAAGTATTTGTAAAATGTGAATATGCATGATTAAAACATGAACTAATCTCCATAAATGATTCTTTAAGCAAGAAATACGGGGGCTCACATAAAGGTTGTATTCTGTCAAACTTTTCAAGCCTGGAATCATAAAGTGGATGGTGTCATCTTTTTCCTCCACCATAAGCTTTTCACTTTTGTTGTACACCTGAGGACAAGTCTGAAGTTAGTTTTTTAGATAAGTCTGAAGTTAGTTTTTTTAGACAAGTCTGAAGTTAGTTTTTTAGACAAGTCTGAAGTTAGTTTTTTAGACAAGTCTGAAGTTAGTTTTTAGACAAGTCTGAAGTTAGTTTTTTTAGACTAGTCTGAAGTTAGTTTTTTAGATAAGTCTGAAGTTAGTTTTTTTAGACAAGTCTGAAGTTAGTTTTTTAGATAAGTCTGAAGTTAGTTTTTTTAGACAAGTCTGAAGTTAGTTTTTTAGATAAGTCTGAAGTTAGTTTTTTTAGACAAGTCTGAAGTTAGTTTTTTAGACAAGTCTGAAGTTAGTTTTTTAGACAAGTCTGAAGTTAGTTTTTAGACAAGTCTGAAGTTAGTTTTTTTAGACTAGTCTGAAGTTAGTTTTTTAGACAAGTCTGAAGTTAGTTTTTAAGACAAGTCTGAAGTTAGTTTTTAGACAAGTCTGAAGTTAGTTTTTTAGACAAGTCTGAAGTTAGTTTTTAAGACAAGTCTGAAGTTAGTTTTTAGACAAGTCTGAAGTTAGTTTTTAGACAAGTCTGAAGTAGATTTTTTAGACAAGTCTGAAGTTAGGTTTTAAGACAAGTCTGGTTAGTTTTTAGACAAGTCTGAAGTTAGTTTTTTAGACAAGTCTGAAGTTAGTTTTTAAGACAAGTCTGAAGTTAGTTTTTAGACAAGTCTGAAGTTAGTTTTTAGACAAGTCTGAAGTTAGTTTTTAAGACAAGTCTGAAGTTAGTTTTTAAGACAAGTCTGAAGTTAGTTTTTAAGACAAGTCTGAAGTTAGTTTTTAAGACAAGTCTGAAGTTAGTTTTTAGACAAGTCTGAAGTTAGTTTTTAGACAAGTCTGAAGTTAGTTTTTTTAGACAAGTCTGAAGTTAGTTTTTTAGACAAGTCTGAAGTTAGTTTTTAAGACAAGTCTGAAGTTAGTTTTTAGACAAGTCTGAAGTTAGTTTTTTAGACAAGTCTGAAGTTAGTTTTTAAGACAAGTCTGAAGTTAGTTTTTAGACAAGTCTGAAGTTAGTTTTTAGACAAGTCTGAAGTAGATTTTTTAGACAAGTCTGAAGTTAGGTTTTAGACAAGTCTGAAGTTAGGTTTTAGACAAGTCTGAAGTTAGTTTTTTTAGACTAGTCTGAAGTTAGATTTTAGACAAGTCTGAAGTTAGTTTTTTAGACAAGTCTGAAGTTAGGTTTTAGACAAGTCTGAAGTTAGGTTTTAGACAAGTCTGAAGTTAGTTTTTTTAGACTAGTCTGAAGTAGATTTTTTAGACAAGTCTGAAGTTAGGTTTTAGACAAGTCTGAAGTTAGTTTTTTTTAGACTAGTCTGAAGTTAGTTTTTAGACAAGTCTGAAGTAGATTTTTTAGACAAGTCTGAAGTTAGGTTTTAGACAAGTCTGAAGTTAGGTTTTAGACAAGTCTGAAGTTAGTTTTTTTAGACTAGTCTGAAGTTAGATTTTAGACAAGTCTGAAGTTAGTTTTTTAGACAAGTCTGAAGTTAGTTTTTTTAGACTAGTCTGAAGTAGATTTTTTAGACAAGTCTGAAGTTAGGTTTTAGACAAGTCTGAAGTTAGTTTTTTTTAGACTAGTCTGAAGTTAGTTTTTAGACAAGTCTGAAGTTAGTTTTTTTAGACTAGTCTGAAGTTAGTTTTTTAGACAAGTCTGAAGTTAGTTTTTAAGACAAGTCTGAAGTTAGTTTTTAGACAAGTCTGAAGTTAGTTTTTTAGACAAGTCTGAAGTTAGTTTTTAAGACAAGTCTGAAGTTAGTTTTTAGACAAGTCTGAAGTTAGTTTTTAGACAAGTCTGAAGTAGATTTTTTAGACAAGTCTGAAGTTAGGTTTTAAGACAAGTCTGGTTAGTTTTTAGACAAGTCTGAAGTTAGTTTTTTAGACAAGTCTGAAGTTAGTTTTTAAGACAAGTCTGAAGTTAGTTTTTAGACAAGTCTGAAGTTAGTTTTTAGACAAGTCTGAAGTTAGTTTTTTAGACAAGTCTGAAGTTAGTTTTTAAGACAAGTCTGAAGTTAGGTTTTAGACAAGTCTGAAGTTAGTTTTTTTAGACTAGTCTGAAGTAGATTTTTTAGACAAGTCTGAAGTTAGGTTTTAGACAAGTCTGAAGTTAGTTTTTTTTAGACTAGTCTGAAGTTAGTTTTTAGACAAGTCTGAAGTAGATTTTTTAGACAAGTCTGAAGTTAGGTTTTAGACAAGTCTGAAGTTAGGTTTTAGACAAGTCTGAAGTTAGTTTTTTTAGACTAGTCTGAAGTTAGATTTTTAGACAAGTCTGAAGTTAGATTTTAGACAAGTCAAGTCAGAAGTGAATTTTTAGATAAGTATAAGGTTAGTTTTTTTTTTTAGAAAAGTCTCTGTTTCTGTGATGATAATTTACAACAGTGATGTCTTATGTTTGTGTTGATAAGTTACAGTGATGTCATGTGGTTGTGTTGATAATTTACAACAGTGATGTCTTATGTTTGTGTTGATAAATTACAGTGACATGTCATGTGGTTGTGTTGATAATTTACAACAGTGATGTCATGAGGTCTTGTTGATAAGTTACAACAGTGATGTCATGTGCTGGTGTTGATAAGTTACAACAGTGATGTCATGTGGTTGTGTTTGTTGATAAGTTGATAACATAAAACCTCACCAGTGGTAAGATTTGCTTGAAGCGGACAATGGAGGGATATTGCCTTTCATGCAAGATGTTTTTTAGACAAGTCTGACGTTAGATAACATAAAACCTCATCAGTGGTAAGATTTGCTTGAAGCGGACAATGGAGGGATATTGCCTTTCATGCAAGATGTTTTTTAGACAAGTCTGATGTTAGATAACATAAAACCTCACCAGTGGTAAGATTTGCTTGAAGCGGACAATGGAGGGATATTGCCTTTCATGCAAGATGTTTTTTAGACAAGTCTGACGTTAGATAACATAAAACCTCACCAGTGGTAAGATTTGCTTGAAGCGGACAATGGAGGGATATTGCCTTTCATGCAAGATGTTTTTTAGACAAGTCTGACGTTAGATAACATAAAACCTCACCAGTGGTAAGATTTGCTTGAAGCGGACAATGGAGGGATATTGCCTTTCATGCAAGACTGCCTGAAACTGGTCCGTCAGTTTCTTGTGCTTGTGGATGATGACATGCAGTAGACCAATCTGCTTGTGGTCGAAGTACGTGGTGTACTGGTCCTCTAGGGCTGTGAGGTTGTGTACAAATTAGGAACATCTCATCAGGAGGTCAAAGGGTAATCAATTTATGGAAAGTTTACCTCTAAGGTGCTTAAAATTTTACAATAGGTCACATGGGATTAATAAATGGCAGGAATAGGTCAAAGGTAAATGTTTTATTTTATAATATATTAGGTCAAAGGGAAACAACTTTTGGTAGATTTAATTCAAAGGGAAACAATAGTAGGTTTAGATCAAAGGGAAACAGTGGCAGGTTTAGGTTACAGGGCTTATAACAAAAAAGCCTCTTTTGACAGAATTTTTGAATAGCATTTAATAAATTTTATACTTAAAAAATGCTCATGTTTTTTGGTACTGAAAGTCAACTTAACAAAAGCAAGTTCGCCAGAAAAAAAGCACAGTCTTCCCAGTCCTAATTATATTAGAAAAGATATTCCAATAAGGAAAATAAACTGTGTATTTTGTACTATGAAAGACTTTGTGGAAACATTAAAATTTATTAAAATAAATATAGGCCTCAGAAAAATAAATCATGAGCATGTTTTAAGAAGTAATCTATGGGTCTACATATCTATTATAATTAGACGAATTAATTTTTTTTAAGTGATATGCACTCTTCGAAGTCCCTAAACAACAAGTTCTAACATTGGTATCATACCTTAAAGGCTAGGCACTACTCTAGATTCCAGTCTAAAGGAAACATAAGAACCTGAAGTCCATAATTTAGGTGAAGTAGAGTCCACCTTTTTCTGTGATCTAACATGAAGTGATAGTGTGGTCAGTACTAAGCCCAGCCACCACTTTGCCATATTTGATCAGATACCCATCAGAGCTGGGTGGTCACAGATATATTAATGTCACAGATATATTAATGTCATCAAGCTCAGGATCTGAACTTGAGATAGCAGATATAAATGTATACAGCTGGTCTACAATCTATACAGGTGTAACACAGTCCCCTGCAGTATAAAACATATACAGTTGGTCTACACAGGTGTAACACAGTCCCCTGCAGTATAAAAGCCTAGATACAGCTGTAACACAGTCCCCTGCAGTACAAATGTGTACAGCTGGTCTACACAGGTGTAACACAGTCCCCTGCAGTATAAAAGCCTAGATACAGCTGTAACACAGTCCCCTGCAGTATAAAAGCCTAGAAACAGGTGTAACCCAGTCCCCAGCAGTATAAAAGCCTAGCGACAGGTGTAACCCAGTCCCCAGCAGTATAAAAGCCTTGATACAGGTGTAACAGTCCCCAGCAGTATAAAAGCCCTACCACTTGGAACCTTGAATGACTTCTGCACCAGCTTGGGTAGCTTCTCACTGATTGGCTGGCTGTGCATGATGACCGTCACCTCCCTGGAGATGTTGCGAGACAGTCGCAGACAGTTGAAGAAAAACTGGGCACCGTACGACTGCATCAATCAGACACAAGAAGCACATTTTAATCACAGCAGTAAAAGTTACATTTCTATTGAATACAATTTTAATGCGCAGCGGAAGTTAGGTTTTAATCAACCTTCATTTTAATGCTGAACAAAAGTTCTATATTGATCAACTTTAATTTTAAAGTTAGGTTTTAATTAAATTAAATTTTAATTCTTAGTAGAAGTTAGATTTAAATTTATTTAACTAAAGTGCTTATTAGAATTATATTTTGTTTACAAAAGTTAGATTTTTATTAAATTAGATTTTAATGCTAATTAGCATTTTGATTTTAATAAAAACTTAATATGTGATTAATAGCATACACGCGTTGAAAGTAGCTGGCGGTGAGGGGCTGTCCAATTGCCAAGGTCAAGGTTGAAGCATTCCAGCTGTGGGGTTAAAAACTTGTCACTGTCAAGGTTGACTGTACTGATGCTCAGGAGGAAGCCAGTCAGGAAGTTGTAAGATCCTGGGATGGGAGAAAGTAAGTCAGGTAGTTATAAGATCCTGGGATGGGAGAAAGTGAAGTTATAAGATCCTGGGATGGGAGAAAGTGAAGTTATAAGATCCTGGGATGGGAGAAGAGAGACATTGTTTCAACCAGATTTTCTTCCAGCCATCTCTTTGTCCCCCGAACATTTTTTACTGCCCCCCCCCCCAAACGAAATGAAATTTATATAATTTATATAGAAAATATATACTTTTAACTGTGTCCGCCCCCTCCCCCCCTAAAGAAAGTCTACCGCCCTCCTGAAAATTTCAAGTGCCCCCCTCAGAGAAAAAAGTCTGGAAGAAACACTGATTTCAACCAGATGTCATCACACACTGCATGTGGACAGAAGCAATTAGAGACTAATGACAAATATCTGGCAATAACAGAAAGCTGACATCAATTATAGACATAAGGAGATTAAAAAATAGCTTTTGCTGGTTTTTTTTTTTTAAGTTGATTTTAACAATGTAATGTAGTATATAAGTGACTTAAATCATGAATTTTTTTTTTTTTTTAATTAAATAAAATCTTACAGAAAAAGAAAATCTTTCAAAAACAAAATTTATTTTAAACATTATCTCTTTCCTCACTCTAAACAACTTGCCTATTGGTACGATTAAGGAAAATACATTAAATACAAATATTTAAAATTTTAATTAATTCATAAAAAATTAATTAGGCATCCAATTAAGTCAAATTTAGTTTCAGATTGCATTGTCTTCATGTCTTGACCCACGTGCCAACTTTGAATCGTATCGGTCAAGAAGAACTGTCCAAATTTTCACTCCTGCGTTTCGGTCTAGACTGACGACTTACGACTGACGAGGAAGTGAGTTAAATAAAAGCTTGTAAAAATGATCTTCATTATTAAATAGATGTTATTAAATATTTAATTTTGTGATAATTTAGTCACTATATAAAAACAGGTTTTCCAACCATCTACCCCCCCCCATCCCTAATGTCCTACAGGGCTCTCATGTCCACATACGTCTGTTATGGAACAACATACACGGGTCAAGTCTTCACGCTACTGACCGTCATCCGGTGCTCCCCACTCCAGGTCCACATAGCGGTACTTCTCATCTGTTGACGTCTTCATGGTCAAGTTCCAGATCCTTCCTGCGATGTTGGTGTCCCCACCCTTGGCCTGATCATGGACATCAACTGGGGACAGGTGGGTTGGTTTACTTTTTGTCACAAGGTATGGGCTGGAGGGGTGGGGGGTGGGGTGGAGAGGTGTGTGGTGGAGGAGGGTGTGGGGTGGAGGGGTGGGGTGGAGGGGTGGGGGTGGGGTGGAGAGGTGTGTGGTGGAGGGGGTGTGTGGGGTGGAGGGGGTGTGGGGTGGAAGGGGTGTGGGGTGGAAGGGGGTGTGGGTGGAGGGGGGGTGTGGGGTGGAGGGGTGTGTGGGGTGGAGTAGAGGGTATGGCGTGGAGGGGGTTTGGGGTGGAGGGGGGTATGGGGTGGAAGGGGTGTGGGGTGGAATCTAAACATTGTGTTAAATATGTCATGACAAAAAGTTTGATTTTATGTCTCAGTTGTCAATGTTTTAGTGTCATATGTCAAAGACAAATGTCACAATGTTGTGTCACTCTCAATGTTTTGTCATGCGTTAAACGTCATTTTCGAGTGTCAGTCTTGTATCTGTATGGTGATTCAGTAATTTGTGACAAAGCCTAGTGACAAAACTAGTTTAATGTTGTCATATCAGTGTCAAGTGTCACACTTGACATGTCAGTGGGGTTTGTCTGTATTGTTTAGTACTACCTTGGGCCAGTGTCAAATGTCAGTTGGTCATAAGTAAGTGGGCCATGTGTCATGAGTTAAAGTGCCAGTGTGCCATGTGTCAGTCTATCAGTGCCATGTGTCAGTGCCATGTGTCAGTGTATCAGTGCCACGTGTCAGTTCCACGTGTCAGTGTTAAGTGTCAGTGTCATATACCAGTGTGCCATATGTCAGTGTGTCATATAACAGTGTGGCATGTGTCAGTGCCATATGTCAGTGTGTAAAGAACACACTTACCGTAACTACACATTGTGTCAGAGATCTTTATGGTACACTCAACGTCATGCTGAAAGATTTAAAAAAATTATGTTTGGAGTAACCGATGATGGATCACAGGCATTACAACCCCCCTCATGGTTAATTACCCCCCTTCCCCCTACCACGGTCAAATATCACCCCCTCTCCACCACCACGGTCAATTCCCCCCCCCCAACCAAAATAGTCAATTACCACCTCACCCCCACCCCCCATCACCATGGTCAATTACACCCCTCCCCCCACACACACCACGGACAATTACCACCCACCCTCCTTAAGAATACATATTAAAATTATCCTAATTCATCTAGAATGTCACTATCATCAACCATATCCCTAACTTATCCTTAACCTCTACATCCATTTTAAATGTGCCTAATCTGGCACTGTATATACGTAGTTTTAAAATAGGCAGGTAGGTGATAGCATTACCTAGATAAAATCTCTATATTCTACATAGGGATATAGGAAGGTCTTCATTACGGAAATATCACTCACTAATTAGCCTAAAGATTTATTAGCATGATAAACACAGCTACAGATAGACACATGAAAACGCTCCTGGTCATTATGACTAGTTGGGGGTTAGAGAAGCAGACGATAGATCCACGCGCTAAAGAAATATGTCGTCTGCTGGAAATAGACGGATCGATGTAGAGTGAGTTGTGACAATAATGTCAATTCAATCAGAGTTAAGATTTTAGTGGCGGGGGGGGGGGGGGGGGGGGGGGGGGGAAAGGGGGGGGGGGAAAGGGGGGGGGTGAATACGTAATTAAGTTCACGTGGCTCTAAAAATACATTGTCGCGTCATACGCGTCACGCGAATTACGTAATACATTGTTGGGTGTGACAAAATGACGTTGAAAGTAGACGTTTAACCAGTGACGTCACTAAAGGTTTGATCAATAGCTAGATACTAATTTTTAAAGAGATACAATGGCTGACGTGACAAAATGTGTGACAATACGTTTGACCACTGGCGTGACACTGACGTGACATGAACGTGACACTCACCGAACAGCTCTTGAAACAGTCCGGCCTCTTGTCGATCAGGTGCGCGGACACGCCCGCCCCCTGGGTCGAGCAGACGATCAGCAGAAGACACAGCAGATGCAGCGACACCATAGTCTCAGCCTCATCGACACATAGTCCCCCAAACAGCAGACGCCAACAGTAGACGGCAACAGTAGACTGGTCACAGCGACCTGCTATCAGACAGACACGCTTGAATCACGCCACCCTGATCTGCCGGCTCACGGCAGACGACGAGCGTGAGTTGAAGTGGACGCTGGTCATCGTGTGCCAGTTTGACCAATGTTTACGTTTTGTGAAAACTTGTTGACTGCCGCGTGGCTAGGCCGCGCAGGACGAGGAGAGTCAGCACACTGGGAATAAAATCAATAACATCGCCAGGCTGTTTACAGCGTCTTCAAGATTGGGGAGTTTAAACTAGGACAGGACAGGTTAAAGTGGGGAGTAGGTCAGGTGGGGAGTAGGTCAGGTGGGGAGTAGGTCAGGTGGGGAGTAGGTCAGGTGGGGAGTAGGTCAAGTGGGGAGTAGGTCAGGTGGGGAGTAGGTCAGGTGGGGAGTAGCTCAGATGGGGAGTAGATCAGGTGGGGAGTAGATCAGGTAAGTCAGGTTTTAGTGGGGAGTAGGTCAGGTGGGGAGTAGGTCAGGCGGGGAGTAGGTCAGGTGGGGAGTAGGTCAGGTGGGGAGTAGGTCAGGTGGGGAGTAGGTCAGGTGGGGAGTAGGTCAGGTGGGGAGTAGGTCAAGTGGGGAGTAGGTCAGGTGGGGAGTAGGTCAGGTGGGGAGTAGGTCAGGTGGGGAATAGGTTAGGTGGGGAGTAGGTCAAGTGGGGAGTAGGTCAGGTGGGGATTAGGTCAGGTGGGGAGTAGCTCAGATGGGGAGTAGATCAGGTGGGGAGTAGATCAGGTAAGTCAGGTTTTAGTGGGGAGTAGGTCAGGTGGGGAGCAGGTCAGGCGGGGAGTAGGTCAGGTGGGGAGTAGATCAGGTGGGAGAGTAGGTCAGGTGGGGAGTAGGTCAGGTGGGGAGTAGATCAGGTGGGGAGTAGGTCAGGTAAAAGTGGAGAGTAGGTCAGGTGGGGAGTTGGTCAGGTGGGGAGTAGATCAGGTGGGAGAGTAGGTCAGGTGGGGAGTAGATCAGGTGGGGAGTAGGTCAGGTGGGGAGTTGGTCAGGTGGGGAGTAGGTCAGGTGGGGAGTAGGTCAGGTGGGGAGTAGGTCAGGTTGGGAGTAGATCAGGTGGGGAGTAGGTCAGGTAAAAGTGGAGAGTAGGTCAGGTGGGGAGTTGGTCAGGTGGGGAGTAGATCAGGTGGGAGAGTAGGTCAGGTGGGGAGTAGATCAGGTGGGGAGTAGATCAGGTGGGGAGTAGATCAGGTGGGGAGTAGGTCAGGTGGGGAGTAGGTCAGGTGGGGAGTAGATCAGGTGGGGAGTAGATCAGGCGGGGAGTAGGTCAGGTGGGGAGTAGGTCGGATGGGGAGTAGGTCAGGCGGGGAGTAGGTCCGGTAAAAGTGGGGAGTAGGTCAGGTGGGGAGTAGGTCAGGTGGGGAGTAGGTCAGGTAAAAGTTGGGAGTAGGTCAGGTGGGGAGTAGGTCGGGTAGGGAGTAGGTCAGGTGGGGAGTAGGTCAGGTGGGGAGTAGGTCAGGTGGGGAGTAGGTCAGGTAGGGAGTAGGTCAGGTGGGGAGTAGGTCCGGTGGGGAGTAGGTCAGGTAGGGAGTAGGTCAGGTTGGGAGTAGGTCAGGTGGGGAGTAGGTCAGATGGGTAGTAGGTCAGGTGGGGAGTAGGTCAGGTGGGGAGTAGGTCAGGTGGGTAGTAGGTCAGGTGGGGAGTAGGTCAGGTGGGGAGTAGGTCAGGTGGGGAGTAGGTCAGGTGGGGAGTAGGTCAGGTGGGGGAGTAGGTCAGGTGGGGAGTAGATCAGGTAATTGTGGGGAGTAGATCAGGTAATTGTGGGGAGTAGTTCAGGATTTAGGCGGGAGCAGGTCAGACCTTAGAGAATTTGTTTTAAGATGTTTACCCTCATTAAGAATTAACTTAAGACAAATACTATTATTTGTTGGGAAAATTTGCTGAAATCAACATTGTTGAGGCAAAGAAAAATTTATTTTCTATCCGCATTGTAATTAATATGGTGTTACTTTACAACTTACTTAAAAATATGTTATCGCACACACAGACACACACATACACACACACACACAGCCCTTATTTTTAACACAATGGAATTAAAAAGAAAGGTTTTAAAGTCAAGTGTATGTGTATATTTATACACACATTTTTTTCTACTGTGTCGTCCACTGGCGGCGTCTCGTTTTCGACACATTTTAGGCCTTGACACAACACACAAACCTTTTTTTTAAAGGCGCAATTTAAAAAAAATGCGATTAATTTATAAAAATATTAATTTACAAATTTATTTATGAAATATTGATTGATTAGGTTAATTGAACAGTTTTTATTACAATTCAAGAAAAGTTAAAAAAAAATTTAAATGCGAAATAACATTAAATTTGAATTTTAAAAATTACCTTTTATAATGCAAAATGGTGACGTGACATTCTCTCGTCACACGTCACAGATCATCACTCAGGTCCAAGGCGCAACTTCCCATATGTGTGACGTCATGTAAGGACGGCCCCTAAAATGTGAAAACATATCAACTGTGAGGGCATATTATCGCTAGAAGTTACTATCTACCTGAGAGTGGCGTCAAGTCAAACCCACCGATGGTGTTGCTGTCGTTTAACCCATCGATGGTGTTGTTGTTAAACATCCCCACAATGCTAAACTCACCAACATTCCGTGTGGTTACCCCCACACGGACGCTCACTATAAAATTCGTCATATTAGCACCGTGTTCAACCCTTCAATCGCACGTCAACATTTTCAAAAAATGTAATCAAATTTTCCGTTGAGTTCTACCCGAAAAAGACCGATAATAAACATTGAACCTTTTAACTAGATCACCGGATAATTAGTCTGAGAAGTTAATTTCTGAAATTAAATTTGGAAGAAAAGAGTTTTTAAAAAGTGGACGTACTTTAAGATTACCCCCTAACGATGCCATATTTGGAGTGTCAGACATGAAACGGTAGGATGTACTTTAAAAAAAAAAATTAAATTGCCGCACTTTTGTGAAAATCCTGGTCATTAGTGTGACACAGTGCGGCAAGAAACGCCTCGTTATTGAAGTATATACTTAGTGGTCAAGCTTTTTAGGCGATTTTTATCTCCCCCTTCCCCACCGTCACACATTGTCACAAAAAGAAGGACCCCCCCCCCACCTTAAAATGAAGTCACATCTCAGCCTACAACCCCTAAATTTGCAGTTTAATTTTGTTTTTAAACATCAATTTCTTTATAGAATTTTCCAGATTTGTTTCAATATAGTGTATATTAATATATAATACAATTTACAAAAACAGAAATAAAAAAAAAATAATGGCTAAAATTCAGCCTTCATCGTTACTCTTTTTAAAAAAAAAAAAAAGCAACAATATGACATCACAATTTCTGACCACCCCACTCCCCCTCATCACACATCGTCACACTTTGAGTGTGACGTCATTTATGGACGACCCCTTAATTCTTTTAAAAAAATGGATACTAAGTAATGGACTATGATTCTGGTATTTAGTTTGAAATTTTAAAAGCAAACCTTAACTTTAAAATGAGTATCGAGTTTTACAATTACTGGAGCGCTTTTTAAATGAGTTAACAAAGGCGCCTATTTGTTTATTGTTAATAAACAAGTCATTATAAAGAACTCCAGTAAGATCAAAACAAAGCAAGCTTAAACTCCTTTAAGCTCCGAACTGAGCTAACCCAGATGCAGTCAGTTAACATCTTCTATCACGTGATATATAGGCCAGCTGCGTCACTCGGACATTAGCAGACGACGTTAATTATAATTAAAGCGTCGATTCGTTATGTCCTTTATGAACGGGAGCTAATCACAGGGGGAAAAAACTCGTCCAGAATATCGTTCTCTCGAAGATGTTGACAAACTAATTAACTAAGATGAAGATGGCTAGGCTCAATATAATTAGCTGTGGCACAAGTAGAGCAAATGAGACAACGTGATCGACTGGTAACCCAAACGTCTCGAGTTCGAATCCTGGGTTCGTGTCAGTACAAAATCCATAAGTCAACCCAAATCTGATGGGTACCTGATTTACGTTAGGAAAAGTAAAGGCGACTGGGCATAGTTCTGAGCACACTATTCATTCATATGCCGAGGTTACCGAAACATATGAACTCTACTTCACCTGCCCCATGGACCGTCAAGTAGAGCAAGCATAACGTGTGTCATTCTACCACCAGAAAACGCAATCATCCACACAAAAGAAAGGAATGTATTTTTATAAATCCCCTAAATAAATAATTTTCTTCTTCGCTTATTTCAATTCTCATAAGAGCATATGCCATTCGCAACATCCTTCCATACTTTTCTGTTCTCTGACATTTTTTCCACATTTCTTTCCAATAAGTTTCATGTCTTCATTCAATTTATCTAACAGAAACTTTCTCTAACCTAAACTTTCACTAACTAAAACTTTCACTAACAGAAACTTTCACGAACTAAAACTTTCAATAACCTAAACTTTCACTAACTAAAATTTTCACTAACAGAAACTTTCACGAACTAAAACTTTCAATAACCTAAACTTTCAATAACAAAAACTTTCATTAACCAAACACTCCAAAATCAAACAACTGCTGCCTTGTAGTTTGTTCTTGGTTGGAAAAAGGCTATGGAAAGAAATCCAAAAAGAAAAGCAGGCTGAAATCGGAGTTAATGGCCTGATTGGCGCATAACCAGTTGACACGTATCCTTAATTGTGATGGAGAGGATCCCTGACTACAATTAAGAACGAAGAAGAAGAAGATTAACCAAACTAAATAAAAATGACGCATAAACCAATACTGCCCACAAATTCTACAGACGTTTTAATCGTTTACTGCAGTCTTTACGTTTCTTTGGCATTTCGTCACATTTCAGTGACCTTTCGTCACATTTCACTGACCTATTCTCACGTTCCATGTCGTCACGACAAATGTTACATCATCACCTTGGTTAGGTAGGTTATCCCAGAAAATAATATGCGTTTGACACAAACGTATACATAACAACAAAACAACAACTAAACGACAACAGCAGCCGCAACAAGTTTTCACACCACTTCTGTGTTAGTTACTCCCATTTAAGAACATTGTGAGTGTCCTAATACTGAGGTAGTAAGTCGATGGTCAGACTAAGATAAGAGGACGGAGAACGACTTTTGAACACAGGAAGCTTCTACGTTCACGAACAATAAATACTTTCGTTCTGTCCAGTTCTTATTTTTTATAAAACTTGCTACAAAAAATATCGCGTAAACAACTGAATAAGGCATATGGAGGAAGTTTTAAAAATGTATAACGAGTCTGAATAAAAATGGTTTTCAATATTCTATGCATTTTAAATTCATAAAATACATTTTACCGGAACTTTCAATTTAATGTGTCTGCGTTTTTCTTGTTAACTTCTGAAATTGCTATTTTTTATGATTTAATTGGCGTATTGATCGTGGTTTTTCCATAAAATTCTGTTGTAGTCTGGTCAAAGTTGGGGATATACCAGCAGAGTATCAGCATAACTAGGTCTTCAGTCTGAATACATTACGTACTTCAGACCAGATGCTGCCCAAATTTCCCCATAAAAAACCTTTACAGCGAGGCAGTTATGCATAAAGAAGATGTGTGTGTGGGTGTGGTATGACCTATTAAGGAGATATGTATGCGTACTGTTGGTGTCTTGGGTGTATGAAGGATGTACAGGGATAGGGAGGGAGTAGGTCTTTTATGTTTTTATAGAGGTGTAGATGTTTGGTGTCGAGTTTGTAGGGATGATGTATATGTTTGGTGTCTAGAATGTAGAGAGGGTGTGGATGTTTGGTATCTAGGATGTAGGGAGGGTGTGGATGTTTGGTGTCTAAGGTGTAGAGATGGTGTGGATGTTTGGTGTCTAGGATGTAGAGAGGGTGTGGATGTTTGGTGTGTAGGGTGTAGAGATGGTGTGGATGTTTGGTGTCTAGGATGTAAAGAGGGTGTGGATGTTTGGTGTCTAGTGTGTACATAGGGAGCGCTATTAAAAAAAATCTATAATCAGGGTAGGAGTAGATGTTTGGTGTGTCTAGGGTGTAGATGTTTGGTGTCTAGGTTGTAGGGATGGAGTAGATGTTTGGTGTCTAGAATAAAAGAGGTAGATGACAGCAGAACAAGAAGATTTAGACACTCCGTGTTTAGTTTCTATTTAACTTCTTTCTTCTTTTTCTTCTGAGTCCTTTATGGTATTTATTTTGAAGGATTTAGACAAGTCCAAATTCGTGGATAAACTGGACTGTTTTCTGCAGATTGAGGCTGTCTCGTATAGTTTTTCCGTAACTATTGAGTGTTTACTAGCAAGTTAAAAAATCACTTCCATTCCTACATAATTTTCTGTACACGATCGTTTAAACCTAACCTACTAAACTAATTTATTAAAAGGGCCACGCTAAAGCGAACACCAAACTAAAATTAATTGGCGTAATTTAATCTACCATAATTAGCCTCGGCCTACATCAGAGAAAAGGTGTTCACCTTGTTAAAAAAAATCTCTCTGAACCGCAACGTTACGTAACTAAGGTAAACAAACAAACCAATGTGATTTTTATTCCAGTTATGGTTGCTGATCAGAAGAAAATGTTCTTGTTAAATCGTGTGTTTGTAGGCTAATTGCGAGCTAATTAAAGAAAAGGCATCAAGATAATAAGACATCCGCAGTTTACCAATTAGGAAACAAAAACTTAAGAAAGCATTTTAGAAATTTGGCATCTGGTGGAATTAAAAAAAAATTTATATAATTAAATTATCGTACAAGCAAAGCTACAAGAAACTATGAATGAATTTTAAATCCACTCATAATCAAAATTAGGCTACAATGACTAGTTAAATTTATTGTAAGTATATTTATAAATAAACAAATAAACAGGCCCAATCTGCAAGCGGATTGCACAATAGCGAGAACTATATAACAAATATTAAATCGAATACAATACTTCTTATATTTGTTACTACAGACAATTGCACATACACGCATCTTGATGTTACTTGTTTTAATTGTAAATAAAAGTATTTTTTAAAAAAAAAAAAAGGAATACAAAATTATAATTTAAAGTGTAAATAAAAAAAAATAAGTATAACTTATAAGAAGAGATATCGTTATTATTGGGGAAAATGTTAGGACTTTCATCAAAGAGGACAAATGTTTAGGGCTATCATCAAAGAGGGGAAATGTTTAGGGCTATCATTAAAGAGGGGAAATGTTTAGGGCTATCATTAAAGAGGGGAAATGTTTAGGGCTATCATCAAAGAGGGGAAATGTTTAGGGCTATCATCAAAGAGGGGAAATGTTTAGGGCTATCATCAAAGAGGGGAAATGTTTAGGGCTATCATCAAAGTGGGGAAATGTTTAGGGCTATCATTAAAGAGGGGAAATGTTTAGGGCTATCATCAAAGAGGGGAAATGTTTAGGGCTATCATCAAAGAGGGGAAATGTTTAGGGCTATCATCAAAGAGGGGAAATGTTTAGGGCTATCATCAAAGTGGGGAAATGTTTAGGGCTATCATCAAAGTGGGGAAATGTTTAGGGCTATCATCAAAGTGGGGAAATGTTTAGGGCTATCGTCAAAGTGGGGAAATGTTTAGGGTCATCATCTAATATAGGGGGGGGGGGGGCATGTTTAGGGCTATCGTCAAACACCAGACTGATCTAGGAGACGATGAGAAACAACTTAAGTAATCGCACTGAATGCAACATCACGGAATTGTTGTCATTGATAGCTTTATCCTCAATCTGGATATGAGATCAATCGGTATCGATGTAGATGAAAAAAGGAATCGATGCCGAATCGATCTTGTTCTGGAAATCAAACAAAAGCGGAAAACTCCTAGCTCTGGGCGGGATCGCTTTCAAACAAGAAATTCTATAGTCGCTCACTGTGGCTGCGACAGCTGTAGAACCGTTTCGAATACTCGGCATCGATGCTGCCCACCCCACGGGTAAACTTGTCAACATTGGGCTCGGGGTAAGTCCTCACTCGGGGCAAACCATTCAGCCGTGTCCGATCAAATACAAAGCCATTGATCCTTGTTTTGTTTTTTGTACCGTCGTTTATTTTTTCCTGGCACTAAAATGGGGGACCAGATAATCTAAAATCTGCGTAAGTTTCGGTTACAATCTCAGCTTTAAAAAAAAAATTAAATTTATTTTTGGAGAGATCTAGCTCCGAGCTAAAAAATAAATAAAGAACCCCTAATAAGCCCTATGTCTATATTGAACGAACATTTTAAGCTAAAACTTTTAAGATTTTGTTCTACGCTATAGATCAGATTATCCCGGGATAATCGGTATCCAACGGATTTGTTAAGTTAAGTCTAAGACAAGTATGAAGTATCTAGAGGAATTATCCCTTCGTTTTGACAGGTTCCCAATAATTTCTAGACCACATTTTGTTTTAGGTCTTAACACAAAAAAAAAAAAAAAACAATCAGGCCATCTGGATTGAAGCAGCGTCAGAATATTTCAAATCATCAAATATAAAATAAAGATTTTAACTTATTACATGAAGTGTTTTAAATTAGTAAAATACATTAAGATTTTAAATTATCAAATCGAATAAGGCTCTTAAATTATTAAGTCATGCGAAGATTTGGATTTATTAAATAAAACTAAGATTTTATATTATTCAATAAAAATGAGATTTGAAATAATAAAATTTAATAAATATTTTAAATCACGTGACGCTGGCGAGTAATAAAAAAATATTTAAAACTCAGTTAAGTTTTTACACCACTCAACTACAGTCCAATGCAGCGGCTGTGAATGCCGTCACGTGATTGTACACGTGACCTCGACATTTCCTTTTTTTTGCCGAGATAATTAGGTAAATGTAACTTTAAATATTGTGTAATGGCAAACATATGTCCAAATAGAACAAAGCCGGGATTAAAATAAAAATGGAGAATCCAAACTATGTAAACAAAAATATAAAACTTTCTAGGCCAGTGCTGACGTCATCGATGCAAAAAAAAACAACAGAGGCAGGATTGGACAAGAAACAAAAATCGTTACTATAAATAGAAAACGTTTATATTTATAGAATTTGTTTTAGAAAACACGTATTTTGAGGCCTCGAGAACAAATATTTATTTAACATAACTATTTGGATATAGTTACAAACTATTATCTCTTATATTTTGACAACAGTGTGAAAATAACAGTGAAGGAAATCTCTATTTTCAACGCTTAATTAGGACTTCGTTTTTTAATTTCGTTTTTTTTTTTTTGTTTGTAAAAAGTGTTTTTTTCAGTCCACTCTCTAGGCAGTGTTTGCCTGGTAACGAACAGCTGGTCCAATGGTAGTCCATCAGACACCTCGCTACTACTGTATTGTTCCATGCTCCAGTGTTTGCCTGGTAACGAACATGGCTGGTCCATTAGTAGATCATCAGACAACTCGCTACTAGACTAGTGTGAGAGGCTTGCCATAACAAAAAAACAGTTATGCTAATGCACATTGAAAATACGGTAGGGAAATGTAAATTATTGCAATGTAAAACCACATGGTGATCAAATCAATAACAAAAGGTACACGACGATGCTAAAGGATAAAACACACAGCTGACTTCGTCCTCGTTTGAAAATGAGTGCGTTGGTCCATGTAAAAAGATATGTGCATGCTGTTGTTTCGCCAATCAAGATTTGAACCCAAACCAGTCATCTCCTCATCGTCTGGAGTTCAGTTGGACCAGAAGGGTTGGTATTTTGTGACAACATTAGTTGAGACTGACCGAGAGATTTGAAATGAAATCGATTGGATCACATTTTCTGTTTAACACACCCACATCACTAGCGTGGGTGTAAGACAGACTACTCATAGAACTAACTCCTGTCACACAAAAACGACAGTTACAATATTACAAAATGGGGGTTGGTTTTTATTTATTTATTTATTTTTTTGTGAAGTTTGTAACTTTACTCATAGCATCAACTGACCGCGAATTAAAGCAGAATTAAAAGTATATTAAATGGGGCTTAAAATACACGTTTAGTGGTTACCCCATACGTATTGTTCTCTTCTTTAGGTCACTGAGAGTCGGTCTAAATCAGGATCGATACCGTCAGACAATTGAAAGCGCTGTTGTAAAGACGCCTCAGCTAAAAATATGTATCTCGGCGAGCTGAAACACTGGCGGTATCGAGCCCGTCTGACGTAAGACAACTTGACGATAAACATAGATTTTAATTCATTACAGGTTTATTTATAGCTCGCCGCCATATTGGAGGTATCCCACGCGACACTTAGACATGTGACTACTGTTTATTGACGTCATTGATCAGCGGGTTAATGTAGATCTTAGGGACACGAACTTGCTGCTTGTTCAGTGGACGTACTCGATTGTTTGGTGGTGGTCATATGTTAGAGATCTGAAACTAAAGATTCCTATTTAGCGATTAATTGGGCAGATAAAGTACAGTTCATGTTTCTTGATCTCGGCATATGAAAGGATGGTGTGGTCCGCACTATGCCCAGCCGCCTTTACTTTCTCTCACGTGAGTTAGGTACCCATCAGGGAAGTTCTGCTGCCTTGAACCCGGATTCGACCTCGAAACTTTTGGCTTAGCAGACTAGCACTCTACCGCTAGGCCACTACAACCCATAGGCGTCAACTAGCCGAGAACAGTCAAAATATACGTTCAATTACCCTTCCAAAAATAACTTATTTCAGTACAAATGTGTTTGTTATTTTGTAATCAGGCCATCATCATATTTTCCCGTTCGTGCCCACAAAACACGACTCAGATGCAGTAGAGCTTATCTGTTTCAATGGACCTAGGCATGCAAGTGCCGTCAGCACTATTCCCAACCGCCATAGTTTCCCCAACGTGAGTAAGGTACCTATCAGAGCTGAGTGGACTCTGGGATGTCCAACTGACTATTTAGCCCATACCATTACACATTTTATATGCATATGTAAGTCTATGTATTGATGTATATACCAGTTTCGGTCTAATGTAACGTCCACATGAGTAGCAATACTTGCTGCTAGTACTCTGTACACATGGTGTATTCTCGTAGACAGTCACATATTATTCCAATGTGAGCATTTTATTTTAGAAATCTGGAACCACCACGTGTGCTCCCAGGGCGGTGCACTGAGATTCTCAATACAGATGATTCCCCTCACGTTGTTGACATATGACTGACAGAGAGGTCACAACATGTGTACAAAGCACTAGAACCAAGAGCTATATATTTAAATAACTATAACTATAACTATAACTATAACTATATATATATATATATATATATATATATATATATATATATATATATATATACATATATATATATATACATATATATATATACATATATATATATATATATATATATATATATATATATATATATATATATATATATATATTTATATATACACGGTATATACGGAAAATAATGACAATATAAAACAGTATTTTAAATTCAACCCAACGCCACTGATTTTTATTAACTTACTTTGATTAGATTATTTTCTTATTGCAACACCCCCACCCCTTAACAATCTTTTTTTCTCGTGTCACCCGCTTCGACAAGCACCCATCAAACCCAAGGCGGTGTTATAAAACAAACTACTTGTCAGCACATATGGTAGGCTCCATATGGGTGCAGACATTCAAAGCTGAATTAATGTATGATGCGATGCATGTACAATCTTACCTAACTCTGAATTATTTGACGTCGAACGATAAGAATCGAGGCCTTATGCAACTCGTATTTATCACATACCGAGGAGTAGGTCGAGGTTGAATGACCCATCAAAGTCTCAAAAAAAAAATGCAATGCAAATCCGTGGCCATTGCTTCGACTTAATGTCTCCGACAAAAGTACGTCACATATGTTTTTATCAATCACAATAACCACGTAATGCAATCGGTATTGTCTTCCACGCCAGCCGTTACCCCATAGGTCGCAGCGACCGAAGACCTTCGTCTGGCCAAGTTTATAGACACTTTTTTTATACGCACTTCAACATACATAACGGTCGATTGGGGGTTGATGGACTATGAAGTCATGTTAACCTGTAACCGAGAATCGAGCACGATAAAAATTGTGTGCTAGCGACACCTCAGTATACAAACCTATCACTCGGTCTCATCAAAGCATAAACCTGCCAGGTAAAACAACAGAAAACAACGACAGTCAAGTGGATAAACCGTAGCATGAACTAAGGTGGTTCGCCCAGGATTGGCAGGCATGACGGAGGTTTGTTGCCGACTTATGCCCCCATAGTGAGGCATGGCAGAGGTTTGTTGCTGACTTATGCCCCCATAGTGAGGCATGGCAGAGGTTTGTTGCTGACTTATGCCCCACGGGAAACCAATAGGATTAAGTAAGTAAGGATTAGCCAACAGATCGGAACGATTAATGGAACCAATGACATGGAACAAAGAATCATGGGGGATTTATTGCAGTGTCACTAGCGTGACTAGTAAAATGTAGGGCTGGCATAATGAAGGTCTAGCATAATGAAGGTCTAGAATAATGAAGTCTAGCATAATGAAGTCTAGCATAATGAAGATCTACCATAATGAAGGTCTAACATCTCTGGTGTATACGATAATGCTGAGTACAGTTTATGGCTGGAGCTTATTGTGATGTATGTTTCCCTAATGTCGCCACACCAATAGTACTGTGAAAGCTCACCCAAAATACCATCTCAAAGCGCACGTGTACAATTCTATACAATTATGTAACGGGCGGATTACGAAACACTCACCAGTTTGTGCGACCCAACGACCTTGACTTTAACACGGCCTTGACATTTTCCCCAGTGGGTTTCACTCAGGTCTGGCTAGTTGACCTTTCCTTGAGAGTTGGTGAGCGGTTTCTAGTTGCTCTCTTCTGGTCGGGCAGATCTATCGTCACTGGCTGGATGTTTGTGTACACAGATGAATCGTTACTCGCTGAATGTCTGCCTGTGTACACAGATCTATCGTTACTAGCTGAATGTCTGTGTACACAGATGAATCGTTACTGGCTGAATGTCTGCCTGTGTACACAGATCTATCGTTACTAGCTGAATGTCTGTGTACACAGATGAATCGTTACTGGCTGAATGTCTGACTGTGTACACAGATCTATCGTTACTGGCTGAATGTTTGTGTACACAGATCTATCGTTACTGAATGTCTGATGTGTACACAGTTCTATCGTCACTGGCTGGATGTCTGCCTGTGTACACAGATCTATCGTTACTGAATGTCTGCCTGTGTACACAACAAAAGTTTGACTCTGGCTAGATTTATTGGTGAACGACGGGCATAAGAAAACAGAGTTTGTTAGATTTGTATTTGCGTAGGTCAGTGCTCAAGAACGGCATCGCATGGATACAACATGGGATAACTAAATGAACCAACATCTCACCCAATTAGCGTACCCTTGATTCAATGGTAATCACGGAATCCCTTTACTGTACCTCGATAGCTTATGAATGCCAAGTTACATTTAGACAGACGGGCTCAGTCAATGGTAACATGAGCTGCACTACGTCACATAAGCCATTCTCTCACCATGCCCACCCCAACCCTTTTCAACCAGCTTTTCACACACAACAACTCCCGACCACCCCCTTCTTAAAATCCCACTTACATACTGCGTCAATGTTAATATTGTTAAAACTATTCCTAGTTATAATTTCGCTGTTCCCAAATAAAATAAATACAATGTTGAATTAGTAAGTCTAATTATATAAGAAATTAATAAAGCTAATTAAAAATAATTTCATATTAATTATATTAAACCACACAAGCAATTCAACCATTCAAGGCATTTATTTTAAATGAGAAAAAAAAATAACAAATATATGATATTATCATAGTCAATTTAAAATATCTGCTTCTTTAAAGGGAAAGTAAATAGTTTTTAGTTTAAATAGGCAAAGAAATAGTATGACATATTCGAACATCAAAGCACTAAAAAAAATTCAATTGGAGTAGTTCCCCTTGGATATTTTAAATTACAGACGGACAGGCAAAAGTAGACAATTATATATTTGCCTTCAAATCACATCAAAAGCTGGAGATCTTAACTTTAAACGACACTTTTTATCTCCTTATTATCGTCCGTTCAGTGTAAGTGTAAGTTTTTAAAAAAAAAAATTAAAGTTTTTAGTACAAAATTGGGTTTTCTGAATTTTTTCCATCTTTCCGTTTACTTTTTAATGTTTTAAGACCATAATAAGGCGAAATTTGCAAAAAAAAAACAAAAAACAACACGTTTTTATCGGTCAACAATAGTAATAAGAGAAACCTCAATAAACTAATTCTGGGCTATTACACTGAAAATTATTTATTCTCGCATTGTCTTCGGATAGAGATTTAGTGACCAACGCTTTTAATAATGTCTGAAGAAATGTTTTTTGTGTGTGTTTTAAGTGCATTTAAAAGCTTGTTATTAAAGTCTTTCTATTGATTTTGTTTAAAGTATTGAATTACTCAATGTTTTACCACCAAATACAGTACACTGGTCAGTATAGTGATGTGTACATTGACGGGTAAAGTGATGGGTACAGTGATGGGTAAAGAGACAAGTTCAGTGGCTGTACAGTGACCAGTACAGTGACTAGTAAAGTGACCAGTACAGTGACTAGTAAAGTGACCAGTACAGTGACTAGTAAAGTGACCAGTACAGTGACCAGACACCAGTAGTGACATACAGATGTACAACGTCCACCTGTAGTCAATCCGTGTGACGCAACAATCAGGTAGTCCCAGTCTACACAGACTGCCAGACACCTACCTAGAACACCTACACGCCCAGTAAAGTGACCGGTACAGTGACCAGACACCTACCTAGAACACCTACACGCCCAGTAAAGTGACCGGTACAGTGACCAGACACCTACCTAGAACACCTACACGCCCAGTAAAGTGACCGGTACAGTGACCAGACACCTGCCTAGAACACCTACACGCCCAGTAAAGTGACCGGTACAGTGACCAGACACCTACCTAGAACACCTACACGCCCAGTAAAGTGACCGGTACAGTGACCAGACACCTACCTAGAACACCTACACGCCCAGTAAAGTGACCGGTACAGTGACCAGACACCTACCTAGAACACCTACACGCCCAGTGAAGTGACCGGTACAGTGACCAGACACCTACCTAGAACACCTACACGCCCAGTAAAGTGACCGGTACAGTGACCAGACACCTACCTAGAACACCTACACGCCCAGTAAAGTGACCGGTACAGTGACCAGACACCTACCTAGAACACCTACACGCCCAGTAAAGTGACCGGTACAGTGACCAGACACCTACCTAGAACACCTACACGCCCAGTAAAGTGACCGGTACAGTGACCAGACACCTACCTAGAACACCTACACGCCCAGTAAAGTGACCGGTACAGTGACCAGACACCTACCTAGAACACCTACACGCCCAGTGAAGTGACCGGTACAGTGACCAGACACCTGCCTAGAACACCTACACGCCCAGTAAAGTGACCGGTACAGTGACCAGACACCTACCTAGAACACCTACACGCCCAGTGAAGTGACCGGTACAGTGACCAGACACATACCTAGAACACCTACACGCCCAGTAAAGTGACCGGTACAGTGACCAGACACCTACCTAGAACACCTACACGCCCAGTAAAGTGACCGGTACAGTGACCAGACACCTACCTAGAACACCTACACGCCCAGTAAAGTGACCGGTTCAGTGACCAGACACCTACCTAGAACACCTACACGCCCAGTAAAGTGACCGGTACAGTGACCAGACACCTACCTAGAACACCTACACGCCCACGCCAAAACAAACCCGAGTTTTATAAAACCTCGCCTTCAAGAACAACTCACTTCATCAAACAAGTTCACTAAAAACACACAACTAATTCTGAAATAGAATCAGGCGTCTGTAGCAATCGTCTGCATACATTTTAAAACGTGTAGGCCTAATTAAAAATAACAGCCGTTTAATTAATTAATCAGCTAGGGATTATTATTTTTTTTTACTGACCTCCGTGTGCAATCTTCAGTTCTATCACACAGCTTCCCTCAGAAAGTAAACAACGTTTCCAGAAAAATGAAGCCCAGTCTTAAAGCGGGGATGCTCTCCCCGTCTGGGTTTAATTTGCCCTCACGACTGAGCAGAAGTGAGCAACAACACAACGAAAGTTAACAGCAGAAGTGAGCGACAACACAACGAAAGTCAACCTAAGCAGGCGTTGTCCCGATGTGAGCTGACCGCGCATGCGTGCCGCCATCGAGTAGGTTGATTGTTTTCTTGTTAGTGAGGTTGATACTGTCGCGAAGAGTTTTGTTTGCGGTAATCGAGGTAAAAAAATCAACAGGTAATTGCTTGATAAAATTGATTTAGTGCTGTATAGAGCTAAAGATGAGAGGTGTTTGTCTAGTAAATGAGATACTCGTCAAAAATTGTGCACACAAGTTATTTGCAACGTTGACAAACATCTTCATCTTCGATTTTTTTAATCAGCGCTTGTCGTCATTGTTGTTGTATCTTGATACACTTAAACGGCTATGGGTTATATTTATATAGATAGACAGACGGATGGACGGACGGACAGACAAATTAGATAAATGGATGGATGGATGGATGGATGGATGGATGGATGGATGGATGGATGGATGGATGGATGGATGGATGGATGGATGGATGGATCAATAGATACCAAAGAACTAGTGCAGCTGTATTTTAAAACACTGATTATTATAATCTCAACTAGTAATAATATGGTGCGCACAACACAATGGTGTGAAATCTGGCATGCGATTCTATATAGAATATACGAGGTTCTCTGAATTAAATTAAATATCGTTACCGGAATAAGAATCAGGCCAATTTACAAAAGATGTGAGTACAATATAACGTCTAATGCAAAAACCCGGCATGAAATTAGCACAAACAAAACTGCTCTGTACTCTTAGACTGGTGTTGGCATAAAAAAAACTTGTTATCGGAGGCTGTAAGAAACGGTCTCAACGTGTTTGCTGTTGTTTTATTCAAGCTCTAATCTTTATCAAATATATGGCAACTGTTTAAATGGGATCAAGACCATCAACCGAAAGACAAAGTTCCATAGAAAAAAAAACCAATGCAACAACCAACTAAAATCTATAACAAAAATGTCAAATGCAATTCAACAAGGACAAATGCCATAGCAATAAAAAAAAATCAAAAAAATTTAAAAGCCGTAGTAATAAGAATATGAGACAGAGCAACAACGCCAAAAGCCAAAACAACAAGGGCAAACGCAGTAGCCATAGCAACAGACCTAAAAATTGCAGCAACAATTGCAATCAGGTCAAAAGACAAAATCCATTGAGAAAATACCAAAATGAAAAAAGAGCATTGCAATAAGGTCAAGTTGTCGACAGACAAAAAGCAGACATGTTACAGACTGATATATTATAGGAAGTCATAGTCTGTCTGATAACATGTAACAGACTGATATATTATAGGAAGTCATAGTGTGTCTAATGACGAGATCTCAACCCTAAACTTAACACAAGTTGTCATAGATCCAATAACAGCCAAGAAACAAAACCTAATGGTGTCGCTAACCTTGTAGACAAGGACACTGATACAGCCCTTTGTACCGCTAACCTTGTAGACAAGGACACTGATACAGCCCTTTGTACCGCTAACCTTGTAGACAAGGACACTGATACAGCCCTTTGTACCGCTAACCTTGTAGACAAGGACACTGATACAGCCCTTTGTACCGCTTACCTTGTAGACAGTGACACTGATACAGCTCTTTGTACCGTTAACCTTGTAAACGAGGACACTGATACAGCCCTTTGTACCGCTAACCTTGTAGACAATGACACTGATACAGCCCTTTGTATCGCTAACCTATTAGACAAGGACACCGATACAGCCCTTTGTACCGCTAATCTTGTAGACAAGGACACTGATACAGCTCTTTGTACCGCTTACCTTGTAGACAAGGACACTGATACAGCCCTTTGTACCGCTAACCTTGTAGATGAGGACACTGATAAAGCCCTTTGTACCGCTAACCTTGTAGACAAGGACACTGATACAGCCCTTTGTACCGCTAACCTTGTAGACAAGGACACTGATACAGCCCTTTGTACCGCTAACCTTGTAGACAAGGACACTGATACAGCCCTTTGTACCGCTACCTTGTAGACAAGGACACTGATACAGCCCTTTGTACCGCTAACCTTGTAGACAAGGACACTGATACAGCCCTTTGAGACTATATGTCTGTGTGGACCGGATCGTTAAAACAAGCTCAACGGAGAAACTGAAATTTTCAAGTTATCACATTGAGCATCGTTTGTTGCTGTTTTTAGCTTTATTTTTATTTTTATTCTGTTTTGATGCGGAGATGGGAAAAAAAGGTGAGGAATAAATATGATAAGAGGGTGACTAAAAGAACAGGGTACTGGGGGAAAGAGAATTGGGAACCGCTGATAGCGTGTTTACATTTGTAATGTCTTCCATTGCTGACGCTACGCCTGGGAAACTGATTGGCGTCAACAATAATTCGAGGTAAACTTCAGCCACTGAACGTTGATAGGTGTTGGTGTTGGGTGGTTTAAGGCTTACATTCAACACGGATGTGTGGCTAGTTCTAGATGAATTGTGGGAAGTTGCTAGTTCTAGATGAATTATGGGAAGTTGCCAGTTTTAGAGGAATTGTGGAAAGTTGCTGTTGTTGCTAGTTGTTGAAGAATTGTGAGAAGTTGCTATTTCTAGAGGAATTGTGGGAAGTTGCTAGTTTTAGAAGAATTTGGATACAAAAAGTTGCTTGTTTTAGGGGCAGTAGAGCAACAACAAAGTTGCTACTTTTAGGGCATTATGGGAAAACATTAGAAAAAAAGATGGCGTCTAGCAAGATTGTAACACACGTACAGTTAATTGGCTGTTTTGTGGCGACTTGTTTTACTTTATAGCGCAATAAAAGGTTTGTCATAATCACGTGACGTCAATAGACCACTGCGTCACTGTAACATATGGCTGCTACAAATAAATAAAACAAGTTAATTAAAAAGTCTAGTGACAATTTTAGCGCAATTTCCTTATGTTATCTAAAAATAGCTCTGTCGTAGCGTAAATCAAGAGCAGGGTTAGTAAAACCATTGGTTAGTTATTAAAACGTTTTTTATTTAAAAAAAATTCAGTATTTTACATGTTTTATTTACAATAGAGTTACATGACTAAAAACCATTGCGCGCCTAGCTACTGAACGTGATGACGAAGCCATAGAACGTGATGGTGCAGCTATTGAACGTGATGACGCGTGTGGTGTGGTTGGAAAAAATGCCTACTAATTCGGTCCAAATTTTAATTAATTCAAAAAAAATTTTGTGACCGAACGAAAGGATATTTTTGAAAACTTTCTTCGGCAATATTGTTCTAAATTATGGCAGGAATCGATTGGTACATGTTTCAAGTCGCTAACTGGTCTGGTTGCCGAGATATGGGCTAAAAACTGCTTTTTTTCGAGGTTTTTTGGCTTTTCCGGGAAATCCATGAAAGAAACCCGGAATTTTTATAGCCTATGTTCATCCTCGTAACTTTCTTAACATAATTGCTTTTGGAACTAGTCATCGATATTGCTTCGTTGAGGAGGAGATACGACTTAAAGCTGCGGACACACATCCATCCATTCATTCATTCATACATTCATACATCCAGAAATGACGGGTTAATAAACGCAATTCTCCAGAATGGAAATTGCGCTAAAAATGGGAATTTATTTCAGGGTCGGAAGATATAGAGGTACACATTTTTCTAGAATGTTCGGGATATTCTTAGGTGTTTTCAGGACACACCTTTACACACATGACCTACAAAAGAACAACTTTAAAGCTATGACCTACAAGAGAACAAATTCCTACATCATCTACAAACGAACACCTATCGACATGACACACAAGACAATACCTTCATAACTGAACTTCAAGCGAACACCCTCCACAACCTGCAACCAACACACACGCCACCATTTCATCGGGTCAACTTCCAACTACTGTCTCAATTTATTAAATCTTCCCAAATAAATGTACACTGGGTGCTCTGGAATCCCCACCCTTCCCTAGAGTTTGAACATCCTCCGCTGGTTACAGCCGATTACCTTACGCCCACCAAGTTGTGCAAACTTGTCCGATAAATAAAAAAATGTTTTCTCTACCTAAAGCATGAAACGAGCCACCTGCCTCGTTAACAATTTCTTCAATAATTATTCAGGATCAGATAGTAGCGGGTGTGTGTGTGTGGGGGGGGGGGGGAGGGCAGACTCGCTGTATATACTTCAGTTAAAGGTAATGATTTTTTTCTCACGTTAAGGTTAAGTAGTGATGGGAGGGGATGGGTTAGGGATAGAAATAGATTGGAAGGTGGATAAATTAGTAAATTAGTGTTAGGCTGAGATGGCTGGGGCTAAGAATAAGCAAACACGTCATAACATGTTCCACATTACGTTTAGGTTAAGGTTTGTGAGAGAGGGGGATAGGACCGACATTTTCTCTATCGATTTTTGTCCAGTTGTGTTCTGGTTTGACTTTTATATTTTTAGTAAGATGGTCGTGGTGAAAGGGTGGTGGTGGGGGAGGGGGGGGGAGGACACATTACACGACTTTTATATAGTAAGATTGTCTCCCAGCGGGTTAAGGTTAGGGTTTGTGTGAGGGAGAGCGGACCGACATGTTCTGTATTGATTTTCCGCCCTCGCGTCTTGTAGACCCTGGGATATGAATCCAGGAATAGTGGAGGCGATGTAAACAAGGTCAAGGATGATGCTGCGATTAATCCAGTTCGTTTTCGTTGAAAATCTTAAGATCTCCAATAGAATGACAATGAAGATACATTCGATTTTTTTTTTAATCGGGGATAAATTTTTTTTTTAAGTCTGGCGATGTAAAACCGAGGCTTTAACGATTATCCTGGAACTGGGCCGCCATTAAAGAAATTCGAGTTCCCTTCAGGCATTTTACTGCCGCTTTTGCCGCTTTTTGTGATATTTTTTTTCTTTTTTTTTTCTTTTACAGAGCAGCCGTCGTGTTTTTAAATTTCTGTTCATAATAAAAATGCTCAATATGTTGAAGCATTGCAATTTAATAAACAAAAATATATTTTAAAAAAACATAACCAAGGAACATTCTGATTTAAAAAACAAACAAACATAGATTATGCCATGACATACAAGGACGTCATATTTAATCACGTAACACAAGTTTAGCTATAAATTGTTTTCTGCTTATATATATATATATATATATATATATATATATATATATATATATATATATATATATATATATATATATATATATATATATATATATATATATATATATATATATATATATATATTTATTTATTTATTTATTTATTTATTTACACACACACACATATATTCTTAGATCGTAGAAGCAAACGACATAAAAATGAAATCGAACAAACGCGGTGGTCGATCAAAGCTATCGGCTAAATCGTGTTCAAGTTTCACAGATAAAACCATACGACAAAACAGAAGTGATACAGACTTACAATTGTCATCGCCCATGTCCTGGGTAATTTATTAATTTTTCCCTTCGTGCTCAAGAAACCTGGGGCAGATAAAGTAGAGTGCATCTACTTGAATGATTTCGGCAAATCTTGGTATAATGTGGTCAGCATTTTAATCAGCCGAACCGAGATCCGAACTCGAAATCTCCGGGCTAGTAGCCAAACGTACAATATCTCGACCACTCTGTCCCCTGATTGGATAATTAAACTACAAAAAAATATCAACCATTTAAAGCAAAAATAATTTTTGTGCTGAATGCACTAACAGAAAGTAAATGGCGAATCAACAAATTAGCTCCGGCATTTAACTCAGTGAGTTTAAGTTGAGGTAAGCCAATTATGATTTGATTATTCGCGCACTGGCGTGGCTGTGTTTATTGCATTATTTTAAATAGATTTATTTACGGTGAGTTAGAAAGAAAAACGGTTTAGAATAACAAGCTTTTACACGCAGTGAAAAGATTTAAAAAAATAACTGACTTTCTTAAAATGTATAATAATGCCCCACTATTTAAATAATAATGCATCACTATTTAAAAAACTATAAAGAAAAGCTAGGCTCGCTATATAATGTTTTGAATATCCCCTTACTAAAATTTTACAAAAGACTAACACTTTTCTTTATTGTTACTTAAATAATGATGCTTATTTTTTTTATTTTAAGGAGTTTTTTATGTTATTGTTACAAGACAAATGAACTTTCCGGGGGGGGGGGGAGTGGCGGGGGGCGGACACTGTTAAAAGTATACATTTTACATTTTCATTATAAATTCCATTTCCTTCGAGGGGGGGGGGGGGGAAGGGGCGGTAGACTATCCTCGGGGGTACGGGGGGGGGGGGGGTACGAAGCAGCGCCCCCTCTCCCCTCGAAGAGATGCCTGGAAGAAACACTGACCGCGCAATTAAATATTTTTAAAATCCAGAAGACCTAATTTAATTAATTACGAAGTGGATAATCAGCATTTATTTCAATGGATCCAGACAATAAACATATTTTAAAATTCCATAAGACCTAATCTAATTATGAAGATCATTTGAATCCGAGATGATTGAAATGCACTTTACGCAATCAAACAAAAGTTTCACTTTTCCCAGAGTGCTCCGGGCGGTGATGAAAAAAAAAAATTTCAACGTGACGTGGTCACCCGTTGTTTCAGTTTCCTGACATCCGGAAATTTACTGACCTCCGGAAATATACTGACGGTGCTTTGTGACGCCGTCTTCCTCACTTTCAGTTCAACGCTTTCAGACACACACAACATCCCTCACAAATTTCCACACGACTTCCCATACACACACACAGAATAATGTCAACCCAAGTCGGTGATTTAAAAAAAAATTGATCATGAAATCATGAAAGACATTTTAAAATAATATTTCACTCTGTTCATAATCGAAGGTTGGGGAAAAAAAAACGATTCAATGGAAAGAATTCTTTTGTGGCGAAGTCCAAAAGACGTTTCAACGACTTTATGCCCAAGTTCATGTCACAGAAAACTTAACAATTTCTTTTCGTGATAAAATCATTTTCAATCACTGACGACAGGTCGCATTGACTTCTTGGGAAAAAATCGCTGTTCGACAATAAAGTTATAAATGTTTTTATGTGCTGTTTCACATTTATGTTTTATGTGGCTGGGTATTTAACAGTGGTCCTCGCGTTGTATCCACTGCTAAATTTTTAGCTGTCGTGTTCATAATAAGCTCCTTAATTAATTAAGCTTGATTATACCTGGGTGTATTTATAAGAACTTTTAATAGCCAGCTCATAACCTGTGATTTTAAAACTTTGAATTTCAAACCATCATCTTTCAAACTATAAAAACATAAGGTGTCGGCAAGGGGGCGCCATTTCTCTCCCGTCTCTACAACATCTGCCTTTATAAACGTTAAGCCTTAAGAATTATATCACAATACTAGCAGGTCGAATACATTTTGTATGCTTTACGATACCAGGCGTGTGATAAGCTCTGTCCTCTGTACGATACCAAGTGCGATACGCTCTGTCCTCTGTACGATACCAAATGTGATACGCTTTGTCAAATGTACGATACCAGGCGTGTGGTACGCTGTCCTCTGTACGATAACAGGTATGCGATACACTCTGTCCTCTGTACGATACCAGACATGCGATACGCTGTCCTCTGTACGATACCAGGCATGCGATACGTTGTCCTCTGTACGATACCAGGCGTGCGATACGCTCTGTCCTCTGTACGATACCAGGTGTGCGATACGCTGTCCTCTGTACGATACCAGGTGTGCGATACGCTCATTCCTCTGTACGATACCAGGTGTGTGATACGCTCTGAGCTCTGTACGATACCAGGCATGCGATACGCTCTGTCCTATGTACGATACCAGGCATGCGATACGCTCTGTCCGCTGTACGATACCAGGCATGCGATACGTTGTCCTCTGTACGATACCAGGCGTGCGATACGCTCTGTCCTCTGTTCGATACCAGGTGTGCGATACGCTGTCCTCTGTACGATACCAGGTGTGCGATACGCTCATTCCTCTATACGATACCAGGTGTGTGATACGCTCTGAGCTCTGTACGATACCAGGCATGCGATACGCTCTGTCCTCTGTACGATACCAGGCATGCGATACGCTCTGTCCGCTGTACGATACCAGGCATGCGATACGCTGTCCTCTGTACGATACCAGGCATGCGATACGCTCTGTCCTCTGTACGATACCAGGCATGCGATACGCTGTCCTCTGTACGATACCAGGCATGCGATATGCTTTGCCCTCTATACGATACCACTCAAATTTTCTGGGATGCGAACAAGGATTGAGGTACATGTTTTCTAAATATTTAAAAAAAATTTCGTCCGTGTGAGTGTGTGTGTGGGGGGGGGGTGCTTCAAGGTGGATAAGCGGCGACAGCGCAACTCCCCACCCACTCCCACTCCGGAGAGATGCCAAAAAGAAACACTGCTCCCCTCTACCCCACCCCCTCCCCTCTCCGCACAAACACTGACACCTACACAAGTCAAAAACTACAAACAACTGGCACCGACATTTCGTGGATAAAACTCCAGCATATCCAAGCCCCGCATCGACCAGCGTTTACCCCGACTTCTGCTGACATTTCGGCACAGGTCTGCACAAAGTTCCACAACGAGAAATCCATGCGACGAAATGCCCCAGGTACGAAGGTGACATTTGACGAAAGCTATTGGACGTTAGCTTCGATCGCGCGAACCAATGGAAAACGGCTGTACGAGATTTAAATGGCATCTTGGGTATAGGAATATAACGACAAATCCGATTGGCTAAGTGGGTTTTTAAGAGCCCTTCAAACGGAGGCTGCTTCCTACGTAATTGGTTTGTTGTGTTCGAGGGGTACTCAATTGTTGCGTCCTTCAGCTCACGTCACTGGCGATTGTTGTTAGGTTAGGCCTCGAAGCAGACGCGAAACTTGTTTATCCAGCGAAACACGTGCACTTTGAAATGTTGACGAAATGTGTACATGACTTGAACGAAAGAAACATAAAAATGTGTATAAAAATAAGAAATGTAATAATTTCACAATAGTTGTTTATGAGAGGCAAACATTCTTAAAAACATAGATAATAATATAATAAAACAAACTTGTTGAACGTCCCTCACAAACTAAATTGACGAAAGTTGTTGAGATAGGTTACAGCTAGTGGAAATGCTGTGGTGTATCCTGATGGTAGCATGGGTCTTATGACACGATCTAGAAGGCGAGTTGATACGATACTTCCATCAGGTGAAACTTTAGGTAACCAGAGGAACTATGAGAACCTGACAGGTAATGACCACTGGGCAGGGTTTGGTCTAATCAGTTTGACTTACATAATTAGGTATAGCGGGTTAACGAGATATGCGCCATATAAGCCGTTGACTCAGCCTGCTTTTTATATGGATTTACTTCCAGTCTTTGTCCAACCAAGAAAAAACTACAACCTCATTTTAATGTTTTATTTTGGAGTTGTTTCCCCTAGAAAAGTTGCTGTCGCCCACCTAACGAGACTTATCTGCCCGGAGGTTCGAACTAGAGACTTTTCGGATAAGCAACCATGAGTTTACCGACTCGACCAGGCCGACCCCTATAGCTAATCCGCTTTGATACAAAAATGCTTCTAAACATAGCTAATCCATCTGGCTATTATTACCATGGTTGATACTTCTGGTTAAATCCATGGCTAATTCCTATGGGTAGTAAAGGAAGTTCCAATTCAAACCTGACAGTCTACGGGGCAATTGAAGTAGAGTTCACTTGTTTCCTCTGGGTAGAATCATGGCTAATGATTTTAACCATAGCCATGGTTAGTTTATGTAACCATGACGTAGCTAATCAATCTGGATTTAATTTACTCATAACGACATCCCTCATCTGAAAATGGCTGTCGTACTAATAACAGGCGGGGCCGATACAGTCCTTATAACAGGCGGGGCTGATACTGTCCTGAAAACAGGCGGGGCCGATACTGTCCTTATAACAGGCGGGGCCGATACTGTCCTTATAACAGGCGGGGCCGATACTGTCCTTATAACAGGCGGGGCCGATACTGTGCTTCTAATAACAGGCGGGGCCGATACTGTCCTTATAACAGGCGGGGCCGATACTGTCCTTAACAGGCGGGGCCGATACCGTCCTTATAACAGGCGGGGCCGATACTGTCCTTATAACAGGCGGGGCCGATACTGTCCTTAACAGGCGGGGCCGATACCGTCCTTATAAACAGGCGGGGCCGATACCGTCCTTATAACAGGCGGGGCCGATACTGTCCTTAACAGGCGGGGCCGATACCGTCCTTATAACAGGCGGGGCCGATACTGTCCTTAACAGGCAGGGCCGATACCGTTCTTCTAATAACAACCGGGATCGATATAGTCCTTCTAGGGACAGCCACGATTTAAATTTAATTTTAACAGGCGGAGTCAATATTGTCCTCCTAAAATGAAATTTCATCTCGTGTTACAAAGCTTTTAAAAAAAACAACATTAAAAGTGTTTTAAATTATTTATTGTTATTTCTCACAGCCTCCCCCACCCCCGCCCTCATCTCATTCCCCTCCCTTCTTTTCAGCTCCTCCCCACAACTAAGACCCTCCCACAGCCCGGGGAAGGAAATGATAATCTAACAATTACTTAATAGTTTTGAGATTTCACAGAAACTTAGCTAAGTTTTCAAGGAGATCAAGCTCTCCCCCCCCCCACCCCCAATCCGCAAACCATCCAACGGCACGGGACGTCTGGTAAAAAAACGCAATTAACTTGATTAAAATATTAAATTGAGACACCTAAACAAAACCAGGTTTAATTGCCCTGTTTAAGACGCCATATTATCGTTGAGATCTGGTCCTTCATAGATATTCTATACGTATATAAACCATAGCAACCCAATTAGCCGACACTTTTTTGGTAAACATTTACCAGGAAAGTGTGTGTGTGTATGTGTGTGTATGTGTGTGTGTGTGTGAGGGATATAGAGGGGTATATACTTTTCCTAACCAATAATCGATTTTAGATAAGAATTGATATCCTTACATCGAAGTTTACATAGTGTTCGATACAATTTCAACACACACACATCTTCGGCTGTGGGGAGAGGGGGAATAGTGATATTCTCCACCCACGAAAATTCTTACATACTTACATCAGTTTTTATCTATATATTAATATATACACACACCCACATTTCGATTATAAGTACGCACACACATACACAAACCACACACATGTATATACACATCACACACATTCACCTACTTAAACATCACACGCTTTTATCTGTATACACATCATACACATACATCTAAATACACATCATACACATACATCTACATACACATACATCTATATACACATCATACACATACATAATACATCTACATAGAAATACATCTACATACAGATACATCTACATACACATACATCTACATACACATCATACACATACATCTACATATACATACACATTACATTCTTTCACACACACACATACACACTCATATATATCACACACATACACCAAACATACTACACACACACACACACCTATACACCCAGTGTCTGGGAAAACAACAGTAAAAAAAATCTATCCTGGGGCCACGGTCGGTAACTCTCGAGAAGAAAGAGCACGAACGATCTGAGTCTAAAATTAGATTTATGTCTCGACTCAAGTCATCCGTGACGCCACTAGACCGTGTCACGCTGTAGTTAGACATAGACGCTTGACTAAACGGTTTTCCTTTTGATACATTAGAAACAAGTCAGAACGTGTGAAACGAACAAAAGATTTTTCCACAACAAACTTCTACGGAACTATAGCAGGCATACAGTATAGTCACCGACAATAGAACTCGTGTCTTCATCAGAAGAAAAAAAACCTCCGCATTTTAAATATTCAATACATTTTAATTTCTATTTTAGGGGTTTCCACTGAAGACAATGAATCGTAAGATATTTTTCTTGTTTAAGAAAAAACACGCATGTTATTTAAAAATACACATGCATTTTTAGATACTTTCTAACTTTGGATTTTTCTTGTATTCGTAAAAAATCTATACATAATAATTAAAAATACAAGGTTTCGAATAACAAAATCGATATTTAGTCTTCGATTTGCACAAGCAAACGAGCGAGTGAGATAATTACGCTGCAATTTTTAGACCGTAGGAAAATCGGTATTTCCACACAAAGACAACGTACTAAAAATCAAGTAAGACAACTCGTGAGCGTAGGCCTGTCAATCATTACCTCCCTTACGTACTGATATAGATAGAAAGTGGATATGTAGCCTACTTATCGAAATAGACGAGATTTTTGTTTAAGAACAAAGAAAAATCTAGTCCATATACATACCGATGATCATTCTGTTAAGTACAGAAGTTTAAGATATAGAAAATAAAAAATAAAATACTGTTGCGGTCTAATGATGTTTGATTGTAAAGATAGTTGCATCTATCTACTCACTGACTATTACAGACTCGGTCAAATTGAACAGTGGTGTCTAAATCAAACTGACCAGTGGTGTCTAAATCAAACTGTCCAGTGGTGTCTAAATCAAACTGACCAGTGGTGTCTATATCAAACTGACCAATGTGTCTAAATCAAACTGACCAATGTGTCTAAATCTAATTGACCAATGTCTAAATCAAACTGACCAGTGGTGTCTAAATCAAACTGACCAGTGGTGTCCACATTTGACTGACCATCAGAACACTATCCCCGTGTCTGTATACGACTAAGGACTACACCAGCTATAAAGGAAATATTTTCTAACATCTCTTGGTTATTTTTTTATTCTAAACATATACAACACCATAAATCAAATTATTCAACTACGACTAAATATGCACTATAAAATAAACAAAGTTATCAATTCTATTTTATTTTTTTATTTATTTATTTATTGTGCTTCTTGTAAAAAACCAAACAAAAAAACTGTTATTTTAGCAGTCTGTTTTAGCATCCTAGGTATTATTTTTTTACAAGTAAATCCCCTCCCCCCTAAATATTTCCATTTAGATCATTTGCCGTCTAGACCAGTAGCAAGCAATGAAGATAGAGATTATAAACTTCGTATTACAATAATCTTGGTTGGATTAATCCTGACAACAAGGGGATTAACCTGACGTCAGGAGAAGGTCGTGTGTAGGCGGGCAAGACATTTTTAATCTGATGTCTGAGAACCATGAGCCGTAGGTCTGAACCATGAGCCGTAGGTCTTAACCATGAGCCTTAGGTCTGAATCATGAGCCGTAGGTCTGAAACAAAAGCCGCACGTCTGAAACAAAAGCCGCACGTCTGAATTAGGAGCCGCACGTCTGAAACAAAAGGCGCACGTCTGAAACAAAAGCCGCACGTCTGAAACAAAAGCCGCACGTTTGAATCAAAAGCCGCACGTCTGAATTAAGAGCCGCACGTCTGAAACAAAAGCCGCACGTCTGAAACAAAAACCGCACTTCTGAAACAAAAGCCGCACGTCCTCTGAATCAAAAGCCGCACGTCTGAAACAAAAGCCGCACGTCTGAAACAAAAGCCGCACGTTTGAAACAAAAACCGCACTTCTGAAACAAAAGCCGCACGTCTGAATCAAAAGCCGCACGTCTGAATCAAAAGCCGCACGTCTGATTTAACCCACGTGATCGCACTGAATCACAAGGGCCGGTTCTGCTCACAGCAGCAGGAGCCAGGGCCATATATCTGACAGGGAGATAGAGCCGCAGCATCTCCCCGGGTGTATTTACATAACTGCAACCGTAGTCCGGATCTAACGGTACTGATCTCACATCTACATATCCACGGGGAGGGGATAACGATTTTTACGACGTCCCTTTGTACTTTAATAGAGCCCCGTGGGGGGTAGGGCGGACCGGACCTACCACCCCACCAGAATCTGTAATCAGGGTCAAGGACCATGTCCAAAAGGGTCATGCTATTACATTGAGGGGGAGGGCAACGACCAGAATTTTATTTACAACCGCAGACTGTCCATCCCATGATCACACAAAAACAAAAAATTAAATTATTTTAGCTGACCCCTAAAATTTCACATTGCCCATCTGGAAATACCGAAACAAAACAACAACAAAAATGTCTGCACTAACGCATTGTCGTAAAAAGAAAAAAAAATGTCTTTCAGCTGTAAAGGTTGTCAATTTACACATTTAAACTTGACATTGACAAATTTAAACCTGACATTTACGCACAATCTTGAACTTGGTGGGTCAATGTGAGTGTTGTTGGTCCAGTCAGTGGCGTTACTAGGTCAAGTGTCGCTCGGTGCGGTACATTATGGTGTCGCCCCCCCCCCCCTACAAAGGAAAGACAGTATAGACTATATATATATATATATATATATATATATATATATATATATATATATATATATATATATATATATATATATATATATATGTATATATGTATATATATATATATATATATATATATATATATATATATATATATATATATGTATATATATATATATATATATATATATATATATATATATATATATATATATATATATATATATGTATATGTATATATATATATATATATATATATATATATATATATATATATATATATATATATATATATATATATATATATATATATATGTATAAAGTTTTCATAGTGCATTATCAGATATGGTGTCACCTCTCCCCCCCCCCCCCCCACGGGGGTCGTTATATAATTTATCATTTATTGTAAATACTTAACGGGTCAAGTTATTGCTGCAAGAGTTAAAACCTTCTTGCTAAAAAACTAACCTTCACCCTCCCACCCCCTCCCCTTTCTCTGTCGACCCCCCCCCCCCCCTCCCCTCTTAAAAAAACACAACCACCAGAGAAAACCTTGAGATTTCGTCAGACGAGCAGAAAATAGGTCACCCAGCAGATGTGACCAGATTAAAATTGAGAATTTTCAACCAAAAAAAACAGAGCTTAACTTTGTTTTCAGTTTGAGTTGAATCTCAAGTCAACGGGGAGTCAAGCGACGGCAATGAGCTCAACAATTAGGTTAATGCAGTCAATTCTACTATTAGAACGTTGTTTTTTTCTGTGTGACAATGTATTTCAAAAAGTCTAATGCTAATAATGGATGGGGCACAAATGCGGTCAATTTTCAAAATTTTATAAAGTTTAAAGTGAAACTCGACGGAGTGCTCTAGCAGTAGAGAGCTGAACTGCTAACCCGTAGGTCTCGAGTTCGAATCCGGGTTCAAGTCAGTAGACCGTCATTGAGTCCACCCAACTCTGATCGGTACCTAACACACGTTAGGGAAAGAAAAGGCGGCTGGGCATAGTGCTGACCACACTATCTCTTCATATGACGAGGTCACAGAAACAAGTGAACTCTACTTCACTTTGAAAAGGGAACTTTACTTTAAAGTGAAACTCAAGAAGATGAAAAACCTCATGTGTTGAAAGTGTATAGAACAAAACACAATTAAACTTAGTGTCATACATGTCAACTAAACAAGGATAAGTTGTAAAATAGATGTCATATGACCAGGGATACTTTATATCATAGAAATATATATATGTATATGTATGTTTAAATGTATGTATATAAATAAATAAATATATATATATAAATATGTATATATATATATATATATAAATATAAATATGTATATATATATATATATATATATATATATATATATATATATATATTCCCGATCTAAAGTCAGTAGAATATCCTTGAATATCTTTGAAAAGCTGTGCCTGCATCCAAGTGACAACACTAACCCTTTTAAGCCGAGGTGTGGTAAACCATTTCTAACAAAGTGCTGACTTCATAAAAACATACCCAGTCAGGGTTGTCTCGCATTAAATTTGTTTTGTCTACCATATACGACACGATTTAATCTGCTTTTTTTTTGTTGTGAGTTAATATTTCACAAGAGAGAAAATGTATCACTTACTTAATTACTTTGTCTTTTACTTGTGAGGTCAATGACTTTATCTCTGTGGGTTCATTGACCTTGTCTTGCAGCTTTAAAAGGTCAATGACTTCTCATAATGGATTCCGTCTTGACAATGGTATCATCCTTTAAAAATATTTTGACAAATGGATTACAATAAAGAAAATCTATCAAAATTTATTGTCTTTAACTAGCAAGACAATATAATACTCCTATCTTTAGCTTAAACTTAGCTCAAATATATTAGTCGCTAATCAGGTTACACTGTATTGGATAAAAGTATTCAAATACAACTTTACAGTATGAAATAACGATGATTATTGAGTTGTCTTTATTTGTTATCGTCATTATAAAAACATGATAATATAGGATATTTGTTTTGTACATTTTGTAAAGCGAGGAAAGTATGTAGATCACAACACTTTATGTCAATTTCTTAGTATAAGCTCCACATTACACGTGTATATAGTTTACCTTGGTCAACTATAAAGTTAACAAAACTGGGGACAATGAGGATACAGCCATCAAACATTTAGTCCAGCAAACGGCATCAGATAAAGATACCCAACATACGACATTAGATACAACTACCCAACTGTTACGGGTCAGTTGTAGGTTAGATTAGAATAGGATAGAATGATCTAGAATTAGGGGACAGTGAGTGTGTGAGTTGAGTTTACCCTAGAATATTGTTAACCCCGGTGTTTGTGTATTGTTATCCCAAGGTCGAATGCGATATAAAAGCTGGAGTGAATGATTGTCAGGGGTCAGTTGCTAGCGATTAGGACGAGGGCTGCTTTTGAATATATATATTTTTGACGGAATTAAAGTAGTAAACATAGTCACGAAGAGTTGTTTTGTCAGAGACTAACCCGGAACGTAATACCAACATACGGCATCAGATATAGATACCCAACATACGGCATCAGATATAGATACCCAACATACGGCATCAGATATAGATACCCAACATACGGCATCAGATAAAGATACCCAACATACGGCATCAGATATAGATACCCAACATACGGCATCAGATAAAGATACCCAACATACGGCATCAGAGAAAGATACCCAGCATACGGCATCAGATAAAGATACCCAACATACGGCATCAGGTAAAGATACCCAACATAAGGCATTAGATACAACTAACCAACATTTAGTCTGTTATACGGCGTCATATTTTGTGTATCTGTATCGAGTTCGAATCCCGGTCGGGACCTGTGACCGTATGACATCATTGAGTCCACCCAGCTCTGAAGTGTACCTGACTCACGTTAGGGAACCAACGGCGTCTGGGCATAGTGCTGACCACACTGTCACTATCCCTTGTCTTCTGAGGTCATTAAAAAAGATGAACTCCATCTGACCCATGGCTACGAACGGGAAAAGAAGAGAAAGAATAGAGAGAGAGAGAGAGTCAAAATAGATTTCTTTATAGAATAAACTTAATCAACATGTAGGTTAATGGCTGCTGGTAAAGAGGAAGAGCGCTAATTATAGTCGTCATAAAAATTAATTACGGGACCAAAAAGTCATCACGGGTTACCTGTCAGGTGTGCCTACGTGACTCTCACATCCGGTAGTGTGAGCGGTGAATCCACCTGGGAATATTTGTTTGACCAGTGACCTATTAGCCTCATCCGGTAATTGATCCGGTAGGTCATTCGTGTAAATTTAGAGATGGACCGACTTCAATTTACGAGGCTTCTATGGACGGACGGAGCTAAAAATAAAAAATATCGCCAAGTGCTCGGAAATTTCCACATAATATCTAGGGCAGTAGGATAGAGATTCTGCTGCTCGATTCTACTAGATCTGTACAAAAATGGGTATCCATTTATTTATTGTTTCGTGACAACCTCTACACAATTTTGAAAAATAAACGAAAACTTAGTTCTCTGACTTCTGCATGCATTTCATTATTACCGAAATGTTGCTAAGTTTTAAAATTAATGACTGAAATTAAATTCTCAACTAGTCTAGGTTTTGGTTGTTGGAGTGTAGAGACATCATATGCCTACTTCAAACAGAGCAAGAGGTCTTAGAAGAACAAAAACAACGTACTTTCAGCATTTTGATATCATTTTATCATCAGCTAGGGAAAAATACAACTTTTAAATTTATATATCGTTGAGAAAAGCTAGGAAAAAAGTCAACTCTTAAATTTACATATCGTAGAAAAGCTGGGAATAATGACAATTTTTAAAATCTAAATATCGTGAGAAGCTGGAATTAAAAAAACTACCCAAAGATCACTGAACAGAACGAAAAACGTTGGATCTACTATACACTTTCATGTGTACCTTAATAGAATAATGTTGGTATTGGTATGCAAAGTGGTTCAGCTACTATTGAAAGATTTATGATAATTTATGATCAAACTTCTTGATCAAATTATCGAGTGTTGGGGGAGGGGGGGGGGGGGGTTGGCGGGCGTGTCGCAGAAGATTACAGTGAGTGGAATAAACAAGGTCAAGGCCATCACTGGTGCCAGTCACGTGACAAGGTCGTCTTACCGAGTTTTCTGAGAGGAAGGTCAGCGATTTTAAAAAAATGTTATCTCGTCCATTGCACTTTCAAGGGCAGGTAACCTCTGCTCGGGTATTTGGGTCTACCCTGTACACCAGCGGTTCTCTCATTGTTAGGGGCACAGGCAACAAAGGGGGGTGGGGGGCTCTAGTTAGAGAGGGATATACAAAGATCTAATGCTATCATCGGGGCAGTCATGAGCTAGAGAGGGCTATCCCCGTAAAGGTATATTGTGAGAGAGATTAGCCCAACTTGTGGCTTAGCATACGTGTATTGGTAGCGGAGACAAAATATTGAAGCGGTTTAACAACGAAGTAAAGAAAAAAAAGGTTGTTATTCAAAGTTCGGTCGTACGCGAATTAAAACATTTGATCTTTCACTCTGCGCAATGAATAAAACAAAAAAACTATTTTATTGAACATATTTGATTAAAAGTTTGATGAGAGATTAACCGAATTTCAGCTTGCCCGACTTTTATTACTACAGAATAATTTGTTTTTCTAAAGTTAGTGGTGCATCGCGTATATCAATGAATGGTGTCAGACTACATTAGATTGTTGTATTATTCGCTGGGGGGGGGGGGGGGAGAGGGTCGAAATATATAACTATTTTTGTCGACTTCGTTTTGTCACAAAAAGACACCCTCCTCGTAAAATAACGTCTCATAGCCAACATTACAGCCTTCCAACTTCCCTCAACGAAACATCCTGTTTCCCCAGCCATGCGACAGCAATGCTACATGACATTTCTAAATACCCATCCCACGTAGCGCTAAGTCACAAAAGTGAGAACCTCTGACCCCCCCCCCCTCACTTACAACTACATTTGTGACGCGATAGACGCACGACCCCTGTAAAAGTGGGTCCAAACGAACAATTCTAAAACACAACTCTCACACAAACCGGTCAAAGACGTATTTCTCTACCAACTGACCACCGCCATCTTGGACTTCAAATCAAAGACGGTGATTTACTTGACCCCAAACTGAGGTCAAAGGTCGGACAACATGTCCGTCTTAACTTCGCACCATTAGTCGCAAGTGTGAATGGCATCCATAACAAACATAACATACATAACAATTCACATTGATTGTTATTTATGGTCGAGCACCAATCGATAAGCCCGCAAACAACTCCAGGTATCCCCAACTGTCTAACTTTAAAAGATTACAATCGATACTGTTTAGGTTTAATATCTATTTAATCCGATTAGTTGCGATTCAGATATGGGATTTCAGCTTAAAAGATCAATAACATTTATACTAATTTGGTTGGAAAACTAAAAAAAAAAAGGCTAACATTATTTTAAGAATCTGGACTTTCCTGAAAATAAAATTTTCCGATGACGTTGGTGGAGGGGGGAGAAAATTAATTTTTAAAATGTCAAAACGATGGGTTAAGATGTTGTTCAGCTTGCATTTTACTACAAATACAGATCTGGTATGAACAGGCTAAAATCCCCGCCCTTCACCCCCCCCCCCCCACCCGCAACCACCCAACTACACACCCTAGAGAGTAAAGAATTCTTTCAAAGGTGCTGCGAATTTCAAATGAAATTTTTAACAAAAATTGACCCCATTAATTAAAAAATCTCGTTCATGGAAGGTCAAGGCGAGGTTTCTATTTTTAAAAAAAATCAATACCGTAAATATGAACGCACGGCTTTCTCGCACGGCAAAAAAAGTGGGCCGAGATTTGAACGGCAACAGTTGACAAGTAGGTTACGGCACTGTTTTCTGGTTGGTCGGATACATCCGCAGACAAAGACATGAGTAAAACGTCATCAAACTGTGTGGTAAACACATCTGGCACGCGCTGCATCTCCCCCCTTCCCACGTAAACGGATGACGTAGTTGAGAAGTCGTAGTTGAACACGTGACGTTATTTATTTTAAATTATTAGGTAATTGGTGCGACAAGCTCCGTTGATCAATGTTTCAGTACATTTAACGTTCTAGAAAGAGAGCTATCCGAGGAGTATGTTTGTTGTGTTGCAGGGGCGTCATTCCATTATTGAGGATGGGAGGGGGGGGGGGGGGGTGATTAGATTCACAAGAATAATCACTAATGAATTTTTTAAAAATAAAGCCCTCAGCTAATGGCTTTGTATATTAATTTATAATGTCCAATTAAGTATTAATGACACGTTTTAATAAGGTTGATTTAGTTCTGTGTTAATTATTTTAAACAGCTTAGGTATTCATCACTATTCATTCATTATTTATGCGATTTGGCACTCCTGGCTAAACTGTGAGCTCTATGCGTTTATGTTTGCATTTAAGTTTTGTTTATGTTATGTGTGTTACGTTAGCATTTGTGTTTGCATTGTGTTTGGTTTTGCGTTTGCGTTTTCTTTTGTGTTTACGTTACGTTTTTTCGTATGTGTTTGTGTTTGTGTTGCGTTTGTGTTTTCGTTTGTGTTTTTTTGTGTTTGCGTTTGTTTTTGTGTTTGTAGTGTTTTTGTGTTTGCATTGTTCTCGTGTTTGCGTTTTCTTTTGTGTTTGTGTTGAGTTTTATTTTGTGTTTTTGTTGTGTTTGTGTTTTCTTGTGTTTGTATTTACGTTGTGTTTATGTTTGCGTTTGTGTTTAGTTTTGTTTTGTTCCCAAGTTGGTACATTTAAAAAAGATTCACCGTGGCGGAGCAATAGAATAGAGTGGAGATATGAAAATCAGAACGCTATACATTATCCATCGCTTTTGCCTTACGATGAACGTACCAAGATGATGGTGGCTGTTAGCTTCAATAAAATAAAACATACAAAATAGTTTGAGAGAAAAAACAACTGTACTTAACTAGAAATTTTTTTTAAAAAGGAATTATGCGTAGGAACTTGTATTATCGATACACTGTATGTTTAAAAAAAATTGAAAGCCTTGACCGTTAATGTTTGACTATTACCAAATCAATATTCTCTACGCCTTAATTCTCAACACTGATTTAAAGTAAGATAAAACTATTTTTTAACATCCTTGGAGATAAAACAATTTCTCCATCTGAAAAACTCAATTTTAAAAAAAAAAAGTTCTTAAAAGCTTTTAAACGTGTTGAAACTCGAATAATGTTACTGTATACATGTTGAAATTTTATTTAAAAATATTTTTCTAACAACTTTGAAGTGAGAAGTGTAAAATAAAATATATAGTTGGTCCTCAGTGGTAAAGTAATTTATTTTTTATTTTGAAATGAGAAAAGCTCCATCTCTATAGAAGGCCGGTAGCTTATTTAATATATACGGGTTGGACACATTATGTAAAAAGTTTTTTAGATTTTGATATTATGTAAACAGTTTCTGATTCTGATACTGTGGGGAACTTTTTAACTTGACTTGAAATTATGTAACCAGTTTTTAACTTGATAATAGGTAACACGTTTTTAACTTGATATTTTGTAACACGTTTTTAACTTGATATTTTGTAACTTGATTTTAACTTCATAGTATGTAACACGTTTTTAACTTCAAATTATGTAACACGTTTTTAACTTGATATTTTGTAACTTGATTTTAAACTTGATATTATGTAACACGTTTTTAACTTGATATTTTTAAAAGCTAATCATTAAGTGGAAGAAATTTTTTTTTTTAAATTGTATTTTTAAAAAGTCGAATAATACCATAGCGAAAAGAGAGCACAACCAATTATTAGATTTAATTAACGAAGTATCTAATTACACTCCGATTTACGTCAATCGGCTGTAAGCGCGTGAGTTGATTTGTTTGAGGCGAGACTACAGCAGTGAAATATAAGCAGATCTATGGAGTGCAAATACAAAAACATAACCCGATAAAATTTTACAAACGTAAACAAATTTATTTTTAGAATATAAAGATTTTGATCAGAATAAAAAAACTGATAAAAATCAATTTCTTCTATGGAACAGCGTGGCCTGGAAACAGAGCACACTATCCCGAAAGTCTCAAAATCTCGGGTTCGAATTCTTATGACACACTACACTTTCCCACTACACTTTGCTTGGTAGATGAAGTAGAGTTCATATGTTTCTTGACCTCGGCGTAGAAACGTCTTTACTTTCCTCAATATGTAAGGTATCCCATCAGAGCTGGGTGGACTCAGGGATGTCCTAGCCTCGACTGACCAGTCTAGTGAACAGTTATATATTATCATATATTTGACTTCCCAATATAATGCCCAGATAACTTTGTTATAGATCTGACAGACCAGTCTATCGAAAAGTTATATATTATCATATATTTGACTTCCCAATATAATGTCCATATGACTTTGTTATATATCTGACTGCCCAGTCTATCGAACAGTTATATATTATCATATATTTGATTTCCAAATATAATGTCCAGACGACTTTGTTATAGATACAACAGACCAGTCTATCGAACAGTTATATATTATCATATATTTGACTTCCCAATATAATGTCCAGCTGACATTGTTATAGATCTAGATACGACTGACCATTCTACCGACAACCACCATTTAGCTGTTGTCACAGATCACACGCTTCAGCTCCACAATATACTGTGTCTTCATACTAGTCCAGCATGCTTATAACAGTTTCTATTCTCATACACCACCTGACGTCCGCCATAATTAACATATTTTTTTTATCCCGATGATTCCAAAACATTTCATACAGAACCACAAGGCTAATGTAGAGCATCCATTAGCGTGACGTCGTCAAACTGGGCGTATCACGTGACAAGCAGATCACATGACCTCGCCACGTTCGCCTTTTGATCCGCGGTGTGTGTGTGAAAACTTAGCGACGCTCGCTAGATGGCGCCACAGAACAAAACAGAAGTGCTGGTTGTTGCGGGGGGAGGGGAGGGGGTGAAGAAATATAAATAATGGATAATGGATTAGCTATATTGAGTTTCAGCTGTTGGTCATTAGCTATGATGAGCTAAAGTTATACGGTTTAACCTAATGTAAAATGGAGAGATGATTGGTGTGTATGTTTTAGCGTTATAAGGACTAAAAGACAAAGGAATTAAAATATTTACACGCGTATGGAAATCATATGACCTTTGTGTCCGCCCCGTGAAAAGAGGCTTTTGTTTCTACTTTTCTCTAAAGGTTTATGATAAACAAACACCCCCCCCCCTCCCCCCCCACACACACACACAGATCTCAGCGACCGAGAGCGGTTGATCACAATCCACCCACGGGGGTTATACAAATCAAAACAGACAGGTGGAGACACCGTGGGGCTGGGTGAGGGAGGGAGTAGGGTGAGATAATGTAAATTCCCGTTGAAGTGCCGTTACAAAAACTAAAGGCTGTACTGTTGATCAGCGGGTTGGCATTCTGGGTCTAACGGGGGTTGTCAGGGTTTACGGGTTGCACTTTGATCAACGCTCAGCAAGCGAGTTGTTGTTTTTTTTTCTGGTAGAGGACACTCTACAGCTGGGGTCAACTACAGCCGGGGTCAACTACAGCTGGGGCCAACTACAGCTGGGGCCAACTACAGCTGGGGTCAACTACAGCCGGGGTCAACTACAGCTGGGGTCAACTACAGCCGGGGTCAAGTACAGCTGGGGCCAACTACAGCTGGGGTCACTACAGCCGCGGCCAACTACAGCTGGGGTCAACTACAGCTGGGGCCAACTACAGCTGGGGCCAACTACAGCTGGGGCCAACTACAGCTGGGGTCAACTACAGCTGGGGCCAACTACAGCTGGGGCCGACAACCTTGACCCCAAAAACGTCTCTAGACGACAGGGCAACCATTAAACCAACCACCAAAGACAGGTTCTCACACCCTTTAACCGGGTCTGCTTTAAAATAAAAATGTTTCTATCATACCATTTGCCGCGGGGGGTAGTTCCACGACAAACTGGTTACCATTGGTTGACGGATTCAAATAGTTTTATCTCGCTGTACTTTGGCCTAACCTTGTCTCCTGAACTAAAGTCACTCAGTCTTGAAGCTGTTCGTAACAGCCTAGTTTGGGGGCTAAGGTCTACTAGGTCGTGTCACAAGTACAACAGGCGTACCCTGGGCACCTTGGCCGGGTATTTGTTTTTATCGCTGGTATGTTGACAGAGAATTTTAAAATTGTGGAATGGTTGCGAGGGACGCCGATAAAGTTAAGCTGAGAACATCAAAATTCGAGATTTAAATAAACCGGGAGTGAACTCCCCTAAACTTTCTCGAATATTCTTATATAAAACAACAGGGGATGGGAACTCGGGCTCTAGACATGATTTTTAATCCATTTTAAATACTTAAACTTTTTAAAATAGAATAGAATCTCATATAAAAAAGAATAGCGCACCAAGCGAACGCCGAATAAAGATGTGTATAATAGTGCGGGATATTATTAGTACTTTATAAATTCACTTGCGTTTTTGAGAAATAGGAAAGAGTGAAAATTACTACTTCCGGTCAACGGAAATTACTCAAAATTTGATAGAAGGCAGCAAATTAGATGTTTTACTTACATGTGAAATTTCATTTATCTATCTGAAATAGTACTCAAGTTATAGGCTTTTGAAAAATTCAAAGTCGGAAAAGTTCCACTTCCGTTTAGCGGAAATCGCTCAAAAGTTGAAACGGATCTATGATTTCGATATAATACTTATATATGAAATTTCATAAAGCTAGCTGTAACGGTACTCAAGTTATCGTGTTTACACACACACACAGACACACACACAAGACATACGGACAAGATTGCAAAACTATGTTTTTTTCAGACTCAGGGAGGTGTAAAACGTCGAGATTTGCAAAACTCTCGTTTTTTTTTTTTGCACGATTACAATACTTTCTCTATACTTCGTATATACGAGAAAGTAAAACAATGGTAGTTTGAATCAAGTGCGGGGAAAGTGGGAGCGGGAGAAGAGTGCGGGCCACAAAATGTTTTAATACGGTGAACGATTTCTTGTTAGTGTACTAAACATCTGATGTCATTATGGAAAGTCGGGTTTAACTAGAGCTCAGTTTAAGTCTCGCGCTTAATAACCATCTGCCGGGCTGACGTCATCAAACAAAACATACATTTTGGACATCATTAATTAATTTAAAGGGATATTAAAACAACGGCATACGCAGGTTATCTCTTACATACGTGCTGGACATAATAAAAATATTTCCAGACTATAGGTAAACAACGTGTCAGACGACAGAAATGGCGGCACACAGTGACCAGGGGGGGGGGGGGTTGAGATAGCAATATCACACACAACCTTATCGGATGAAGCGCCCGCGTTAATTACACGGGGCGTACAATGACCCCATCAAATGTCACACGTAAAATAACGGCAATTAAAAAGATCAGGATTATAATCGACCCCTGCACTCCCAAGGTGTAAAAATATCATTGCGACCGTGTGAATGTAGGTCAACCGTCACGGTCGACTGGTTTAGTTTTTGTTATCTCACCTGGCTGACAGGTGAATTGTGTTTTTAAATCAGCCCTCGGGCCGTCTGCTAGATGTCCGGAACGTCTGCTAGATGTCCGGGCCGTCTGCTAGTAGCCCGGGCTAGGTGTCCGGACCGTCTGCTAGGTGTCCGGGCCGTCTGCTAGGTGTCCGGGCCGTCTGCTAGGTGTCCGGGCCGTCTGCTAGGTGTCCGGACAGTCTGCTAGTAGCCCGGGCCGTCTGCTAGTAGCCCGGGCCGTCTGCTAGTAGCCCGGGTCGTCTGCTAGGTGTCCGGGCCGTCTGCTAGTAGCCCGGGCCGTCTGCTAGGTGTCCGGGCCGTCTGCTATGTGTCCGGACAGTCTGCTAGGTCTCCGGGCTAGGTGTCCGGGCCGTCTGCTAGTTATCCGGGCCGTCTGCTAGGTGTCCGGGCCGTCTGCTAGGTGTCCGGGCTGTCTGCTAGTTATCCGGGCCGTCTGCTAGGTGCCCGGGCCGTCTGCTAGGTGTCCGGGCCGTCTGCTAGGTGTCCGGGCCGTCTGCTAGGTGTCCGGACAGTCTGCTAGGTGTCCGGGCCGTCTGCTAGGTGTCCGGGCCGTCTGCTAGGTGTCCGGGCAGTCTGCTAGATGTCCGGACAATCTGGTAGGTGTCTGTGCCGTCTGCTAGGTGTCCGGTGTCCGGGCCGTCTGCTAGGTGTCCGGGCTAGGGTCCGGGCTAGGTGTCCGGGCCGTCTGCTAGGTGTCCGGGCCGTCTGCTAGGTGTCCGGGCCGTCTGCTAGGTGTCCGGGCTAGGTGTCCGGGCCGTCTGCTAGGTGTCCGGGCCGTCTGCTAGGTGTCCGGGCCGTCTGCTAGGTGTCCGGGCCGTCTGCTAGGTGTCCGGGCCGTCTGCTAGGTGTCCGGGGGTGTCCGGGCCGTCTGCTAGGTGTCCGGGCCGTCTGCTAGGTGTCCGGGCTGTCTGCTAGGTGTCCGGGCCGTCTGCTAGGTGTCCGGGCCGTCTGCTAGGTGTCCGGACAGTCTGCTAGGTGTCCGGGCCGTCTGCTAGGTGTCCGGGCCGTCTGCTAGGTGTCCGGGCAGTCTGCTAGATGTCCGGACAATCTGGTAGGTGTCTGTGCCGTCTGCTAGGTGTCCGGTGTCCGGGCCGTCTGCTAGGTGTCCGGGCTAGGGTCCGGGCTAGGTGTCCGGGCCGTCTGCTAGGTGTCCGGGCCGTCTGCTAGGTGTCCGGGCCGTCTGCTAGGTGTCCGGGCTAGGTGTCCGGGCCGTCTGCTAGGTGTCCGGGCCGTCTGCTAGGTGTCCGGGCCGTCTGCTAGGTGTCCGGGCCGTCTGCTAGGTGTCCGGGCCGTCTGCTAGGTGTCCGGGGGTGTCCGGGCCGTCTGCTAGGTGTCCGGGCCGTCTGCTAGGTGTCCGGGCTGTCTGCTAGGTGTCCGGGCCGTCTGCTAGGTGTCCGGGCCGTCTGCTAGGTGTCCGGGCCGTCTGCTAGGTGTCCGGACAGTCTGCTAGGTATCCGGGCCGTCTGCTAGTAGCCCGGGCCGTCTGCTAGTAGCCCGGGCCGTCTGCTAGGTGTCCGGGCCGTCTGCTGGGTGTCCGGGCCGTCTGCTAGGTGTCCGGGCCGTCTGCTAGGTGTCCGGTGTCCGGGCCGTCTGCTAGAGGTGTCATAATGAAACCACCACAAATTTTATGCCACTGAATGTGAATGACCGCTCTGTTAAAACATTTGAATCCGCCAATGTTTATGTTTTCATTGAACTTGAACAAAACACAAACACACTCGGCCACGTAACGAACCAACCAGTGCTGTACATACTGAGGTTAAAATATCTTCCTCCAAAATGTATCCAGGCCTCGTCATCGTGTTTTACAATCCGCGCAAGTTTTAACTTTTTATTTTTCTCAACATGATGTTGTCGATGTACAATTTTAATTGCACTTGATCAAGAAGTTTTTAAGAGTAACAAAAATAGTTTAACGAGGAGTTCTTAAGTGTAACAAAAATAGTTTAACGAGAAGTTCTTAAGTGTAACAAAAAAAGTTTGTGTCCTTTAATCTCCAGGACTGCACTCAGTGCAATTTTTATAAAATTTTAGTGCGACCTTGTGGTGCTTAACCTGGGCTCAATTGAAACCCAGGGGTCGGCGTGGTCGAGTCGGTAAAGCTCATGGTTGCTAAACCGAAACGTCTCAAGTTCGAACCCTCGGGCAGATGAGGCTCGTTAGCTGGGGACAGCCACTCTTCTAGGAGAGACAACTCCAAAATCAAAACAACTGCTGCCTTGTAGTTTGTTCTTGGTTGGACAAAGGCTATGGAAGCAAATCCACAAAGAAAAGCAGGCTGAAATCGGAGTCAATGGCCTCAATGGCGCATAACCAGTTGACACGAGGGGGATCCCTTCCAACACTAAAATTAAGAACGAAGAAGAAGAAGAACCCCAGTGGTGTGTGTATTGACCCCCACCGAACCCCTGACTGTACACAATCCTGACCCTTGACCGGAACCTCACGATCGGATTTTATCAGTGCAGACAATAGAACTATTAAGAAACGTTCTTTGAATGCGCATATTAAACGGATGGGGTTCGGTAACTCCAAAAAGAAGGACTACTCTTGTGTAATTGTAACCTTGAAGAGTTGAGCAAACATAGATATATTTACCTGGAGATTTCCGTGTTTTACTACCTAATCCCGCAGCACGACTGGACTTTCTCCGCGGGGTTAAGTTCAAGGGTCAGGATTAAAGGCCTGGATCCTGAAATGTTAAGTTCTTAACACACACATACGGGGGTGTGAAAGTATTCTGATCGGCAGGACATCTCGATCTTGTTATGTTAGAGGAATTTAAAGGGTCCACGAATGTTAAACAATTACTTAAAAAGTGTGTAAATAAGTATGTCGGCTAAGTAGGGGGGGGGGGGGGAAATACGCAATAGTTAACCTACATCAAATAGCGATAGACGTACGAAGTAAACGTACGCTTCGTTTTCTGTGATAAAAAGTGTTCGTATTGTAATAAATTGGAGTCGGCTTGACTTTTCAGCAGCAGTCAAGAAACATTTTGTATTTCCGAGCAATTAAATTCCGTGTTCTTTTTGGAATTTGGGCCATTCGCAGTCTTAAACACAAATTAGTGTATCGTGTACAGAAATAGAACATAAAATATAAAAATAATATAAATCGGTTGTAAACAGTGGTGTGTAGTTTCGACAAAATAGGAGATCGTCTTTCCTTACTATTACAATCCATATAGATCACCTGGACTAATCATAGGCCAAAAATGGCGGAGCTCTACAAAATAAATTCATCTGAAACGTTGGAGGCGTGAGAAAGAAAACTGCGGTTTAATTCGTTCATGAGAAGTTAAACAAAAATCTGTGCATGTAGGCATGTTTATGCTAAACTTAAGGGGCCCGTCTTCATGTTTAAACGAGGATCATTTTATGTCATTATAGCTTTAAGACAATTAGGTGACCCTAACATTAGGTGACCCTAACATTAGGTGACCCCAACATTAGATGACCCCCAACATTTGGTGACCCCAACACTTTATTACCCCAACATTTGGTGACCCCAACATTTGGTGACCCCAACATTAGATGACCCCCAACATTTGGTGACCCAACATTTGGTGACCCCAACATTTGGTGACCCCAACATTAGATGACCCCCAACATTTGGTGACCCCAACATTTGGTGACCCCAACATTTGGTGACCCCAGCATTTAGTGACCCCAACATTTGGTGACCCCAGCATTTAGTGACCCCAACATTTGGTGACCCCAACATTAGATGACCCCCAACATTTGGTGACCCCAACATTTGGTGACCCCAACATTTGGTGACCCCAACATTTGGTGACCCCAACATTAGATGACCCCCAACATTTGGTGACCCCAACATTTGGTGACCCCAACATTTGGTGACCCCAACATTTGGTGACCCCAACATTTGGTGACCCCAACATTCCGAGGCCACGGACTACACCCGACCTACCCCACCCCATATATTCCGGCGTTGTACATACTTTAGTACGTACGTCATAACCGATTTTTGAAAACGGTAATAGAATTAGGGGTATGACCGTTAAAGAACCAGTAAAAAGACGCAGGTAAAGAGGTATTTCACATCGTACCTGTGCAAATACCCAATAGGTAAATCTACCTATTAGTTGTTGGGTAAATCACCGCGCGGAGGCACAAGTAGCCAGCGATCTGACAATATCTTCTTCGTGTCAGCGTGACACGATCTTCCATGCCACGATCGTGACAGGCAGCTACCCGACGTGACAGAAAGCTAGTCACGTGACAGTCGGTCTATCAGCGGGGGTGACGATTCATTCGTCACGTGCACGGCTCGAACACAAGAAACCAGTTCCACAGGTAGTGTGGGTCAAGGTCAACTAAACCCGGTTAGTACAACAATGGATAAACACCCTAAGTCGCCATCCACCCGCCACAAGTCGCCATCCACTCGCCACAAGTCGCCAGCAACTGTCCAGCGGACTTTAACCCCACGACACGCCCACCCGTCACGAGACGACAACCCCCCCCCCCCCCCCCCATCCTCGTACACCAGGTATCCCCACAGGTAACCACTCGTGTATCTCACTTGATCACACAAATTGAGCCTGGCATTAACCTTTTAAAAACATATTTTACTTCAGTTAAACCCGGCATTACGTGTCCTAATAATGACGCTAATAAATAACTCTCCTTCTAAATGTAATTGGTATTCCACGACGTGAAAGTGATACCCAATGATTTGTTGCCTGTGGTTTATTTCACCATCCAACCCATTTGCACCAAGATAAGCAGGTAATTTTTTACAACTCAAAGTTGGCGACCATTGTAAGTGCTGGAAAAACTCGATTTCATCGCGGAAATTATCACGTGACAACACTACAAAATGAAATCGCACCCGAACGTGACAAAAATACCAATAACGTCACATATTGTAGGAAAATCTGAACCTGATACAATGCCAGAACGTGACATTACAAGAACGTGACAACAACAGACCGTGACAACACCCCAACGTGACAACACCACAACGTGACAACACCACAGCGTGACAACACCACAACACCACAACGTGACAACACCACAGCGTGACAACACCACAGCGTGACAACACCACAACGTAACAACACCACAACGTGACAACACCATAATGTCACAACACCATAATGTGACAACACCCCAACGTGACAACACCACCACTTGACAATACCACAACGTGACAACACCACAGCGTGACAACACCCCAACGTAACAACACCAGAACGTAACAACACCACATCGTGACAAACCACAACGTGACATCACCACAACGTGACAACACCACAACGTGACAACACCACAACTTGACAACACCACAACGTGACAACACCACAACGTGACAACACCACAACGTGACAACACCACAACGTGACAACACCACAATGTGACAACACCACAACGTGACAACACCACAATGTGATAACACCACCCACAACGTGACAACACCAGAACGTGGCGACAACACGACGTGGCGACAACACAAATTAAATTACAACTCCACCACGTGACACCGCACTAGAACGTGACAACACAAGAAAATGATACCGCACCATAATAACACCAGAATGTGACAACACCACAACGTGACAACACCACCCACAACGTGACAACACCACCCACAACGTGACAACACCACCCACAACGTGACAACACCACAACGTGACCCCCACAAGATCACGCTACAGCACAAAAGACACGCCCGTGAAGCGATCGCCTCTAAAGTATCGCCGATGCTGGCATTTGAGGAAGGTATAAAACAAAGAGAAGGCCAACGACGGCTAAATTATCCGATCAATCCCACATAATTTCATCGCCGTTTTCATCGCATCACCCCGGCTTTTGTTTCCTTTTTATTTGACAACAGACATAAGCTCATCTGTGAAATGTCATTTGCACTAAGATTGTGGCTCCACATCGATGTGGAGGAATAAGAAAAATATCTGATGATTTTTGCAAGGCCACATTTTTTTGTTCTGAAAATTTCATAACGCTAAAATGTGATGAAATAACCCGCTTTGTTATTGCGCAAAGCTATCGACAGATCTTGTTGAATGTTTCCGAGTTGATTTGTTTGTGTAAGGCTTGTTGATAAAGCTTGGACCTCGCCTATCCCAGGGTTAATATGCATGATTGTAGTTAGGTCTTTAGTGGGGGGGGGGGGGGGGGGGGTGATTGACATTTAAGACGTACATGCAAAGGAAAGCAGACATTTTTTTTTTTTACAGGCGTGTATATTATCTCTCTAAATCAGAAGTTTCGCCACATCGATTAAAGAGAAGAAAAAACAAAAAATACAACAAATAATATTTCGACATAAGGTCGAATAAAACAACAGCAATGTATCTTTATGTTTATTTTTTTATCAAATATCTATTTTCAAACACCTAAATCAGCTGAGCATGACTGTGTGTTGACACTTTCTTCAAGTGGCGTTGTCACGTTTTTTGTTTGTGTGCGGGGTGGGATTCCCCCTGGCTACGCCCCTGCCCATCAAACTGCCCGGGTTAAAAAATGTGGTAAACACGTCTTAACCAGGCCATATCGGGTTCTAATCGAGGCTTCCATTATGTTCCAGCCATTCAAAGGTTTTTTAACCTCAAACCCTTCTTCGCTGTCTACTTGTTGACAACAGCGCAACGTACTCTAACGTTACAAGCAGGAATGGTGGGTTTATTATTGTGTCAAAATTTTATAGGAATGGTGGGTTTTATTACTGTGTCAAAATTGTGTATGAATGGTGTTTTACTACTATTATGTCAATTTGGGGTGTGAATAGTTTTTTAATTATTTTGTCGAAATTGAGGATGAATGGTATTTGATTATTATTGTGTTAAAATTGTGTATGCGTGGTATATTTTATTTTTGTATAGTATTGTTATTATTTTAAAAAAAAGTGTATGGATGGTTATTTTTTCTCATGTCTGAATTGTGTTTGGATGGATTTTTTAAAGGTTGTTTCAAATAGCCCAATATGTATAGAAGTAAGAAAATAAATCCCGAGTACAAAACATCGATGAAAATCAAACTGCTGTCATTTCACGAGCCCTTCAAAACAACATTGATCGACAACCAGAATAGCTTTATTTTTCCTATAGGCCTACCAAAGACTTATCTTACTTTGTTTAAATATCGATCTCCGATAAACAAAGATTAACGAATCTAAAGTATTTACTCTCTCTGTTCTGTGGCGAATTACACGACCAATAGACAGACAGACTGCACAAACGTTTTACCAAAAGAAAGATTGGCCCAAAGACAGACTAACCTTAAAACACTGGAGGAGGTATGAATTGTTGGCCTAGGTATGATGTGTTGGCCTAGGTATGATGTGTTGACCTAGGTATGATGTGTTGGCCTAGGTATGATGTGTTGACCTAGGTATGATGTGTTGGCCTAGGTATGATGTGTTGACCTAGGTATGATGTGTTGGCCTAGGTATGATGTGTTGACCTAGGTATGATGTGTTGGCCTAGGTATGATGTGTTGGCCTAGGTATGATGTGTTGGCGTTAGTGTGGTGTGTTGGCCTAGGTATGATGTGTTGGCCTAGGTATGATGTGTTGGCCTAGGTATGATGTGTTGGTCTAGGTATGATGTATTGGCCTAGGTATGATGTGTTGACCTAGGTATGATGTGTTGACCTAGGTATGATGTGTTGGCCTAGGTATGATGTGTTGGCCTAGGTATGATGTATTGGCCTAGGTATGATGTGTTGACCTAGGTATGATGTGTTGGCGTTAGTGTAGTGTGTTGACCTAGGTATGATGTGTTGGCCTAGGTATGATGTGTTGGCCTAGGTATGATGTGTTGACCTAGGTATGATGTGTTGGCCTAGGTATGATGTGTTGGCCTAGGTATGATGTGTTGGCGTTAGTGTGGTGTGTTGGCCTAGGTATGATGTGTTGACCTAGGTATGATGTGTTGGCCTAGGTATGATGTGTTGGCCTAGGTATGATGTATTGGCCTAGGTATGATGTGTTGGCGTTAGTGTGGTGTGTTGGCCTAGGTATGATGTGTTGGCCTAGGTATGATGTGTTGACCTAGGTACGATGTGTTGACCTAGGTATGATGTGTTGGCGTTAGTGTGGTGTGTTGGCCTAGGTATGATGTGTTGGCCTAGGTATGATGTGTTGACCTAGGTATGATGTGTTGGCCTAGGTATGATGTGTTGACCTAGGTATGATGTGTTGGCCTAGGTATGATGTGTTGGCGTTAGTGTCATGTGTTGGCCTAGGTATGATGTGTTGGCCTAGGTATGATGTGTTGGCCTAGGTATGATGTGTTGGCCTAGGTATGATGTGTTGGCCTAGGTATGATGTGTTGGCCTAGGTATGATGTGTTGGCCTAGGTATGATGTGTTGGCCTAGCTATGATGTGTTGGCCTAGGTATGATGTGTTGACCTAGGTATGATGTGTTGGCCTAGGTATGATGTGTTGGCCTAGGTATGATGTGTTGGCCTAGGTATGATGTGTTGGCCTAGGTATGATGTGTTGACCTAGGTACGATGTGTTGACCTAGGTATGATGTGTTGGCGTTAGTGTAGTGTGTTGACCTAGGTATGATGTGTTGGCCCAGGTATGATGTGTTGGCCTAGGTATGATGTGTTGGCCTAGGTATGATGTGTTGGCCTAGGTATGATGTGTTGGCGTTAGTGTGATGTGTTGACCTAGATATGATGTGTTGGCCTAGGTATGATGTGTTGGCCTAGGTATGATGTGTTGGCCTAGGTATGATGTGTTGGCGTTAGTGTGATGTGTTGGTCTAGATATGATGTGTTGGCGTTAGTGTGATGTGTTGGCCTAGATATGATGTGTTGGCGTTAGTGTGATGTGTTGGCCTAGGTATGATGTGTTGGCGTTAGTGTGGTGTGTTGGTCTAGGTATGATGTGTTGGTCTAAGTATGATGTGTTGGCGTTAGTGTGGTGTGTTGGTCTAGGTATGATGTGTTGGTCTAGGTATGATGTGTTGGCCTAGGTATGATGTGTTGGCCTAGGTATGATGTATTGGCCTAGGTATGATGTGTTGACCTAGGTATGATGTGTTGGCGTTAGTGTGGTGTGTTGGTCTAGGTATGATGTGTTGGCCTAGGTATGATGTGTTGGTCTAGGTATGATGTATTGGCCTAGGTATGATGTGTTGACCTAGGTATGATGTGTTGGCCTAGGTATGATGTGTTGGTCTAGGTATGATGTATTGGCCTAGGTATGATGTGTTGACCTAGGTATGATGTGTTGGCCTAGGTATGATGTGTTGACCTAGGTATGATGTATTGGCCTAGGTATGATGTGTTGACCTAGGTATGATGTGTTGGCCTAGGTATGATGTGTTGGCCTAGGTATGATGTATTGGCCTAGGTATGATGTGTTGGCGTTAGTGTGATGTGTTGACCTAGGTATGATGTGTTGGCCTAGGTATGATGTGTTGGCCTAGGTATGATGTGTTGGCCTAGGTATGATGTGTTGGCCTAGGTATGATGTGTTGGCCTAGGTATGATGTGTTGGCCTAGGTATGGTGTGTTGGTCTAGGTATGATGTGTTGGCCTAGGTATGATGTGTTGGCGTTAGTGTGATGTGTTGGCCTAGGTATGATGTGTTGGCCTAGGTATGATGTGTTGGTCTAGGTATGATGTATTGGCCTAGGTATGATGTGTTGACCTAGGTATGATGTGTTGGCCTAGGTATGATGTGTTGACCTAGGTATGATGTATTGGCCTAGGTATGATGTGTTGACCTAGGTATGATGTGTTGGCCTAGGTATGATGTGTTGGCCTAGGTATGATGTATTGGCCTAGGTATGATGTGTTGGCGTTAGTGTGATGTGTTGACCTAGGTATGATGTGTTGGCCTAGGTATGATGTGTTGGCCTAGCTATGATGTGTTGGCCTAGGTATGATGTGTTGGCCTAGGTATGATGTGTTGGCCTAGGTATGATGTGTTGGCCTAGGTATGATGTGTTGGCCTAGGTATGATGTGTTGACCTAGGTATGATGTGTTGGCCTAGGTATGATGTGTTGGCCTAGGTATGATGTGTTGGCCTAGGTATGATGTGTTGACCGAGGTATGATGTGTTGGCCTAGGTATGATGTGTTGGCCTAGGTATGATGTGTTGGCCTAGGTATGATGTGTTGACCGAGGTATGATGTGTTGGCCTAGGTATGATGTGTTGGCCTAGGTATGATGTGTTGGCCTATGTATGATGTGTTGAGCTAAGTATGATGTGTTGGCCTATGTATGATGTGTTGGCCTAGGTATGTGTTGACCTAGGTACGATGTGTTGACCTAGGTATGATGTGTTGGCGTTAGTGTAGTGTGTTGACCTAGGTATGATGTGTTGGCCTAGGTATGATATGTTGGCCTAGGTATGATGTGTTGGCCTAGGTATGATGTGTTGACCTAGGTATGATGTGTTGGCCTAGGTATGATGTGTTGACCTAGGTATGATGTATTGGCCTAGGTATGATGTGTTGACCTAGGTATGATGTGTTGGCCTAGGTATGATGTGTTGGCCTAGGTATGATGTATTGGCCTAGGTATGATGTGTTGGCGTTAGTGTGATGTGTTGACCTAGGTATGATGTGTTGGCCTAGGTATGATGTGTTGGCCTAGCTATGATGTGTTGGCCTAGGTATGATGTGTTGGCCTAGGTATGATGTGTTGGCCTAGGTATGATGTGTTGGCCTAGGTATGATGTGTTGGCCTAGGTATGATGTGTTGACCTAGGTATGATGTGTTGGCCTAGGTATGATGTGTTGGCCTAGGTATGATGTGTTGGCCTAGGTATGATGTGTTGACCGAGGTATGATGTGTTGGCCTAGGTATGATGTGTTGGCCTAGGTATGATGTGTTGGCCTAGGTATGATGTGTTGACCGAGGTATGATGTGTTGGCCTAGGTATGATGTGTTGGCCTAGGTATGATGTGTTGGCCTATGTATGATGTGTTGAGCTAAGTATGATGTGTTGGCCTATGTATGATGTGTTGGCCTAGGTATGTGTTGACCTAGGTACGATGTGTTGACCTAGGTATGATGTGTTGGCGTTAGTGTAGTGTGTTGACCTAGGTATGATGTGTTGGCCTAGGTATGATATGTTGGCCTAGGTATGATGTGTTGGCCTAGGTATGATGTGTTGGCCTAGGTATGATGTGTTGGCCTAGGTATGATATGTTGGCCTAGGTATGATGTGTTGGCCTAGGTATGATGTGTTGGCCTGGTTATGATGTATCGACGATCCCCGTGTACCCAAGACCCTCTAATAAACACCTGTTGGATGTTACAGTCCAATGGTTTTTACTGAAGCAGAAAAAGTATACAAAGTAACCCCCTTCCCCCTCCACCCACTTCGCAATAAACGCCTAGCTTCGCTTCACAATCGTATGATACCGTTTTGACTGTTATTTGATTCTACACTTGAACAATTTGTTATTGAATGTAAATGTCACACGGGTTGGGTTAGTTAGGTAGGCGGTTTTGGTGCTAACTTGTCAATAGAGCGAATGGTGTTTCACACAACAAACAGACACATAGACGCGGTGAGAAGTATAGCAGAATAGGTGGGGCATTTGCGGAACGGGCGGGGTAATGACAGAGTAGGTGGGGCAATGCAGAAGAGGCGGAGAAATAATAGAATAGGTGGAGTAATGACAGAGTGGGTAGGGCAATTGACAGAGTGGGTGGAGCAATTGACTGAGTGGGTGGATCAATGACAACATAGATGGATCAATGACAAGAGGCCAATAACAGAACACCGAGACAGAACGACGACACATAGATCTGACGAAGTACCACCAAGAAAAAAAATGTCAACAACTAGAATCGAACCTCTTGTTGCGGCCTACATGTAACCTGCCACACAACTTTCGAGTCGAGACGAAGTAAAAAACGTATGAATGCTGAGTAGGTAGACAAGTGATTAAACAAACCACACAGTGCGCTAAACTACGGCAGGGGGGGGGGGGATTTTGTGGATTGAATAAGAAAACAAATGTTAAAGTATGTGCTGAAAGATAACAGCTGATACGACAGAATGTTAGACACATCAATGAAAGAACTTTAAGATAACACAGCTTTTAGGTCGCCTAGGTGAAAGATACTTGTAGAGGGCTAGCTATAGGAATTTGTCGTACAATAGTACTAGCAATGGGAATTTATACTACAATTAATAGTGGAAGAAAAGCAATGGGAATACAGACAGACATACAGGTAGAAAAACGTGCTGAAAAACATGGTAACACACATGCAGATACACAGACACACAGGCAGACAAACAGGCATATTCACAGACAGACACACATGGATATACTCAGGCAGACAAACAGACACACAGGCAGACAAACAGACACACAGGCAGACAAACAGACACACAGGCAGACAAACAGACAGAAAAACATACTGAAAAACATGGTAACACACAGACACACAGGCAAATAAACCGGGAGTGATCTCCCCTAAACTTTCTCGAATATTTTTATATAAAATTACAGGGGATGGGAACTCGGGCTATAGACTTGATTTTTAATCCATTTTAAATACTTAAAGTTTTAAAAATAGAATAAAATCTCGTAGACAAATTAATTGCACACCAAGTGAACGCGAAATAAAAAAGCGCATAATAGTGCGCAATATTATTAGTACTTTTAAAATTTACATTAGTTTTTTGAGAAATCGGAAGTAGCGTAAATTACTACTTCCTGTCAACGGAAATTACTCAAAATTTAACAGAAGGTAGAGAATTAGATCTTTTACTTACATGTGAAATTTCATTTATCTATCTGAAATAGTACTCAAGTTATAGGCTTTTGAAAAATTCAAAGTAGAAAAAGTACCACTTCCGGTTGTCGGAAATCGCTCAAAAGTTGATACGGATCTACGATTTTGATAAAATACTTATATATGAAATTTCATCAACCTAGCTGTAACGGTACTCAAGTTATCGTGTTTACACACGGACAGACAGACAGACACACACACACACAGACATACGGACAAGATTGCAAAATTATGTTTTTCTGTATCAGTGAGGTGTAAAACGTCGAGATTTGTAAAAATCTCGATTTTTTTTTTTTTTGCACGATTACAATACTTTCTCTATACTACGTATATACGAGAAAGTAAAAACATGCTGACATACAGTCGGACACACAGGGATATACACAGACAAACACACAGACAGAAACACATGCAGACAGACAAACATGCTGACAGACAGTACTTATTCATTGTTAGCGGCAACAACTCTCGACACTTTCTACGGCAAACAATAAACGACGTTTTGATTGGCTGTTGACAGCGCGCGCTTTCAAACCTGTATTTACGCAATGCTTGTGAAGTATGACGCTCTTTGAAGAAGAATCATCGGTATAATGGGCTAGGGGTGATAAAAAAGGGGGGGGGGATCCATTTTAAAGACGTGGACCTTTATTCTACATCCTCTAGACATCGGCCTTTTATTCCCAGACGGCATAAAAGACCAGCACAACAGATGCAAGCGGATGAAAGGTTTCCAGTGATGCCGAGGTAACTACTTTGTTATGCGACGTTCAGTGTTGTAAATACACCATTTGGAGCAATTTGGCTTCCATTTTTATAGGCTGTGAACTGGGAGAGGTTTTATAAGACTTCCTGATATACGTGTTTAAAGATGGGGATACAGGATACGTTTAGGTGGACATTCTGATATACACAAGATGAGAATACATATAAGTTTAGGTGGACATTGTGATAATATATACGAAATATGAGATGAGAAGATAAGTTTAATTGGATATTCTGATATACAAAATATGAGATGATAGTACGCAGCAATAGCTTACAGTCTATGATAAGTTTTATGTACCTCATTGTCCTGCATTTGTATTATACTGTCCTCAATGGTGAACCTACGTGTCCTTCATTTATCTTATGCTGTACTCAATGTGAACCTAATTGTCCTGAACTTGTCCTATATTGTCCTATATGTAAAATTATTTGTCCTATATTGTCCTCAATGTGAACCTGATTGTCCTGAATGTGTCCTATATAGTCATATATTGTCCTTAATGTGAACATAATTGTCCTACATTTGTCGTATATTGCTCCTAATGTGTCCTCAAATCTCAAATTTGTCCTATTTGTGCTCTAGCCTTACTTTAACTGGGTTAATTAGGACAGCTTATTTAACCTAATTTATTTTATTGTTTCATTGACCTCCTTACACGAACCAGATTTGTTTGTTTTGACAAGCTACACCGGCCCAGCGGGATATTTAACCAAAATAGAAGGTCAGGGGTTAACGTATCTATGGCATGCCAGCATGAGTAGAGGTGTCAGCCTGAATTAGCGCGTGTGAAACTATTTTAGGCCCAACTAACAAATTTTTATTTTAGGCCCAATTAGCAACTTTTTATTTTAGGCGAAACTAACTTTTTAAAGGCCAAATTAGCAACTTTTTATTTTAGGCCAAACTAGCAACTTTTTATTTTAGGCCAAACTAGCAACTTTTTATTTTAGGCCAAACTAGCAACATTATTTTTAAACTAATGACTTTTTATTTTAGGCCAAACTAGCAACTTTTTTTAGGCCCAAGTAGCAACTTTTTATTTTTGGCCAACTAGCAACGTTTTAAAGCCAAAGTGGCAACGCTTTATTGTAGGCCAAAACAACTTTATTTAAAGCCAAACTAACAACTTCTAAAACAAAATTGCTGTGAAATGTTCCAGTAGACTGTGTATACATAACATACATAAGATCGTCCAATAGCTGTACTTGTGTTAGTTATGCCACATACGTATGTGCAATGCTGGATAGAAATCTCTCTATTTGACATGCACGTATGTGCAATGCTGGATAGAAATCTCTCCATTTGACATATACGTATGTGCAATGCTGGATAGAAATCTCTCCATTTGACATAAACGTATGTGCAATGCTGGATAGAAATCGCTCCATTTGACATATACGTATGTGCAATGCTGGATAGAAATCTCTCCATTTGACATATACGTATGTGCAATGCTGGATAGAAATCTCTCCATTTGACATAAACGTATGTGCACTGCTGGATAGAAATCGCTCCATTTGGAATGGGTCAGACAAGAGATAAAGCTATACAACAATCGCTGCTGATTTAACAGACAATAAATTGTTGTAGCAAGGAAGCTCCCATCAAAAGTCAGGTATGACCAGGTGACATTGTGTGGTCATTCCAATGGTCATCCTGTACGACATCCCAGGTCTAGTGAGGTAAAGGATCTTGACGTGACTACAAGTATATCTGATGACAAGTCTGCCCCCCCCCCCCCAACCCCCAGTCTCACGGCAAATTAAAGTCACATCCAGAGCGTGTTGGTATCTGTACTAACTGCAGTTTGTATCATTACTGCCTACTTAGCCCCACAATAACCACCACAATCAAAACGGTTGACATGCACTAATAAATGGTTGTAAGCAAAGTCACAAATATACGCATTTACCATTCTTTCCCTATAATGAAATGCTAATGCTATTTGGTGTATTATTGTGTGCATAAACTTCTTATTTCAGAGTTGTATCGACTAACATAAGAGTAGGGAATACGACTAAAGCAGTGATTCTTTACCTGGGTTCGATCGAACCCCAGGGGTTCAGTGAGTCAGCCTCAGGGGTTCAGTGGAGGTTAAGACACACAACCAACTCATATGATTCACAATCGGATTTTGTCAGTGCGGACGATAGAGCCAATAAGAAGTGTTCGATGAATGCGCATAAGAAACTAGTGGCGTTTAGTACATCCCAAATAGGTAAAAATCCACTGGACTAAACACAAAACGTAAAAACATGTTTAGATATTTCATTATTATTGTAAGTTTCAGACCAATTTTTAAATGCTATTTCATTGGCGAACATGACACTGGGTTTTATTTTATGCTCTCAATATAGAAGCGGAATAGGTTGCCTGGATTATAGAAAAATGGCCCGGCTTCATTCAATACAGGGCGGGGTCTCCTCAGTCAACACACTAAACTCACATTTCGGTCGTCCAATTGATAGAACCTACGCCCCGATAAGTCTTGTGAACAAAGGCAAGCTAAAGGAAGTAGAGCAGGTGACTAGTGGTAAAGGCGAACCGTTGGTATGCACAAATATTGTTTTGTTGGAAGACGTCATTAAAGGTGAATGTAGTCGGTGGTGTCACTTGATGTGGTATAATTTTACGGTTTAGATAGGTTAACAACCGTGGGCAACACGAAAACTAAAAAAATAACGGTTGATCTCTGTTGTCTGAGGCACGCAATCTGCAAGTTTTGAAACACGTGGCACCGGCTATAAAAACATTATCTTAAAAATAAACTGTTCGGAAAATGGATTTTATAAAACTTTCCTTTTTTTTAAAGAAAAAAGGTCGGGAATCGGAAAAATAATTCTTTAGAGATAAAAACTTTTCGTCCAAATGGAAAAAAAAACATTTTCCTCCCACACACAGAAAGAGAAAAAAAAAAGAAAAATAAAAACTTGATTAAATATTTGACAAAGTAATTAAATCTAGTATGGCTTGAAATCGACATCTCAAAGTGGGTCAGCTAAAGCCGTCAAAAAAAATAAAAAAATCAGGGTATTAAAAAAAAATATATCCAAGTGTTCATTTCACGCGTGAATTGTTAATTAAGTGTTTTTGAAAGGCTGACTAGGGTACACATAATGAATTGAATCAGAAACATTTGGCATACATATTTAATTATTGTAGCTGCAGCTAACACAGCGGGGGGCTGGGGGCTGGGCGGCAAGCTGTTCTACGCAAACCTTTCTCACGGGGCGTTGTGGACGCGCTCCAGTGCTCACAGTCGCTACATTTTTTTTTACCTGGGTCGTCTGGTAGTCTGTGAGCTGTGACAAGGTCACACACTGTGACGTAACGGAGTGGGGTGACGTTACACACTGTGACGTAACGGGTTAGGATGACGTTACACGCGGTGACGTAACGGATTAGACGTTACACACTGTGGCGTGATGAATAAGGATGCCGTTAGATGCTGTGACGTAACGGATTAGGATGATGTTACACACTGACGTAACGGATTAGGATGACGTTAGATGTTGACGCAAATAATTGGGATGACGTTATACACTGTGACGAGAAAGTGACGTGGATGATTAGGATGACGTAATACCGTGACGCAAATGACTGAGATGACGTTACACAGCGTGACGTGAATAAGCTAGTAAACCCTTTAATACAACGATGTTTGGTTTCTTTGATATTAGTGAGTCGATGACTGTAATCAACAAATCAATTTCAAGCCAAGTAGGATATCTAGGTCAACTCCCCCCCCCCCCCCGCCCCCCCCCCCCTCCCAGAAACATGGGCTAATTACTTGATTTTTGTCACCTTCGCTGTATCAAAGAAACTTTAAAACATAAACTAATTATTTACCCTCTTCTTTAAGGACTTCGGGACGTGCATTGGTTGTGTGGTCAGCAGTATGTCCAGCGGTCTGTCCTTAAGTCAGATACACATCACTGGTGTATGAAGTCAGAGATTGAATTGAATTACTTTTATTTTCGGGCCTCATGAAAAATTGCAATGCAAATTGCAGGAAAAGTGACAGTTAAATATTATTGTTAGTTCTTTAAGTAAGGGTCAGAGTCCAGCCTTTAAAATCAGTTGTTTTTTTTTTAGTGCTAATCAATAATTGAAAGTATTTTGTATAAGTGTAAAGATCAATAAAGCAGATAGTGACACATCTGTTGGTTTAAGAAAATGTGTAGCCCATCTTTAAGTGTGTAATTCAACTACGTGTGTGAGTATCCCACCCCTGTATCTGTGTAGCCTATCTATGTCTGTAGCCTGTCTATGTGTAAGTATCCCACACCACTGTGTATGTGTGTAGTCTATCGATGTGTGAGTAGCCCACCAAAGTGTGTATACCATCTATATGTGTATCCCTCTATGTATGTAGCCCACCTATATGTGTGAGTATCCCACACCAATATGTGTGAGTATCTCACTCCTCTATGAGTGCAGCCCATCTATAAGTGTGAGTAGCCCACCACGCGTGCATGCCTCCTCTACACAGAAGTCTTCGATCGGTTATTTCTTAAGAATGTCTAAAAATACAGCTGATCCTAGTATGCGAAATTCCCATTCCAGTTGACAACTCGCTTTGAATAAAACAGGTCACGGAAAGTGAGGTGGATTTTTTATTTTATTTCGTTACAATGTTTTTTTTTCTTCTTCTTCGTTCTTAATTCTAATGTTGGAAGAGATTTCCTCCAACCCAAGTATTACGTGTCAACATGTTATAGGTCGTTGACTCCTATTTCGACCTGCTTTTCTTTTTGGATTTGCTTCCATAGCCTTTGTCCATTAAAGAACAAAAGTACAAGTCAGCAATTGTTTGACTGGAGTTGTCTCCCTTAGATGGGTTGCTGTCCCCAGCTATCGAGCTTCATCTACCCGGGGTTCGAACTCGAGACTTTTCAGATTAGCAGCCATGAGCTTTACCGACCCGACCTCCTCTATATAAAGCCACTTCTTTGTGAATTTTAAGAATAAGCTCAGTCAGAGTAAGGTGTAGAAACTAGCGAGGATATATAAAGGGGCGGAGGCGGTGGATAACCAATACTATGAGCACTCTAATTATGCAATGGCACTGTGTGTAATTGCACTAGTGTTGCTCGAAGCGGGACGTTAGCCCCGCCCCCCCCCCCCCTCTCGTTAGTGTATGTAGGTTGTCATGAGCGAATGTGACTGAATTACTTGTGTGAACGCCAGCAAGGAATAACAAAATTATTGTCATTTTGTGTGTGTGTGTACACATACTAACATAGCTACCCTAAGGGGTCGTCCATAAATGACGTTGCACTCGTAGGGGTGGAGGGGGTCCGTAATTTTGTGACGGAGTGTGATGAAGGGGAGGGGTCAGATGGTGTCATTATAAAAAAAGCAATATTAGAATACGAATTTTAGCCGTTATTTCGCGTTTTAGAAAACTGTTTTAATAAATTGTAATAGGAATTGGTTAAAATACTCTATGTTGACAGAGTTCAGACTAGATTTTGGAAAAATATCGTATTTTAAGAAAAATTCTACTGCAATTTTGAGGGGATTGTGGGCCGAGGTGTGACGTCATTTTAGGGGGGTCTGGCTTTTTGTGACGATGTGTGACAGAGAATGGGGGGGGGGGGGGGGTAAAATAGTAAAAAAAAAGCATGGCGTCATTTCTGGATGTCCTCTAAACCCTGTAGGTGCCGTTAAAAACCCCACCCCCTAACGCGACATGTATATAAATGAAAAACTATAAAGAAACTGGACAAAATCCTAATGCAAGGTTAATAAACAGAAGGAAATTAAAAAGAATAAATCTAATAGTAGTAATTTAGTAGTACATGTAGCATCTTTTCTATGAAATTATTGCGTTTAATATGTTTAGTGACGGCACATGTTAAGAAATATTTTTTGCGTGTTTTGTTGGTCACGCAGTGAAGGTTGTAGGCGGTTTATATCTGTGGGGGGGGGGGGGGGTGTTACTGAGGTTCAAGGGAGTTTGTCCAGGAACTATTCCTTTCCATAACCCTAACTTTGATTCAACGGCAAGGGAATAACGTATCTCTGTGGTATCCTATCGGCAAGCTGTATGTTTACAAGAACCTTAACCATGCGACCTATACGCCGCTAACAACAGAGTGGACAAAGCAGTCTCAATGTCCCACAATCCATAGAGAATCTAGTATAGTTTGTATGATATGTAGCCATAACTATAGCTAAACAAACTTTTGCAGTCAGTTCCAATTTTTAAAACTTGCACATTAGCCTGACATCAATCTCAAAGTCTCCAATATAACCCCGGCCTTAACTCTGCGTCTAACACTAACCATAACCCCGGCCTTAACTCTGCGTCTAACACTAACCATAACTGTATTGAAGCACTGAATATTATCCTTAGTTATGAGTCTCAATATTTATAAATAGATTCTAGATTATAATAAACCGGGAGTGATCTCCCCTAAACTTTCTCGAATATTTTTATATAAAATAACAGGGGATGGGAACTCGGGCTATAGACATGATTTTTAATCCATTTTAAATACTTAAAGTTTTAAAAATAGAATAAAATCTCGTAGACAAATTAATTGCACACCAAGTGAACGCGAAATAAAAAAGCGCATAATAGTGCGCAATATTATTAGTACTTTTAAAATTTACATTAGTTTTTTGAGAAATCGGAAGTGGCGTAAATTACTACTTCCAGTCAACGGAAATTACTCAAAATTTAACAGAAGGTAGAGAATTAGATCTTTTACTTACATGTGAAATTTCATTTATCTATCTGAAATAGTACTCAAGTTATAGGCTTTTAAAAAATTCAAAGTAGGAAAAGTACCACTTCCGGTTATCGGAAATCGCTCAAAAGTTGATACGGATCTACGATTTTGATGAAATACTTATATATGAAATTTCATCAACCTAGCTGTAACGGTACTCAAGTTATCGTGTTTACACACGGACAGACAGACAGACACACACACACACAGACATACGGACAGAATTGCAACGCCCAGTTTTTCAAACTGGATTACGCATAAAACCTCTTAATTTTGATAAATCTGGATTGATAATTTTTGCCCGATTAAAATAAGTCCTCTATACTTCGGATGTCAGTGGCGTAGGCAGGGGGGGGTTAGGGGGGGTCATAACCCCCCCCATAGACCCCTCGGTATATATAAAAAGTATGAGGGGGGGTGCAAATCGAAAGTTTGAGGGGGGGTGCAAATCGAAAGTTTGAGGGGGGGGGTTGCAAATCGAAAGTTTGAGGGGGGGGGGTGCAAATCGAAAGTTTGAGGGGGGGGGGGGTGCAAATCGAAAGTTTGAGGGGGGGGGGGTGTGCAAATCGAAAGTTTGAGGGGGGGGGGTGCAAATCGAAAGTTTGAGGGGGGGGTGCAAATCGAAAGTTTGAGGGGGGGTGCAAATCGAAAGTTTGAGGGGGGGGTGCAAATCGAAAGTTTGAGGGGGGGGGGTGCAAATCGAAAGTTTGAGGGGGGGGTGCAAATCGAAAGTTTGAGGGGGGGGGGGTGCAAATCGAAAGTTTGTCCCCGGGTAAAAATTGGAACCCCCCCCTTGAGACGATCCTGGCTACGCCACTGTCGGATGTGATGAAGGACTGAGGTGTAATACGGTAAAAATTGTTAAAATTTCAATTGATTTTTGTGCACGATTACAATACTTTCTCTATACTTCGTATATACGAGAAAGTAAAAATGTATAACCAAAGCTATATTCAGTAGTGCAGCCTGTCATACTAGATCTAGATCTACCAAACTAGATGCATGCGGATATATTAGGGGCCTAAAGATCTTTTTGCAGATCTAGATTCTATGCATATCTGCTTATCTAGATCTAAAGATTTGTTTAATCTACAATAAATAAATAGGCCTTAAATCACATTCAAATAAAATATTTAAAACACATTCTGTAAACATGGGGGTCTAGTTAGTACATAAACTTACCTGAGAAAATCAAGTTCTAAAACTGTGTACATTATCCAGACAAGCAGGCACGGTGACATCCACAAACGCCATCCAGAAAAAAACTAAACCCAATCATCCACGCCGCACACACGTGTGACCCCGTGTACCCCAGAACACACGCGAGTAGCCTAACCTAGTTACATACAAACGATAACAGCTTTTTAAAGTACGTGTTAATAGTTACGAGATTACAGCGAGGGGGGATAATTACCATTGGCTTACACGAGTAATGTGACTGCAGACGGTGGCTAATCCCAGACGAGGACATATGGCAAGCGCGGTTTAAAAAAAAGTTCATTCAAACGTCAACATAAACAATGCAGGCGATCGTGTTCACACATTAATAATAAACACTCGTTGTAAAAGTAGGCCTTGGATTTTTATAAAAAGATAACGATGTGCTTGACATCATAAAACTACACAGCGAATAGATCTAGATTTTATTTTTTTAGAAATTTGTTGCAGTATTTTATATTTAGCACTAGCGTAGAATAGCGTGCACCCACCTTGAAGAATTCCGGAAACCCGCCTTCCTCTCCGGGTTGAGTCCCGTAACGTCTGCTGTCAACTTCCAGATCCGTGTTTTTAATACACCTTCTTCCTTCCACGTCCTAGAAATTACTTCCACAACACGGATCGTTTACTTGGATGGGTGGCGATATCGATACCAGCTGTCGTCAGATCGATACCACGCGTATGTGTCGCGTAACTTGTCTTCTGCTTGGCCGCGCGAGACTGGTCGGAAGGTGAAATCTGTGTGATACAGTTTCCTCCATCTTTATTCGAACGGTACATTATTCAGTTGTATTTTTTTAAACGGGTCTTCTTCGTGTCTTAAAATTACTAGCGGGTGAAAAATTTAAACAGAATTTTTTTTTTACCTCACGGTTATACTAAAACCTATATATTTATTTCGTTAATTATTTTTATATTAGAAACTTAAAAAATTAAGTTACTTTTTAAAATTTGGTGGTCCAAGATTATGAGGCAGATGAAATTGAGTTTAACTGTTTAAGTGACCTAAGTGCGTGGTATGCACGATGCAGAGCCGGCGCTACTTAAAAGGGGAACTAGGTGGTACGCCTAAGGCGCCACCCCTAGGGGACGCAAAATGTCTATCGCTATGGGGGTCCTCCTAAATGACGTCACGCTTTCTTTTGCCGATTTTTACCTCCCCTTCCCCCCCCCTCCGTCACACATCGTCACAAAAAGCAAGACCCCCCTAAAATTACGTCACACTTCAGGCCTACAACCCCCCCCCCCCCCCCCCCTCAAAATTGCAGATGAATTTTTTTCCTAAAACATTGATATTTTTCCAAAATTTTGTCTGAACTCAGTTGAAATAGAGTATTTCAATCAATTCCTATTGCAATTTATTAAAACAGTTTTCTGAAACGTGAAATAACAGCTAAACATTTCGTTTTCTAACATTGCTTTCTTATAATGCAAAAGTGTGACTTCGCACCATCTGAACCGCCCCCCCCCCTCCCCCTCATCACAAATTACGGACCCCCCCCCCTCCCCCCTACGAGTGTGACGTAATTTATGGACGACCCCTATTATCAAAAAGTACTTAATAATTAATACCTTTTATAAAGGAGTAGTGATCTATTGGTAGAGCCCAGGATGAACTATCAATTTTGCACCTAACCCCAAAATTAGGTCTATATAGGCATATCTTGATTCGCGATGGAAAAAATGCAACCCCACATCCCTAATTTGGAAAGGTCGGGGCTCTTTTTATCAGTCGCTTTGCCTTTTTAATTTGGTGTCACATAATTGATGTAGAAAACGATTAAATGAGTTCGTTATCTAAATTTTGAACATTTCAAACGGTTATCTAATTTTAATAGGGTTGTAAGTCTCGTTTTCTCTGACTTTGAATTAGAAATCTGTCCTGGTGTATAGAATTTTGTAATGACGGGGTGTTCAAAGTATTTTACTTGTTTGGTAAGATTTGATGAATCGTTTAGATTTGGGAGTAACGGCGGAAGGCTGTTGATGATATGGTTTCGTAGGTATAAAGTATCGAAGTGTTAAAGTGTCATAATTTTTATTCGGCTGTTTTGTAGTTAAGATCTCGTGGAATCTGATTGGTAATTAGAGAAATGATAAAGTAGGTGATGAAGTATCGTAGTTCTGGTGTTCGGGAGTATTGATTCTTGTGGTATTAAGGTATCGAATTATATTGACGTTAAAGTGTAGTAATAGGTCCAGTGAAATCGTTGAATGGGAGTACTGTTTGTTAAACGAGTTGGGGTCGTAGTTCTGGAGCATCGAGTCTTGTTATGTTTAGGTATCGAAGTTTGATATGGTGTTGTGAATGTAGTAGAGTATGTCCTAGTAGTCGAGTTTATCGTAAGTTAGATGATTTTCAATTCAGTACGGAACACACTACAAAGAAAGGTAAGGCGTTCTCTAGTTGAAAAATCTTTAGTTTTTTTTAGGAATCTATATTAACACTCTTAATATATACTATTAAATAGGATTGAATTTATAACTAACCGTTAACTTTTTTTTTCAAATTATATTTTTTTCTTATATTTAATCAACAATTCTAGCAATGTCTAAAACAGTTACCAGTGTTTGATTTATGAAAGGCGTCCTTTTAGGGGATCCAAGATTTTACAAGAATCGTTGCTAGATTTATTTCGCGACTCATAGAATGTCATCAAAATTGAATGGAAGTACGTTGTAATCAAGCTAACGTTTTTAGGCTTTCAAGCAAAACCTACAGTTAAGTATTCAATAGGTAAAATATTTTTTTACATGTTTACATAGCTAATATAAAACAATGTATATAGTGATTACATAATGAAATTTAGAGCGGTTTTTTTTTTGTGAATTTCAAGCATGTCTTAGTTACACTTGGTTAATTTAGCTAAACTTGTGAAAGTTATTTACCTTGAATAAAATATTGGTATTGTATTTCCAAATGGGAGATAATTCGTTGTTTAACTTTAAATTCATTTCAAATTCCTGCACCCTTGATTGACAGCTTATATATAAATATAACTTTAAGTTATAGTTTGTTATTGTAAAAATTATATAGATCTAAACAAAATAGTTTGGTAGTTTTTTTTAGCATTATCAAGTTGAAAGACAAATACATCAGTAGCCTTTATAGATTTCAATACGTAATGTTAGTAGACACACAGTCGTAAATTAAGCATATAATAATTGTCTTTTCATATGTTTCACCCTTTCCTAAAGGATTTTTATATAACAATTTTAGGCTGGAATCTATATTATTTATAACCTTTTATTTTTCAAAAATAAAAAAAATCGTTACATAATCACAATATATAGACATTTTACAATTATAACTAAAGACAGTCAAGCTTAAAACAGGTAAGTTCCGTTTTAAAACTTATCTTGGGAGGACTGCAGGGAGCCCAACCCTACAAGAACATTTTTTATTGCATTCGGTGTTTTTTCCAGACTTTTTTCTCCCGGGAGCGAAGGGAAACACTTAAAATTGGGGGGAGGGGGGGGGGGCTATGTCGTAAAGTACAAAAGTAGACTCGTGCAATTAGCAACAATTTCAGTAAAATGTGAATACGCTTGCAAACTGGAATTGAAAAGAATTAGTACAAACTTTTGAGACCAAGGAGCAGAGGCGTAGCGACCCTTCCCGGCGCCCGGGGACAAACTTTTGCACCACCCTTAAACTTTTGATTTGACCCACCCCCCTCAAACTTGCGATTACTTTTTCCAACCCATTTTGGGCGCCCTCTAAGGTCGGCGCCCCCGGGGACATATGTCCCCTCCTCCCCTCCCCCCCCCCCCCCCCCCCATCGCTACGCCTCTGCGAAGGAGGCAAGTAAAATTAGATTTTGATGTCTACTTATAACGTGTATGCACGTGTATGCCATTGATAATAAATTAATATGTCACTTTTAATTAATTGTTTTCTTATACATATGTGTTAGTAATTAATTTGTGTGAAAGGGGGCGTTTTAATAAGTTTTACCTAGGGTGCTAAATAACCTGGCGCCGGCGCTGGCACGATGCCACTGCCTCCTTTGTTTTCCTAACATGAGTTAGGTACCCATCAAAGCTGCGTGGACTTCCTACGAACTCGAGTTTCTTTCAGGCATCTCTTCGGGGTGGGGGGGGGGGGGGGGGGGGATTGCTAAGCACCCCCCCCCCCCGAAGAAAGTCTACCGCCCCTCCGAACGAAATGGAATTTATATAGAAAATATATACATTTAACAGTGCCCCCCCCCCCCTCGAGAAAGTCTACCCCCCCCCCCGGAAATTTCAAGTGCGCCCCCCCCCCCCCCCCCCGGAGAAAAAAGTCTGGAAGAAACACTGAACTCGAGCTCGGGATTCAAACTCGAAACTTTCGGGTTAGCCGTTTCACGCTCTACCATTCGACCCACGCCGTCCTAAAATTCATTTGACTCAGTAATAAATTCATATAAAGCCAAAATATTAACTAGCATGACATATAATTTTAAATGAGTCGGTGGAAACACGTCTCAAGGCTTATTTTAACAACATAAAGTCACTATTTCTATTAGGTTTTAAAACTTACATTAGTTCGAGAATTAATACAAAGAGCGTTAAAAGTAGTTCCAGCACGCTTTGTGTCCTCCCGCTACTATTCCGAATGTATTCTGCCACATGTGTAGTTCGTGTATTAATTCCAGATCTAGGTTCTTATACCACTAACGCTGCCTGGCTAGACCTAAGCGATTGTTATTTTTGTGAATATTTCATGACACACGATGGCTAGACCTAGGTGATTGTTATTTTTGTGAATATTTAATGACACACCGAGGAAAGATTAAATACTGTGTCGCTAGCCTTAATTATTTAAAAAATCCAGCGAAATCTAACAATGGTTAGTTTTTATGGGTGGTATCGATTCCATTTTAAAGTCAGGTTTAGTAAGTATTCGAGCACTTGAAACAATGGTATCAGCTGAATGGTGCCGATATTGCGCTGGGTAAGAGGCTAAATAGTGGACCAAGGGTTCTCAACAATTAAAGAGCTCAGGCATTGCGGTGATTCTAAATATATTAGTGGATTAAGCGAGTTCGAACGTGTGTGTTGGGGGGGGGGGGGGGTTGTGTGTGTGTGTGTGTGTGTGTGTGTGTGTGGTAGAGGGGAGGTGAGAAAAGGCAACAGTTAATATATATTGAAGCCCATTGTTGAGTTCATAAGAGGCCGTCAATAAATGACGTCACACTCCTGGGGGGGGGGGGGAAGAGGGTTGGAATTTCGTGACTATTCTTTCTGGGCCCTCGGCAATTCCTGTCATCATATTAACTTCAATCTTAAACTCACACAGGAGCAGTGTTTCTTTCAGGCATCTCTTGAGGGGGGGGGGGGACATACGTTAGCGTAAGTAAAATGTTTGCCTACCTAATGACCAATCTTGGGGAATGTGCGGGTGGATGGAATCAACCAGTATTTTATATTTTTAAAAACCAAGATGAAAATAATTGTTAATTTTCCTTTCTACGAATGGTTGAGGGTAAAATTTTCATTGAACAGCAAGCATCTTAAAACAGCTGTCAGTTGCAATACTAAGGCATTGTTTGCAGAAGTCAGTTAAAATATTAAAGTCACACATTTAGTAACCCAACAGAGCCAAGATTAGCTCCCCTTATAAAGGCCCACAACCTATTTGAATGTCGCCCTTTAACTTACCACACATTT